>NC_134208.1:85588560-85891590 GCF_965140235.1 Caretta caretta | reverse complement strand
ATAAATTGTTCTCCTTAACCACAGAGAGATTTAGGTTAGACTAGAGGTTCTCAAACTGTGGGTTGGGACCCCATTTTAATGGGGTGGCCAGGGATGGTGTTAAACTTGTGGGGCCCGGGGCTGAAGCTGAAGCCCCCAGGATGGCGGCACTTGGGTTACAAGCCCTCTGCCTCGGGCTGAAGCCCTGGGGATTTGACTTTGTCCCCCCCACCCGGGGCAGTATGGCTCCGGCTTTGGTCCCCCGACCCAGGGCAGCAGTGTTTGGGTGGGCTCAGGTTTCGGTCCCCCATCCTGGAATAGTGTAGTAATTTTTGTTGTCAGAAGAGGGTTGGGGTACAATGAATTTTGGGAACCCCTGGGTTAGACATTAGGAAGAACTTCCTAACTTTAGTCAGGGTAGTTAAACACTGGAACAAATTACCTTGGAGGTTTTTAAGAACAGGTTAGACAAACACCTATCAGGGATGGTCTAGAGATAATACTTAGTCCTGCCTCAATGCAGGGGACTGGATTAGATGATCTGTTGAGGTTCCTTCCAGTCCTACATTTCTAGGAATCTATGAAGATAGTTTTTAAAATTTTTAGGGCTGTCGATTTAATCACAGTTTACTCACGCAATTAACTCAGAAAAATTAATTGTGATTAAAAAAATTAATCGTGATATAATTGCAGTTTTAATCACACTGTTAAACAATAGAACACAAATTGAAATTTATTAAATATTTTGGATGTTTTTCTACATTTTCAAATATATTGATTTCATTTACAACAAATAATACAAAGTGTACAGTGCTCACTTTATATTATTTTTATTACAAATATTTGCACTGTAAAAATTATAAAAGAAATAGTATTTTTCAGTTCACCTCATACAAGTATTGTAGTGCAATCTCTTTATCATGGAAGTGCAACTTACAAATGTAGGGTTTTTGTGTTACATAACTTTACTCAAAAACAAAACAATATAAAACTTTAGAGCCTACAAGTCCACTCAGTCTTACTTCTTGTTCAGCCAATCACTGAGACAAACAAATTGTTTACAATTATGGGTGATAATGCTTGCCCACTTCTCATTTACAATGTCACCTGAAAGTGAGAACAGCGTTCAAATGGCCCTTTTATAGCCGGCACTGTAAGGTATTTACATGCCAGATATGCTAAACATTTGTATGCCCCTTCATGCTTTGGCCCCCATTCTGGAGGATATGCTTCCATGCTGATGATGCTTGTTAAGAAAATAATGCGTTAATTAAATTTGTGACTGAACTCCTTGGGGAAGAATTGTATGTCTCCTGCTCTGTTATTCCTGCATTTTGCCATGTATTTCATGTTATAGCAGTCTCGGATGATGACCCAGCATGTTTTCGTTTTAAAAACACTCACAGCAGATTTGACAGAACGCAAAGAAGGTACCAATGTGAGATTTCTCAAGATAGCTACAGCACTCTACCCAAAGTTTAAGAATCTGAAGTGCCTTCCAAAAGCTGATCGGGACAGGGTGTGGATCAAGCTTTCAGAAGTCTTAAAAGAGCAACACTCCGATGCAGAAACTACAGAATCCGAACCCCCAGAAAAGAAAATCAACCTTCTGCTGGTGGGATCTGACTCAGATAATGAAAATGAACTTGCATTGGTCTGCATTGCTTTGGATTGTTATTGAGCAGAACCCGTCATCAGCATGGATGCATGTCCACTGGAATGGTGGTTGAAGCATGAAGGGACATATGAATCTTTATCACATCTGGCATGTAAATATCTTGTGATGCCAGCTACAACAGTGCCATGCAAACACCTGTTCTCACTTTCAGGTGATGTAAACAAGAAGCCGTCAGCATTATCTCCAGCAAATGTAAACAAACTTGTTTGTCTGAGCGATTGGCTGAACAAAAAGTAAGACTGAGTGGACTTGTAGGCTCTAAAGTTTTAAATTGTTTTATTTTTGAATGCAGTTTTTTTTGTACATAACTCTACATTTGTAAGTTCAACTTTCATAATAAAGAGATTGCACTACAGTACTTGTATTTAGTGAATTGAAAATTTTTTACAGGGCAAGTATTTATAATAAAAATAAATATAAAGTGATCACTGTACACTTGGTATTCTGTGTTGTAATTGAAATTAATATATTTGAAAATGTGGAAAAGATCAAAAATATTTATATAAATATTATTATATTATTGTTTAACAGCGCGATTAATCACAATTAATTTTTTTAATCACACGATTAATTGCGATTATTTTTTTAAATCTCTTGACAGTCCTAACATTTTCAATAGCTGGATGGGCTACCAGATTATTAAAACAGAAAAGTGAGCATTTCAGGACAAGCTAATAATGAATCCTGTGGACAGACCTTTGTCTCTTGCCTAACAAGGTACACCTAACAAGGTAGCTAAGTAATACAGCCTACCTTCACTCTTAAATGCTGGTAAAAGTTGCTTAAAAATCATGGCAAATGTAAGTTTCTGATCACTGATCAAGGCTAAAGCTCTGGTCTTTGATACAGACAGTGCCTCTCAAGCTTCATGTGTCTGGGCTTCAGTTACCCTATCTGAAAAAGGCGTTAATGCTTTGCATTTCACATAGAGTTCATCTGTAGTTATCAAGGTAGCTCAGAAAGATGGGTAAGCATTTATTATTAACCTTGTTTTACATTTGGCTTGACTAAGTACTGATATCCAAAGCAATTTGACAGGTTTCGGAGTAGCAGCCGTGTTAGTCTGTATTTGCAAAAAGAATGGGAGGACTTGTGGCACCTTAGAGACTAACAAATTTATTTGAGCATAAGCTTTTGTGAGCTACAGCTCACTTCATCGGATGCATCTTGTGCTCAAATAAATTTGTTAGTCTCTAAGGTGCCACAAGTCCTATTCTTTTTCCAAAGCAATTTGTATGCAATAAAGTACAAATCTACCACCGCTAAAGTAAGGAATCCCTTCTTGCTCTGTCAATGTAACTTCTGACAATCTACTTAAATTCAGTTCCTCAGCTACCTCATCTGAAAAATGGACCTGTGTACATTCCCCCTTGGGTAAGGGACTGATTTCTGTTTGTTTGTTTGTTTGTTTGTTTGTTTTTTTGGGTGGGTGGGGGACACACAGATGGAGTCAGTTACTTCAGTAGATTCTGGAATTTCTTTTCACTCTTCTTAAAAGTAGCCTTGTCCAGTTCTGAAATAGTCTCAGTAGCTGGCAACAGAAATTATTAGGGCTATGGAACGGCTGCCATATGAGGAGAGATTAATAAGACTAGGACTTTTCAGCTTGGAAAAGAGACGACTAAGGGGGGATACGATAGAGGTCTATAAAATCATGACTGGTGTGGAGAAAGTAAATAAGGAAGTATTTTTTCCACAACGCACAGTCAACCCGTGGAACTCCTTGCCAGAGGATGTTGTGAAATCAAAGACTATAACAGGGTTCAAAAAAGAACTAGGTAAGTTCACAGAGGATAGGTTCATTAATGGCTATTAGCCAGGATAGGCAGGGATGGTGTCCCTAGCCTCTGTTTGCCAGAAGCTGGGAATGGGCGACAGGGGATGGATCACTTGATGATTACCTGTTCTGTTCATTCCATCTGGGGCACCTGGCATTGACCACTGTCAGAACACAGGATACTGGGCTAGATGGACCATTGGTCTGACCCAGTATGGCCATTCTTTTGTTCTTCAGGGAATATCTAGCATGATTAGGGGTTAAGCGTAGTTGACTGTTGCAGAAAGCTTTACTGACAGAAAATCCGGTCTTGTTTTCAATAATGGCAATTTCTTAAACATTTTTAATTCCTGCCTTTGAAAACTGCCTCTTACACAAGTCCCAAGTCAAAAGTTACCCATGTTTTCAAACTTTGTAGTCTTTCATTCGATTTAGGGGACATAAACATACACTTTGCTGCCCTCCCGCCCCCCATCTGAAGTTGGTAATCTCAAAGTATTTATATGTCAAAATATATTGTAGTTCTTGGTAAGTCAACTTTAAACTTCAGAAAGAATGAAGGTTTTTTGCAGTTATAAGGCTGATTTTTTTTATCTCCCTTAGAATGGAACCATAATTACAGGCCTCATATGAAGAAGCTGCTGTGTTTCCATAATAAACTCAATTAGAACCCCAGTCCAATTGTTGCAAAAACTATTGGACTGGGCCTTTACTGCTTAAACTAAAGGAAAGTGTTAGCTTTAATTTATAGAAGGATCTTCTGTTATTTCTAAGCTGCTAATAGAGGGCATATGCATATTAAGATGCTTAACCTTACTTCTGCTGAAGGCAATGGTAAAAAAAACCAACCAACCAAAACCAAAGTCTCTTGTTGAAATAAATAGAGCAGGATTGCCCCTGAATTGCCCACCACAAAAATCAAGAACTTTGGCTTTGTTACAATGTATTTTCAAACCTCACTAGCACACAAGTTTGTAGATGTAACAAGAGGGTTAGTTTGGAGGAGGAGTAATAATAATCCACTTTTGAGTTAGGGTGAAACCGAGTTAGACAAAACTCAATTTCCAATCAGTGCAAGTTTTCAGATTCTCCTTTTTCTTAAGAATAAATCTGACAACTTTCAAGCCAAACAAATTTTGTATCCAAAGGTATAGGATTGCAAAAACAAGCAGTATTACGGAAGCTAATTGTAACCTTAACTACAGACAATATGGAGGTTAAGTTGGAGCATGAGTGAGACTTGGTGAGATGGTAACCTTCTGGGTTTTCCCTATTTCTTCTTAGCCAACCCTTTGATTAAGTATACTGTATGGTGGTTGTTTAAATGCATGATAGCCTATTTAGTGGGAACATCTCAGATTCTCGGACTTTGCACTGCAGGGTGCACTGAACCATACAGAGCACATGAAGTTTGAAACTGTCAGTGATGAGGACCCAGCAAAGACTTTGCTGGATCCGTTGCAGTATAATAAGGAAATCTGTCTTTTAAGAACCCTCATTGTGAATTTGATATATTTTTGGTGATATATTAAATGTTCAAAACATAAAAAGTTTTAAGGTTAGAAGTAGACTATTCCAATTTTATTTGGATTTGAGCCATTTGATGGTTGCTAGATCTTCTTAAGAGAATCTTGCCAATACCATGTGTTTGTGTGTATATATTTTTGTTTGATAGTCTGTTGAGGTCTGGGAAAAGTGCCCATGGAGTTTCTTTATGTTTTATGGTTTCAAGAGATGTAGATATGTACAGATTGACAACTTTTTCTTATTACAATTTTCAGTTTTTTAGTTTTGATGATTGTGACAGTGGTTAAAGATGGTTTGATTCCTTTTGATCTTCATTCTGCTGTAATTCATGTTATAAGAAGTTAGTGTTTTAGTATCTTGATCTAGTTTAAGAAGACAAATCAGTGTAATGTACTTGCATTTATCACTTTAAGTGAATATAAATGTAGTCTATAAAATATTCCTCTTTTTTGTTTTTTGTGCACAGAAAAGATGAAAAGGAGTACGCACTGAAGCAAATTGAAGGTACAGGGATATCGATGTCGGCCTGTAGAGAGATTGCAGTAAGTGGACATAAACAAAAGAAAATATCTTCTTATACTTGTTATGCAATGGATAATATATGTCTTACTCTGTAAGCAACACAATCAAAGGCTTAAAGTATAAATTTTTCACTTTACGTATGTAAATTTGAAGGTTTATTCCAATATAGGCTTCCACTAAAATTAATGTTTTGTAAATATATTAAAAAAACAACAACTTGTAAATGTCAGATCTGTGGAAAGGATATAATATACATTTTTTTCAGTATAATTTTGTCTGTCTTACTTTATTTGCCAGGGTTAAAAAACAAAAGTATTGTTTTAAAAACTATTTCAATTAAATAAAAAAAAATATTTAAGGTTCCAAAAGAGACTCTAGTTGCAACTATAAAAAGGTCACTAATGTGTTGTATGTCAGCATAATGGTAACCTACTTTTGTTTTATGTCTGAAAATGCACTGTAGTCTTGTTACACTCTGCGGTCTCCTACGTATAGAAAGTTGTCTTAAGACTACTTTTCCATTTTGCATTAATGATTTCTTTCATTGTATCTGCTGCAGATCTCTGAAAAATAGAAGCATTAGTACAAGAATTACATAATTTTGAACACAAATTCTGCTCTTAGATATGTGTATGCATCTCCTAGTGATGTCAGTAGGAGTCCTAATAATAATAGGAATTGCGTGTCTGTATCTGAAGGTAGAGTTTGGCCATTAGATGTTTTTTGAGACTGAAAATAACTGTGCATTAGGGTTAAAGTACTTGTTAGGGGAATAACATTTTGTAATGCAATGCCTGCTGCATCACTGTAAAAGAGATGCACTTGCTTGATCTAATATATTTGAATGCTGACATCATGGTCAGTGCTTACAAATATAAGATGTATGCCTCTGGCTTTTTATACTCTAGCATGCTAACACAAAAATAAGCTGTTCAAACACACACAGTATCATGTGACAATAGAAGCTCATGGTGGTCAGGAATTGAAGAGGCCACTGACTTCTGTTTAGCATAATATACATGGTAATTTTGTGTAGTCTAAGGAGGTTTAGCAGCTAAAAGTACTGTTCTTTAAAGTGCCTGTCACTAGTAAATTAAGGTAGTTCACTGTGGAGATTATAGGTAGTTGCAGTGCTGTCCAATTACAATTAAAATAATCTACCCCATGACCTGCCTGCTGGAATTTCTGCCTTTGCGGGAATAACAGTTGTTTTCTAATATCAGTGCTAGAATGTGTTTAATTAGCATACAGTCAGTCTTCTGACAACAGTGAGACTTTTATCATCTCTGCATTTTTACTCTGTTAGTTTTAAATTGTGTTAATATTTTGTGGGGGAGGGTTCAGTTCTCACATGTGTAACTTTTCCTTCTCTATGAGGCTATATGGCCATACTAGTGTCTATTTAATAACTTCTGTATGCTGACATGGAGATATGTCAGCATCATAGTCTTGCTTTTTCTTTTTTTGAAATGGTCTAACTTGGTTCAAGAGCTCAAGACAACCTAGAAAAATGACACAACTATTACATAAGGATTTTAATTCTACAGTAAATAAGTGTGGCTTTTGCTTTTTTTATTTTGGCTGCCTCAGCAGATGACTTATTCATCTCCAGAACATTTCTCACAAATTCCATAGTAAAACTCCTGTGGCTGAGATGGCATGGCAAACTACTGCTGGCCTCAGTAAAATTCAAGGTTGGCAAACACTGAGTAACCTTAGGGAAGATGATGGATGAGGTAGCTGAAACAGAAAAAAGTACTCTTCCTTTTATCAAATAAGATAGACTAAAGGGGGGACTGTGGGGCACACTTCATAACTTCTGTGGGTCAAGCTCAGTGCACACACCAGGGGCTCCTTGTATTCATGCATTCCACCCCACAAGCTCCTTATGTGACACTCTCCCAAGCCTCTCTGTTTCAGGGACTCTCTGTAACTCTTCAGTCTCCCTTACAGACTGAAGAGTTATGTGTGCCCCCTGATTCCCTCCTCCCACTACAGCAGGGTGGCCCATTCTGCCCACCAAACCAGGGGCTCTCTTCCCCCTTCCTAACCCATCCCCCACCCACCAGGGTTGCCCATTCTCCCCACCATACTAGGGATTGTCTTACCTGTCCGCCATTTGCCCCATCATACTAGGGGTCTGTATCTCTCTTCCCACATCCCTCTAAAGGATACCTAACCTTCTCTTCCTTCCTTATTGAATGGTGGTGTGGGTGGCTGATGCCTTCCCTTGCCCAACTGGAGCAGGCTTCCAGGAGGCAAGATATGAGGAAGGAATGAAAGTAATCTCCTTCTCTGTCCTCTTCCTCTGACTGCCCAAGGGGGCTGTGCATCCACCCCACAGCTCCAAGCAGGGGAGAGCAATTATTTCTCTTTTAATCATTCAGAGATCAGGGTGTGAACATGTTAAATTCTATTGGGAGGGTGAAGGGGATATTGTTCTGAGGGAAGGTATTAATGGGTTGCCACAACAGGTGACTGTGGCTGAGAGTGTGTCTTGTTTTCCCTTTTTCAATATTATTATCCTCCAAATCGATAGACTACTGATGTGAATATTCCCTGAAATTTTGGAATTGATTGGACAAAGTGTTCAAAGCTACTGTGTGACAGACAAAGATTCCATCAAATTGAATGTATGGCCTCACAAATTCAGCCAAAAATGTACTTCAAAACCTGCAGTACAGGGTTTGCTTATACAAACCTATGAAGTCCTACAGAAGAGAGATTGGACTGGTAGAGACGTCTCTATAGGTGGCAATGGAGAGAGTGAATTCAGAGGGAGTGAGTGTCTATGTAAGAAAAGGAAATTAGTCCTCAAATTTAAACCTAGGTTATAGTATAAGAGCTCAGTAACTTCCTTTCTGATATTTGTATTGCAAGTGGGAAGACTACACATTTCTCTTGAAAAGCTCAACATTAAATAGGTGAGTCTAAAGGATTCAGATGTATGAGGCCATATTAAGACTACTGTGTGGATAGTTCTTTTGGCATCCATAATACAAATTTCAGAGGAATGATCAGGATGGATGCTAGTCTCCAAATATTTGGGGCTCATCTTCATATGTGGCTCTATTCAATGAGGTTGCATATAGGAAAGGCACATGTGGTGCAAACAACCTGATTGGCTGAGTGTTCAGGATAGCTGACAACCCATCTTTTTTCTGTTTGACCATATTATACCTGAGCTAAACTTGAGGTTCCAGGAATTTATCACTGTATTAAGAGGTGATTCAGCTGTCCACAGGTTCAGAACCATTATATACAGAAGACATTGCACAAGATGGGAGGATATCAGATTAGCTTTGTGATCTAGAGGCTGCCTTTTTCTGTCTAGGAGAAATGCAAAGACCACTATCTTTCTCCAGAGAGATTATGGATCAGTTTATCAGTCCCTTGTTAGGACTTGGCAAATCGTTTTTGTGCCTTGCCTTTCTTCCGTTACCTCTATTTATGTTCCCTGTCCATAGAAAGGAAAGGACTCATATCACTGATTGTGTCAAATAGGTAATGATTCCTAGAGTTAGGGTATGTCTACACTACGGAATAAGGTCGAATTTATAGAAGTCGGTTTTTTAGAAATCGGTTTTATAAATTCGAGTGTGTGTGTCCCCACAGAAAATGCTCTAAGTGCATTAAGTGCATTAACTCGGCGGAGCGCTTCCACAGTACCGAGGCTAGAGTCGACTTCCGGAGCGTTGCACTGTGGGTAGCTATCCCACAGTTCCCGCAGTCTCCGCTGCCCATTGGAATTCTGGGTTGAGATCCCAATGCCTGATGGGGCTAAAACATTGTCGCGGGTGGTTCTGGGTACATATCGTCAGCCTCCCGTTCCCTCCCTCCCCCCGTGAAAGCAAGGGCAGACAATCATTTCGCGCCTTTTTTCCTGAGTTACCTGTGCAGACGCCATACCACAGCAAGCATGGAGCCCGCTCAGGTAACCGTCACCCTATGTCTCCTGGGTGCTGGCAGACGCGGTACGGCTTTGCTGCACAGTAGCAGCAACCCCTTGCCTTCTGGCAGCAGACGGTGCAATACGACTGGTAGTCGTCCTCATCGTGTCCGAGGTGCTCCTGGCCGCGTCGGCTGGGAGCGCCTGGGCAGACATGGGCGCAGGGACTACATTTGGAGTGACTTGACCAGGTCATTCTCTTTAGTCCTGCAGTCAGTCCTATTGAACCGTCTTATGGTGAGCAGGCAGGCGATACGGACTGCTAGCAGTCGTACTGTACCATCTTCTGCCAGGCAGGCAAGAGATGAGGATTGCTAGCAGTCGTATTGCACCATCTTCTGCCAGGCAGGCAAGAGATGGGGATGGCTAGCAGGCGTACTGTACCATCTTCTGCCGAGCAGCCATGAGATGTGGATGGCATGCAGTCCTTCTGCACCGTCTGCTGCCAGCCAAAGATGTAAAAGATAGATGGAGTGGGTCAAAACAAGAAATAGACCAGATTTGTTTTGTACTCATTTGCCTCCTCCCCTGTCTAGGGGACTCATTCCTCTAGGTCACACTGCAGTCACTCACAGAGAAGGTGCAGCGAGGTAAATCTAGCCATGTATCAATCAGAGGCCAGGCTAACCTCCTTGTTCCAATAACAACGATAACTTAGGTGCACCATTTCTTATTGGAACCCTCCGTGCAGTCCTGCCTGAAATACTCCTTGATGTACAGGCACCCCCTTTGTTGATTTTAGCTCCCTGAAGCCAACCCTGTAAGCCGTGTCGTCAGTCGCCCCTCCCTCCGTCAGAGCAACGGCAGACATTCGTTCCGCGCCTTTTTTCTGTGCGGACGCCATACCACGGCAAGCATGGAGCCCGCTCAGCTCACTTTGGCAATTAGGAGCACATTAACCACCACACGCATTATTCAGCAGTATATGCAGCACCAGAACATGGCAACGCGATACCGGGCGAGGAGGCGACGTCAGCGCGGTCCCGTGAGTGATCAGGACATGGACACAGATTTCTCTGAAAGCATGGGCCCTGACAATGCATGCATCATGGTGCTAATGGGGCAGGTTCATGCTGTGGAACGCCGATTCTGGGCTCGGGAAACAAGCACAGACTGGTGGGACCGCATAGTGTTGCAGGTCTGGGACGATTCCCAGTGGCTACGAAACTTTCGCATGCGTAAGGGCACTTTCATGGAACTTTGTGACTTGCTTTCCCCTGTCCTGAAGCGCATGAATACCAAGATGAGAGCAGCCCTCACAGTTGAGAAGCGAGTGGCGATAGCCCTGTGGAAGCTTGCAACGCCAGACAGCTACCGGTCAGTTGGGAATCAATTTGGAGTGGGCAAATCTACTGTGGGGGCTGCTGTGATGCAAGTAGCCCACGCAATCAAAGATCTGCTGATATCAAGGGTAGTGACCCTGGGAAATGTGCAGGTCATAGTGGATGGCTTTGCTGCAATGGGATTCCCTAACTGTGGTGGGGCTATAGATGGAACCCATATCCCTATCTTGGCACCGGAGCACCAAGCCGCCGAGTACATAAACCGCAAGGGGTACTTTTCGATAGTGCTGCAAGCTCTGGTGGATCACAAGGGACGTTTCACCAACATCAACGTGGGATGGCCGGGAAAGGTGCATGATGCTCGCATCTTCAGGAACTCTGGTCTGTTTCAAAAGCTGCAGGAAGGGACTTTATTCCCAGACCAGAAAATAACTGTTGGGGATGTGGAAATGCCTATATGTATCCTTGGGGACCCAGCCTACCCCTTAATGCCATGGCTCATGAAGCCGTACACAGGCAGCCTGGACAGTGGTCAGGAGCTGTTCAACTACAGGCTGAGCAAGTGCAGAATGGTGGTAGAATGTGCATTTGGACGTTTAAAGGCGCGCTGGCGCAGTTTATTGACTCGCTTAGACCTCAGCGAAACCAATATTCCCACTGTTATTACTGCTTGCTGTGTGCTCCACAATATCTGTGAGAGTAAGGGGGAGACGTTTATGGCGGGGTGGGAGGTTGAGGCAAATCGCCTGGCTGCTGGTTACGCGCAGCCAGACACCAGGGCGGTTAGAAGAGCACAGGAGGGCGCGGTACGCATCAGAGAAGCTTTGAAAACCAGTTTCATGACTGGCCAGGCTACGGTGTGAAAGTTCTGTTTGTTTCTCCTTGATGAACCCCCCCACCCCTTGGTTCACTCTACTTCCCTGTAAGCTAACCACCCTCCCCTCCTCCCTTTAATCATTGCTTGCAGAGCCAATAAAGTCATTGCTGCTTCACAGGCATGCATTCGTTATTCATTCATCACACAAATAGGGGGATGACTACCAAGGTATCCCAGGAGGGGTGGTGGAGGAGGGAAGGAAAATGCCACACAGCACTTTAAGCACAGCACTTTAAAAGTTTACAACTTTAAAATTTATTGAATGACAGCCTTCTTTTTTTTGGGCAATCCTCTGTGGGGGAGTGGCTGGTTGGCCGGAGGCCTCCCCACCGCGTTCTTGGGCGTCTGGGTGTGGAGGCTATGGAACTTGGGGAGGAGGGCGGTTGGTTACAGAGGGGCTGCAGTGGCAGTCTGTGCTCCAGCTGCCTTTGCTGCAGCTCAACCATACACTGGAGCATACTGGTTTGGTCCTGCAGCAGCCTCAGCATTGAATCCTGCCTCCTCTCATCACGCTGCCGCCACCTTTGAGCTTCAGCCCTGTCTTCAGCCCACCACTTACTCTCTTCAGCCCGCCACTTACTCTCTTCAGCCCTCCACCTCTCCTCCCGGTCATTTTGTGCTTTCCTGCACTCTGACATTATTTGCCTCCACGCATTCGTCTGTGCTCTGTCAGTGTGGGAGGACAGCATGAGCTCGGAGAACATTTCATCGCGAGTGCGTTTTTTTTTCTTTCTAAGCTTCACTAGCCTCTGGGAAGGAGAAGATCCTGTGATCATTGAAACACATGCAGCTGGTGGAGAAAAAAAAGGGACAGCGGTATTTAAAAAGACACATTTTATAAAACAGTGGCTACACTCTTTCAGGGTAAACCTTGCTGTTAACATTACATACATAGCACATGTGCTTTCGTTACAAGGTCGCATTTTGCCTCCTCCCACCGCGTGATTTTGGTTGAATGCCAGCAAACATACACTGCAATGCTTTGTTCTACAGTGATTCCCCAGTACGTGTTGCTGGCCTGGAGTGGTAAAGTGTCCTACCATGAAGGACGAAATAAGGCTGCCCTCCCCAGAAACCTTTTGCAAAGGCAGAACCGCAAATGCCAGGGCAAAGTAATCCTTTCACATGCTTGCTTTTAAACCATGTATAGCATTTTAAAAGGTACACTCACCAGAGGTCCCTTCTCCGCCTGCTGAGTCCAGGAGGCAGCCTTGGGTGGGTTCGGGGGGTACTGGCTCCAGGTCTAGGGTGAGAAACAGTTCCTGGCTGTCGGGAAAACCGGTTTCTCCGCTTCCTTGCTGTGAGCTATCTACAACCTCCTCCTCATCATCTTCTTCGTCCCCAAAACCTACTTCTGTATTGCCTCCATCTCCATTGAAGGAGTCAAACAACACGGCTGGGGTAGTGGTGGCTGAACCCCCTAAAATGGCATGCAGCTCATCATAGAAGCGGCATGTTTGGGGCTCTGACCCAGAGCGGCTGTTCGCCTCTCTGGTTTTCTGGTAGGCTTGCCTCAGCTCCTTCAGTTTCACGCGGCACTGCTTCGGGTCCCTGTTATGGCCTCTGTCCTTCATGCCCTGGGAGATTTTCAGAAAGGTTTTGGCATTTCGAAAACTGGAACGGAGTTCTGATAGCACGGATTCCTCTCCCCAAACAGCGATCAGATCCCGTACCTCCCGTTCAGTCCATGCTGGAGCTCTTTTGCGATTCTGGGACTCCATCATGGTCACCTCTGCTGATGAGCTCTGCATGGTCACCTGCAGCTTGCCACGCTGGCCAAACAGGAAATGAGATTCAAAAGTTCGCGGTTCTTTTCCTGTCTACCTGGCCAGTGCATCTGAGTTGAGAGCGCTCTCCAGAGCGGTCAGAATGGAGCACTCTGGGATAGCTCCCGGAGGCCAATACCATCGAATTGTGTCCACAGTACCCCAAATTCGAGCCGGCAACGTCGATTTAAGCGCTAATCCACTTGTCAGGGGTGGAGTAAGGAAATCGATTTTAAGAGCCCTTTAAGTCGAAATAAAGGGCTTCATTGTGTGGACGGGTGCAGGTTTAAATCGATTTAACGCTGCTAAATTCGACCTAAAGTCCTAGTGTAGACCAGGGCTTAGTGGTGGTGATTGTATCCCATCTTTCAACTTTTGGACAACATCAGCTGAAGCAGGACTCCATAGTTCATTCAAGCTTATTGTATTCACATTGTAATTTAGATTCTGTTGGCGATCATAAGAACAGCCATACTTGGCCAGACCAATGGTCCTCTAGTCCAGTATCCTGTCTCTCACAGCAGCTAGTGCCAGATGCTTCAGAGGAAATGAACAGAACACGGCAATTTCAAGTGATCCATCCCCTGCCATCCAGTCCTAGCTTCTAGCAGTCAGAGGTTTCGAGAAACCCAGAGCATGGGATTGCATTCCTGACCATCTTGGCTAATAACCATTGATGGACCTATTTTCCATTAAATTATCTAATACTTTCTTGAACCCAGTTATATTTTTTTTGGCCTTTACAACATCCCTTGTTGATGAGTTCTGCTGGTAGACTGTGCATTGTGCGAAGAAGTGCTTCCATATGTTTGCTTTAAACCTGCTGCCTATCATTTTTAGCAGGTAACCTCTAAAGCTCTAGGGCAGGGGTTCTCAAACTGGGGGTAGGTTATTAAATGGGGGTCACGAGCTGTCAGCCTCCAACCCAAACCCCGCTTTGCCTCCAGCATTTATAATAGTGTTAAATATATTAAAAAGTGTTTTTAATTTATAAGGAGGGGGTCACACTCAGAGGCTTGCTATGTGAAATGGGTCACCAGTACAAAAGTTTGAGAACCACTGCTCTAGTTCTTGTGTTATGTCAAGGGGTAAATAACACTTCCCTATTCACTTTCTCCATACTGTTAATAATTTTAGAGACCTCTATCATATCCCCTCTTAATAGTCTTTTTTCTATGAACAGTCTGTCTTTTTAATCTCTCTTCATGGAAGCTGTTCCATACTCCTAATCATTTTCATTGCCCTTCTCTGCACCTTTTCCAATTATAATGAATTTTTTTTGAGATAAGGTGAACAGAACTGCATGGAGTATTCAAGGTGTGGGCATACTATGGGTTTATATAGTGTCATTATAATATTTTCTGTTTTATCTGTCCCTTTCCTAATGGTTCCTAACATTCTGTTACCTTTTTTAGACTGCTGCTGCTTATTGAGTAGATTTTTGCAGGGAACTATTCATAATGATTCCAAGATCTTGCCTGAGTGATAACAACTGATTTAGACCCCATCATTTTGTAAGTATAGTTGGGATTATTTTTTCCAATGTGCATTACTTTGCACTTACTAATACTGAATTTCATCTGTCAATTTGTCGCCCAGTTACCCAGTTTTGTGAGATCCCTTTGTAATGCTTCACAGTCAGATTTGGACTTAACTGAATAATTTTTTATAGTCTGTAAATTTTGCCACCTCTCTGTTCACCCATTTTTCAGATAATTTATGAGTATGTTGAACAGCTCATGTCCCTGTAGAAATCCTTGGGGGATCCCTCTGTTTACCTCTCTTCAGTGTGAAAACTGACCATTTATTCCTACCCTCATTTCCTGAATTTTAACTAATTACTGATCTGTGAGTGACCCTTCCCTCTTATCCTGTGACTCCTTACTTTGCTTTAGAAGCATTGAAGAGGGAACCTTGTCAAAGGCTTTCTGAAAGTCCCCGTACATTATATCCACTAGGTCACCGTTGTGCACATGCTTGTTGACTCCCTCAGAGAATGCTAATAGATTGGTGAGGCATGATTTTCCTTTATAAAAGCCGTGTTTGATTCTTCCCCAACATATCATGGTAATCTATGTGTCTCATAATTTTGTTCTTTATTGTAGTTTCAACCAATTTGCCTTGTACTGAAGTTAAGATTACTGGCCTGTAATTGCCAGTATCGCCTCTGGAACGCTCTTAAAATTAGCATTACATTAGCCAATCATCTGGTGTATAGGCTGATTTAAGTGCTATGTTACATACAACAGTTAGTAGTTCTGCACTTTCCTATTTGAATTCCTTCAGAACTCTTGGGTGAATACAGTACCATCAGATTCTGGTGATTTACTACTGTTTAATTTATCAGTTTGTTCCAAAACCACTTCTATTGGCATATCATTCTGGGACAGTTCCTCAGATTTGTCACCTAAAAAGAATGGCTTGGGTTTAGACTGATGCATAGACTGATGCATAGAATTCAGTTAGCTTCTCTGCAATGGCCTTGTCTTCCTGGAGTCCTTTAGCACTTGAATTGCAGTGGGCCCACTGACTGTTTGGCAGGGTTCCTTCTTCTGATGTACTTAAAAAAAAATGCTGTGTGGTTCTCTTGCTAATTGCTCTTCAAATTCTTTTTTTTGGTCTATCTAATTAGACTTTTACACTTGACTTGCCAGCGTTTATGCTCCTTACAAGAATTTGACTTCCAATTTTTATAGGATGCTTTTTCGCCTCTAACTTCCTCTTTTACTCTGCTGTTTAGCCAGGGTGAGATAAGGTGGGTGAGGTAATACTGTTTTATTGGATCAACTTCAGTTGGTAAGAGAGACAAGCTTTCTAGCCACACAGAGCTCTTCTTCAGGTCTGGGAAAGGAATGCTGAGCATCAGAGCTAAACGCAAGTTGGAACAGACTGGTTAGCATAAGTAGTTAGTATATATTCTAAGGACCATTCTAGATAGAGTGGCCCATTAACACTCTGCAGTCATAGGACAAAAAGAGGTGATTAGCGGGTTACCAATTTATTATAAAAAGAAAAGGAGGACTTGTGGCACCTTAGAGACTAAGCCATAAATCCAGTGTGTCTCTTCAGTTCATGATTTTCAGTGTCTACCAGAGTTATGAATTTAGGCTCTTAGGCTTGTCTTTTGAATGTGTTGTGCAGGTTTCCTTTGAGGATGAGGACTGATAGGTCAGAAATAGAGTGACTGCTGTGTTAAAAGTGTTCATGCACAGGTAAATTACACAGAGCTGAAGAAGAGCTCTGTGTAAGCTTGAAAGTTTGTGTCTCTCATCAGCAGAAGTTGGTCCAGTAAAAGATATTACGTCACTTACCTTGTCTATCTAATATCCTGTGACCAACCCGGCTACAACAACTGCATATTTACACATACTTTGAGTGTTTTGTACATAAGCACTTGTGCTACTTTTCAGTATTTGGTTGCTTGCCTTCATGTGTTATACTTAAATAGGACTTTTTAAAATTTGATTGTTCCTCAGTACCTCCTACCTGTATTTTACCAACTTTTTCCCTGTCTTTACTAGGATATAGAGTTCCCCCTTCAACAAATCTTAAGAACTATTGTATAATCAAAACACTTATTTTGTAGCCTTTATAAATGCCATGAACTTGGTTCAAGGCTTATTTTTTCTTTGCTCTGTATAATGTAACTAGATATAGTGGATTTAGTTCTAAATTTCACTGAATTTCTTTGTAGGGGAAAATAAATTGAATAAAATTTAAGTTTTTAGATCAGTGGTCTTTTCAGGATAGAGAAGTGAGCTATTCCTTTTTTAACTAGTTATATTGCTCTAGTTTAGTCACAAATATTTTGTTATGTCTGCACTAGTGATGAGTCTTCTGAATTGCCTTTGTGTCAGTATTAAGACTAGGGTTCAAAACCATTTCAGTTGGTTCCTGGCAAAGCTCTCAGAAGCAGCAAATTTTGGTTGTCTTCAAAAGGCTGTCCATGTACTGTGGGACGCTAGTGGGAGGACTAGTTGAACCATTTCAAGTTACCTCTGTCCATATGGACATTTACATGGTACAAAGTGAAATTGTTTGGATTATAACATTAATTTAGCTTTACTGAATGCTAATCCAAGCAGACTGTAGCATTCATGTACATCACTTGGAGTGGAGGCACAAGATGTGTTATAATATGCCAGAGAGACAAAATGGTTCTGAGGATAAGCAATGTCTTAGTCCTGGTCTACACTACAAGTTTAGGTCGAATTTAGCAGTGTTAGATCGATTTAACCCTGCACTCGTCCACATGATGAAGCCATTTTTGTCGACCTAAAGGGCTCTTAAAATCGATTTCTGTACTTCTCCCCGATGAGGGGATTAGCTGAAATCGACATCCCCAGGTTGAATTTGGGGTAGTGTGGATGTAATTTGACGGTATTGGCCTCCGGGAGCTATCCCAGAGTGCTCCATTGTGACCACTCTGGACAGCACTTTCAATTCAGATGCACTAGCCAGGTACGCAGGAAAAGCCCCTGGAACCTTTGAATTTCATTTCCTGTTTGGCCAGCGTGGCGAGCTCATCAGCACAGGTGACCATGCAGTCCCAGAATCGCAAAAGAACTCCAGCATGGACCGAACGGGACGTACTGGATCTGATCACTGTATGGGGAGATGAATCCGTGCTATCAGAACTCCATTCCAAAAGACAAAATGCCAATATATTTGCCAAAATCTCCAAGGGCATGATGGACAGAGGCTACAATGGGGACCCGCAGCAGTGCCACGTGAAAATTAAGGAGCTCAGGCAAGCCTACCAAAAAATCAAAGAGGCAAACGGCCGCTTCTATGATGAGCTAGATGCATGGAAGTCTAGGGAGCTTCCTTACTACTACCCCACCCCTGTCCATGGACACCTGCAAGGGAGGGAGTCTCACGCAACAGGCATGAGGATTTTGGGGACGAGGAAGATGAGGAGGAGGATAGCACACAGCAGGCAAGCGGAGAAACCATTCTCCCCGACTTCCAGGAACTGTTTATCACCTTGGAGCCAATACCCTCCCAAACCTCCCAAGGTGGGCTCCTGGACCATGAAGCCAGAGAAGGTACCTCTGGTGAGTGTACCTTTGTAAATATAATACATGGTTTAAAAGCAAGCATGTTTAATGATTAATTTGCCCTAAAGACTGGGGATGCATTCTTGGCCAGTACAGCCCCTTCTTTTAAATGGCCAACCCAACGGGTGCTTGGTATGGGAAAGAAGGGCGCTGCTGTTTGAAACCATTCCCACATGTTATGAAGGTTGAAGAAGCCGAAAGACAGTGGCTTACCATGGCTGCCTGCAAGCCGAACTCTGTTGCTCGGCCCTGCGTGTGTGATCTCTCACACCAAACTGGCAGGCCCTCAATATAAGAGGCAAAATGTGACCTTATATCAAAAGCATATGTGCTACGTAATGTTAACAGCTTGGTTCACCATGAAAGAGTCTACCCATTGTTCTCTAAAATGTGTCTTTTTAAATACTACTCTCCCTTTTTTTCCTCCCGCAGCTGCAAATGTTTCAACGCTCCCCCTATCATCTCCGTCCCAGAGGCTAGCACAGATAAGAAGGCGAAAAAAAAGCACTCGCGATGAAATATTCTCTGAGCTCATGCAGTCCTCCTGCACTGAAAGAGCTCCGCAGAATGCATGGAGGCAAACAATGTCCAAGTCCAGGAAAGCAGAAAATGAATGCGAGGACAGGAGGGACGAGCAAGATGAGAGGTGGCGGCAGCGCAATGAGAGGAGGCAGAATAAAATGCTGAGGCTACTGGGGGATCAAACTGATATGCTCCGGCGTCTGGTGGAGCTGCAGGAAAGGCAGCAGGTGCACAGACCGCCGCTGCAGCCTCTGTGTAACCGCCTGCCCTTCTCCCCAAGTTCCATAGCCTCCTCACCCAGACGCCCAAGAATGCAGGCGGGGGAGGCTCCGGGCACCCAACCACTCCACCCCAGAGGGCTACCCAAGCAACAGAAAGCTGGCATTCAATAAGTTTTGAAGTGCAGTGTGGCCTTATCCTTCCTTCCTCCCCTCATCCACCACCCCACCCGGTGCTTCCCTCCTCCCCCAACCCTCCCAGGCTACCTTGGGAGTTATCCCCCTATTTGTGTGTGGAATTAATAAAGAATGCATGATTTTGAAACAACAATGACTTTATTGCCTCTGCAAGCGGTGATCGAAGGGGGGGAGGGCGGTTGGCTTATAGGGAAGTAGAGTGAACCAAGGGGGCAGGTTTTCATCAAGGAGAAACAAACAGAACTGTCACACTGTAGCCTGGCCAGTCATGAAACTGGTTTTCAAAGCTTCTCTGATGCGCAGCGTGCCCTGCTGTGCTCTTCTAATTTCCCTGATGTCTGGCTGCATGTAATCAGTGGCCAGGTGATTTGCCTCAACCTCCCAGCCCACCATAAACTTCTCCCCGTTACTCTCACAGATAGTGTGGAGCACACAGCAAGCAGCAATAACAATGGGAATATTAGTTTCGCTGAGGTCTAACCGAGCCAGTAAACTGCGCCAGCATGCTTTTAAACATCCAAATGCACATTCTACCACCATTCTGCACTTGCTCAGCCTGTAGTTGAACAGCTCCTGACTACTATCCAGGCTGCCTATGTATGGCTTCATGAGCCATGGCATTAAGGGATAGGCTGGGTCCCCAAGGATAACTATAGGCATTTCAACATCCCCAACAGTTATTTTCTGGTCTGGGAAGTAAGTATCTTCCTGCAGCTGTTCAAACAGACCAGAGTTCCTGAAGATGCAAGCGTCATGTATCTTTCCCGGCCATCCCGCATTGATGTCGGTGAAACGTCCCTTGTGGTCCACCAGTGCTTGCAGCACCATTGAAAAGTACCCCTTGTAGTCTATGTACTGGCTGCCTTGGTGGTCCAGTCCCAAGATAGGGATATGCATTCTGTCTATCGCCTCACCACAGTTAGGGAATCCCAATGCAGCAAAGCCATCCACTATGACCTGCACATTCCTTGTCACTATCCTTGATAGCAGCAGCATTGCATTGTCTACTTGGATCACAGCAGCCCCCACAGTAGATTTACCCACTCCAAATTGATTCCCGACTGACCGGTAGCTGTCTAGCGTTGCAAGCTTCCAGAGGGCTATCACCACTCTCTTGTGAACTGTGAGGGCAGCTCTCATCTTGGTATTCTCGTGCTTCAGGGCAGGGGAAAGCAAGTCACAAAGTTCTATGAAAGTGCCCTTACGCGTGCAAAAGTTTCTCAGCCACTGGGAATTGTCCCAGACCCGCAATACTATACGGTCCCACCAGTCTGTGCTTGTTTCCCAGGCCCAGAATCAGCATTCCATGGCATGAGCCCATTGCCACCAGGATGTCCAAATTGCCATGGCCCATGCTTTGAGAGAAATCTGTGTCCATGTCCTCATCACTCTCATCGCCGTGCTGCTGTCGCCTCCTTGCCTGCTTTTGCAGGTTCTGGTTCTGCACATACTGCAGAATAATGTGCAAGGTGTTTACAGTGCTCATAACTGCCACAGTGATCTGAGTGGGCTCCATGCTTGCCATGAGCAGGAGAGCAGAGTTGCAGCGGAAGCGGTGGCTAAAGACGGATGCCACGAGAATAGATATTTATAGAGAATGACGAGAGGACCTGCAAGGTGGATTTATGAGAGCAGAGTTTCACTGGAAGCGGTGGAGGACGACGGTTAGCACCGCACACATTTCCTGAGGAAGAACACACGTATGTGGGAGCCTATGACAGACAACATGGAGAAATTCACTATTGAGACAATAGCAGTGGAGCAGAGTTGCAGCAGAAGCGGTGTATGATGACGGTTAGCAGCACCCAGGAGGACCAGAACGGATCCTTGAGCTGCAGGAGAGCAGAGTTGCAGTGGAAGCGGTGGATGACGATGGTTAGCAGACCTACTGCACCGTCTGCTGCCAGCAGCACCCAGGACACAACAGCGATGGTGTTGGTGAGCTGAGCTGAGCGGGCTGCACGCTTGCTGTGGTATGGTGTCTGCGCAGAAAAAAGGCGCGAAACGAGTGTCTGCCATTGCTCTCACGGAGGGAGGGGCGACTAACGACATGTACCCAAAAGCACCCGTGACAATGTTTTTGCCCTATCAGGCATTGGGAGCTTAATCCAGAATTCCAGTGGGTGGCGGAGACGGCGGGAACTGTGGGATAGCTACCCACAGTGCACTGCTCCATAAGTTGATGCTAGCCACGGTGGTGAGGACACATTCCGCCGACTAAATGCGCTTAGTGTGGACATCTGCAATCGACTGTATAAAATCGATTTCTAAAAATCAACTTCTATAATATCGACCTAATTTTATAGTATAGACATACCCTTAGAGTCCATGTGGTCTGTTTGATTAAATATGAAACGAATAAATTCTGGCTGTTCTACTCCAGGCTGTACCAATAACTCGTGGTCACCTGATCTCTTTCTGCATTTTAGAAATGTGGAATAAATTTACCTTATGAGAGTGAGGATTAATTATTCAATGTTAAAATATTTTTAAGACATAAAGTGTTACGTAGGTACCATATCCTTAATATTTAAGACACAATTACAAACTGTCTTTTATAACTTACATGACTGTTTATTAATTAGTAATCTTTAACCAAAACAGAGGACTTACATCCATATCCAAGGTTTCAGAGTAGCAGCCGTGTTAGTCTGTATCTGCAAAAAGAAAAGGAGGACTTGTGGCACCTTAGAGACTAACAAATTTGTATGAGCATAAGCTTTCGTGAGCTACAGCTCACTTCATTGGATGCATTCAGTGGAAAATAAATTTTAGTCTCTAAGGTGCCGCAAGTCCTCCTTTTTTTTTTATCCATATCCAAGCCTTCCCTTTTGTCCTGGATCTTAAATTTCAACAGCACTTTGCAATATTTGCTGTGATGTGGAAGGTAACTTTCTACTTCTATTCCACCTGCTTTTTTAGACCATAGTTTAAATAAAGTGAGACATTAACCCCCCCCCCCACACACACACACACATACTTCAAAATCTACCATGTATCCCTTGAAACGAAACACTTTTGCAGTAGCAATTTCTGTAGCAATTCCTTTTGAATGTGAAAATAGAATGTTTGTGTTTATGGAAACTTTGAAACTCCACTCCCTATTTCAGTAGCTGGAGGTAGTGAAATAACTATATATTACAAATTTAAGGGATTTTTTAAAATTAATGTTAGGCATGTATTGGCTAGAATAGTTTACATATCATGGGCTTTATAAAACATGAATCATCAGCAGGAAAGTTATTTGTTTAGCAACATGACAGCCTCTTCTGATCTTCATGCCATGGGTAAAATGAGATTTACTCAAATTACATTGCTTAATCCTGAATAAACTGTGCAATTTAAATGCAGTTTTCATAAGGGAATACAGAACAGCTTTTTAAAGCATAAAAGAAGTTATAATTTATGGGTATTCATTATCCTATTTTTACTTTAGACAGAAGTTATTAGAACAATGTGAAAATGGTACCTCTTCATTCAACAGATCTGCCTCTTTTCAGTGTCTTAGCAGCTGACCAAAATAATATTACTTTTAAAGTCTAATGTAATTAGATATTTTTATACATCAACTCCCCCCCCCCCTTCTGCCCCCTGCCACTCGCAAGCTAATCAATATTGTATGTGCAGGCCTGCATCCAAGGAAGTGTATCAAGCAGATCCATGTTAATAACTAATGAAATGTCAGTGTTATTTCTGAGTGTTCTTGTTTTTGTCAACGTTTTAAACATCCTTTAAAGTAAATGTACTTTTTGTTATAGTGCAGGTCTGCTTTGAACAGTGACTTCATAAAATTGACACAGGGTAGCATATTGTTTAAACGGCTTGCAGATCAAATTTACGCACTTGACAAGTAAAAACATTTATTTTAGCTGCTATTCTGTAAAATCAGTCTAGAATTTTAGTTGCAAGATGAGTTCTTTCTGACTCACGCTACTAATAATAAAGACTCTATCATCAGAACTTGATTATTAGTTCTGTTCATTATGAATAAAATACAATCTTTATCTTCCATAGGTGTGCTGTCCCTGCACAAAGGAGTAGAAAGTAGTAAATATTTACTTTGGCCAATAAAGTTGGAATGACACTGAATAAACAGAGAAGAGGACTAGTTTTTCCATTAACTTCAAGGGGTATTAGATCAGGCCTGAATGTGGAGGCAGAAATTGTCAGTAGTATATATTTTGTTGTTTTAGGGGGAAATGTATCTTATTTTACAGAATTATGTTTGTATGTTACGGAAGGTAAAATGTCCGTTAGAATGTTCAGGACCTTGCAACATTTAAAACATAAAATGTTTCAGTCCTATGTTTATGTCAGCTAGTGATCCTCAGTGTCCAGAAAAGCATAGGAAATGTGGTAAAATAGAAAACAGTTAAAATTTTAATGGTACTTTGGTTTGAGAAGTTTATATCAAATTGGGATTATATCATCTTATTTTTAGGGCTGTTGATTAGTAGTAATTAACTCACACGATTAACTCAAAATTAATCACAATTAATTACACTGTTAAACAAAAGAATACCAAATGAAATTTATTAAATATTTTGGATGTTTTTCTACTTTTTCAAATATATTGATTTCATTTACAACAAAGAATACAAAGTGGTGTACAGTGCTCACTTTATATTATTATTTTTTATTACAAATATTTGCACTGTAAAAATGATAAAAGAAATAGTATTTTTCAATTAATCTCATACAAATACTGTAGTGCAAGCTCTTTATCGTGTAAGTGTAACTTACAAATGTAATTCTTTTTTGTTACACAACTGCACTGAAAAACAAAATGATATAAAACTTTAGATACAAGTCCACTCAGTCCTACTTCCTGTTTAACCAATTGCTTAGACAAACAAGTTTGTTTACATTTATGGGAAATACTGCTGCCTGCTTCTTATTTACAATGTCACCTGAAAGTGAGAACAGGCATTGCAAGGTATTTACGTGCCAGATATGCTAAACATTCGTGTGCTGCTTCATGCTTTGGCCACTATTCCAGAGGACATGCTTCCATGCTGATGATGCTCATTAAAAAATAATATATTAATTAAATTTTGACTGAACTCCTTGGGGGAGAATTGTATGTCTGCTGTTCTGTTTTACCCGCATTCTGCCATATATTTCATGTTATAGCAGTCTCGGATGATGACCCAGCACATGTTCTTAAAATGAATACTTTCACTGCAAATTTGACTCGACTCAGCTACAGGCAGTGAGAAAGAGTTGAAGGGCAGGTGGAGCTATTGTATCCTTTATGCCCTTTTAGAGACAAAAGGACAGGACAGGCACCAGAAGCAGCAAAGAAAAATGCAAAGAAGGTACCAGTGTGAGATTTCTAAAAAAGCTACAGCCTTGACCCAAGGTTTAAGAATCTGAAGTGCCGTCCAAAATCTGAGAGGAACAAGTTGAGGAGCATGTTTTCAGAAGTCTTAAAAGAGCAGCACTCAGATGTGAAAACTACAGAATCCTAACCACCAAAAAAGAAAATCAACCTTCTGCTGGTGGCATCTGACTCAGATGATGAAAATGAACGTGCATCGGTCCGTTCTGCTTTGAATTGTTATTGAGCAGAACCCATCATCTGCATGTATATATGTCCTCTGGAATGGTGGTTAAAGCATGAAGGGACATATGAATCTTTAGTGCATCTGGCACGTAAACATTTTGCAACCCCGGCCAGAACAGTGCCATGTGAATGCCTGTTCTCACTTTCAGGTGACATTGTAAACAAGAAGCAGGCAGCATTATCTCCTGCAAGTGTAACCAAATTTATTTGTCTGAGCCACTGGCGGAAGTAGGACTGAGTGGACTTGTAGGCTCTGAAGTTTTACATTGTTTTGTTTTTGAATGCAGTCATTTTTTGTACATAATTCTACATTTGTAAGTTCAACTTCCATGATAAAGAGATTGCACTACAATACTTGTATTACGTGAATTGAGAAATGCTATTTCTTTTGTTTTTTACGGTGCAAATATTTGTAATAAAAAAATATAAAGTGAGCACTGTACACTTTGTATTCTTTGTTGTAACTGAAATCAATGTATTTGAAAATGTAGAAAACATCCAATAATATTTAAATAAATGGTATTCTATTATTGTTTAAAGCACAATTAATTTTTTTAATCGCTTGACAGCCCTACTTATTTTATAAAGGGTTTTTGATATATGGGAATATTTTCCCTTGTCTAATCACACATGAACTATATGAAATATATATTCTAAATTGATAGTATTCTATTGAATCTGTTTCATTTTGAGTGCCTATCCATAGCGCTATAATCCGGATTTAATATTTAGTAAAATCAATTTAATTGGCACTCTCATAAATGGCATGGTTACTTAATGAAGATGGGTGCCAGAGAACTGAATTGGTGTAAGGAATTTAAATGTCTCTTAAAAAGCAACCAGTAGAACTCCAAGTTGTGAAGTGTTTTTAAATGGCATGCCTAGTGTTGTCTGCAGGACTACTTCCTGTATTCCACAGATGGGATATGAGTTTCCCATGGTGCTTCCTGGCTCTATTCCTTATTTCAGTAGACTCTTCTGTTTATTCCCTCCATTCTGCACTGCTCTTTACCTTTTGGCACCCATGCCCTCTCTCTACCATAAAGTTCATTCCACCAACCCACAGTCCTGGCTTGTTCCCAGCATTTTCTTTGTCCAATTCTGTACTTGTCCTGCTGAATGGCTTTTGTAGGTCCTATGAGCTCACTTGCTTCATCCACTATAGATTTATTCTCTGCTGCATAACTCTGCCATCTACTCAGCCAAACAGCAATACTGCTCTTCCATTATTGAATCTTATCCCTATAGTCACTTACACTTATTAGCAACATTAGTCTTCTTCCTTAAATCCTGCCTTCCTCTCTGAACATGGTCATGACTGCTGCTACTTAAAGTGCTTGTCCGTGTGTGTTTGTGTATATATGTAACTATATATAATAAAAATATTCCAGTCTTGCTGTGCATTTGCCTAGTGCACTCAAGTTGGATTGTTGTGGTCAGCAGTGTTTGTTGGGGCTGCTTCTGGTGCCTGTCCTGTCCTTTTGTCTCTAAAAGGGCATAAAGGATACAATAGCTCCACCTGCCCTTCAACTCTTTCTCACTGCCTGTAGCTGAGTCGAGTCAAAACTTGAGGTGTCCTAACTTCTTCACTCACTAGTGCAGCTTATTCTTTGTCAGCACTTGTAAGTAGTTAAGTCCTTAATAATTAGGTATGAGCATAGATTTTTTGATAGAATTTTCTTTCTTCCCTTTATAAAGAAAATTAACATCTTTGTTTTGCCCATGAGGCCATACTAGGATCAGTTATATAATTGAACACAAATCTCCAGGCTTCAAAAATTCAATGTGAGGCTTTAATGCCTCTCAGTGATGGGCACATCAGGTTTTTACTATGTCTGGGTGAAGGGCGCATTAGAGAAAGATGTGCTATCTCTTTTTCTGTGAAAACACAGAGTTAGGGTAGCTTGCTTAAAAATGTTCCTTTTGGAGAGGTCAGGGTACCCATCTTCAGACTCTGGGATGTCTGGGGCAGAAACTTCTGAATAATGGTCTGAAAATTCTCCTGCTGGCTCTTCTACATGTGGAGCTGAAGTTCCTGGGAAGGGAAGAGCACTGGGGCTCGAAGGGAATCACCAGGCCCTTGCTTGAGGAGACATACATCATCAAACTCAGATAAAGGGTCGTACAAGGCCCAAAAAGAGTCAGGCACTGGTCACCGTGCCTCATGACCAGCTACATCAGTACCACATACATTGATCATTACTGACCTCATGTCACTGAGGCCTCCTGTACAAACACAATCTACTTGTCTATTTTTTGACACCAGTGTATTTGGGACCAAAATCCTATACAGGTTTTTGCTACTGGACTTCCCAGGACGAGTACTGTAGAGGTGCCTCTTCCTCCGCTGTTCTGGCAGTGGTAGAGTACATCAGCACTACCAGCCAGGTGCTCCTGGCATGCCTGCTGGCACAGGTCCTCTTCCTCAGGAGACTGTTCGTTCTCCTCCTCAAGCTCTGAGGGCTTTATGGAGCTTTCACCAGCTTGTTCCTTGGGGTCTAGGTATTCAGGCCAGCATACGTCCAAGAGGGAGTCAAAGGGTGAGTTTATTATCCTAGATGTAGCTCAACGAGGGATACAACTTCCAGGTCCTCCCCATTGCCACCTGCCCTTTATGCTTATCAGGCTCTGTGGGGAACGCATTGTGCTAGAACACCATTGTCTACATCCCAATCCAGAGCTAGAGCCTTTTCTCCACCTCACAAGAGAACTTTATAGACAGCTTGGTCTGCTCTTCTGCCAGCTGAGCAGACTGTTCCTGGCTCTGATGAGGAATCACAAAGCAGAGGACCATCCTGCCCTGGCTCACTATTATAATCATCCGTGGATGAGGCTGTAGTCCCTGTATCATCTACTTCGACCCCAGATAAACACAAGAGATTTCAGGACTCGTTACACAAACTGGCTAACACACCTGAGATCTAGTTGAGGTGATCCAGGAAAAATCATGCATAACTCCAGGACATCTTGCATACGTTGGTACCTGGATACCTTGTAGTGCCCACCTATGGGCATGACTACACTTCAAGCTGGGGGTGTACTTCCTGACTCGAGGAAACATGCTCATATTAGCTCTGATTGAGGTCGTGTGCTAAAAATAGAATGTAGTCGTGGTGGTGTGAGGGGCTAGCCACCCCAAATACAGTCCTGTCCAGACCATAGACAGGTATTCAGGGCAGCTAGACCCTTGCACTGCCATGGTTGCATTCTATTTTTAGCAGGCTAGCTTGATGAGAGCTAGTGGGAGTAGTGTCCTTAATTTGGGAATTACACCCCCTAGCTCATAATGCAGACAAACCCTTTGAGGGAACTTTTAGAGTTGGCTAACTTGACCCGGAAGACACTTGTCTCTCTTGCACCAGTATTGAAGAGAGTAGACCATTGCTACCAACCTCCTTTCCAGGGCTTCAAACAATTTTAGGTGCTCCCCGCACCAGCATCATTAGTGATTCCTGTGGCAAATGAGGGAGCAAGAGCAAAGCCATAAAAAAAAACCAAGGAACCCAAAACATTTTTTTAGACAAAAACTAATCAAGTCTCCAACGAGACTCTCCAATTACCAAGCCCTGTTAGTGAAATACAGTGATCTGAATTGGGATTCTGTGACTAAATTTGCAGACTGTCTTCTTCAAGACAACAGGGAGGAATTTAAGTCTCTTATAGCTAAAGGTCAATTGGTAGTGTGTACATCCCTCCAGGCAGCCCTCAATGCTGTAGATGCAACCTCTAGATCTATGAGGAGATCATTGTGGCTACAGTAATCAGGGATCACCACAGAAGTAAAAATAACTGAGGATCTTCCATCTGAAGGATGTGAAGTTTTCAGTGCTAAACTAGATAAGGCCTTACATTCTCTAAAAGACTCCCATGCTATGCTGATATACTTAGGGGTCAGTATTCCTGCATTGAAACATAAGCACTTCAAGCCCTCAATCATGACAGAGCCAATCTTTTTACATGCAGTGTAGACAATCTGACCCACCGAGGAAGTGCCAAAAATTTCCCAGAAGGAAGACATCTGCATCCACTATTATATTTGCTCATTAGCTCTTAGCAAGGCTGTAGATTTAACTTCTTGGTTGGGATTGGCATGCAAATTCTGAGGGATATTCCACTTATGTCCCTTCTGTTTAGGAATCATTTTATTTCATTCCTTTGGGGTGTGGACTACCATCAATTACATCCCCCCCCCTCCGTCCTGGTAATCATGGGCTATTCCATCTAGTTCTAGACCCTCCTCAGCCCCCCATTCCATTTTTCAGAATTCACTCTCATAAAAGCATGGTACATCAGGACATGCAATTACTTCTAAATCTTGAAGCAATGGAAGAGGTACTTCTTTTCTGCTTCCCAAAACTAAATGAGGTTGGCACCGTATTCTGAACCTGAGACATCCAGTGTCTTAATCATACAAGCTCATGTTCATGATAGTGTCTCTGGCATTGATCATTTCAATCTTAGAGCCACATGACAGCTATGCAGCTCTTGACCTTTGAGATGTTTATTCATATAGCTATTCACCCTGCCCACAGAAGGAATCTGAGGTTTCAAGTGGGCATCACACTCTACCAGTACAGGGCGTTACTAGTCAACCTATTGACAGCACCAAGGATGTTCATGCAATGCCTAGTAATAATGTCATCTTTCCTCAGGAAACAAGGAGTTGAGGTTTTTCCCACATATTTAGAGTGACTTATTTGTGGAAAGTCCTATCAACAAGTAAGACTTCATTCAATGAACTCTGCAACTTTTTGTCTCTGTTGGTCTGAAAGTAAACAAAGTCAAACTGTCTCCAGCTCAAAGGGATGGAATTTGTAGGAGCCATTCTTGGCTCCAAAACTTCAATGGCTTATCTACTACAGGAAAAATTTCGAGCCATGCTAAATCTTTTCAGCCAAGTACAAGCTCGCCAGAAGTCATCGTGAGAACCTGTCTCAGGCTGCTAGGTCACATGATCTTCTGCATATACATAACTCAGCTTGCCTGACTTAATCTTTTATTGCATAAAAGGGTGGGTGAAGTCTGTATATCAGCCAAGCAGACATCACCTGGATATTTTAGTACATTTTCCAACGGAAAGCCTGTCATTCAGGGGGTCTTTCCATCAATTTAAAGTCTGCAAGGGAATGCCCTTTGATCCTCCATTACCATCAAAGGTGTTGGTGACAGATGCCTCCATGTTAAGATGGGAAGCCCTTTTAGACAAACTTGAAACACTGAAGTATGTGGGTTCTTCAGGAAACAAGATTTCATATAAATGTTTTGGAGCCAATGGCTGTTTATAGGGTTTGCTCAGCTTTCATAGATACTAAGGTCAGAAGGGACCATTATGGTCATCTAGTCCAACCTCCTGCACAACGCAGGCCACAGAATCTCACCCACCCACTCCTGCGAAAAACCTCTCACCTATGTCTGAGCTATTGAAGTCCTCAAATTGTGGTTTAAAGACTTCAAGGAGCAGAGAATCCTCCAGCAAGTGACCCATGCCCCATGCTACAGAGGAAGGCGAAAAACCTCCAGGGCCTCTTCCAATCTGCCCTGCAGGAAAATTCCTTCCCAACGCCAAATATGGCGATCAGCTAAACCCTGAGCATCTGGGCAAGGTTCACCAGCCAGGTACCCAGGAAAGAATTTTCTGTAGTAACTCAGATCCCACCCCATCTAACCCCATCACAGGCCATTGGGCCTATTTACCATGAATATTTAAAGATCAATTAATTACCAAAATCATGTTATCCCATCATACCATCTCCTCCATAAACTTATCGAGTTTAATCTTAAAGCCCGATAGGTCTTTTGTTCCCACTGCTTCCCTTGGAAGGCTATTCCAAAACTTCACTCCTCTGATGGTTAGAAACCTTCATCTAATTTCAAGTCTAAACTTCCCAATGATCAGTTTATATCCATTTGTTCTTGTGTCCACATTGGTACTGAGCTTAAATAATTCCTCTCCCTCTCCGGTATTTATCCCTCTGATATATTTATAGAGAGCAATCATATCTCACCTCAACCTTCTTTTAGTTAGGCTAAACAAGCCAAGCTCCTTGAATCTCCTTTCATAAGACAGGTTTTCCATTCTTGGATCATCCTAGTAGCCCTTCTCTGTACCTGTTGCAGTTTGAATTCATCCTTCTTAAACACGGGAGACGAGAACTGCACACAGTATTCCAGGTGAGGTCTCACCAGTGCCTTGTATAACAGTACTAAAACCTCCTTATCTCTACTGGAAATACCTCGCCTGACGCATCCCAAGACCGCATTAGCTTTTTTCACGGCCAGATCACATTGGCGGCTCATAGTCATCCTATGATCAACCAATACTCCAAGGTCCTTCTCCTCCTCCGTTACTTCTAATTGATGCGTCCCCAGCTTATAACTAAAATTCTTGTTATTAATCCCTAAATACATAACCCTTACACTTCTCACTGTTTGACTGAGGATCAAAACATCCTAACCCACCGAATACTCTACAAGGCATACTTATGTTTCTAAGTGGAAGAGATTCACTAGCTGGGTTCAATATCCTCATCTCTGGCATGGATACTGGACTACCTTCTGTCCCCAAGGTACAGAACTTGGACTGTCAGTGAGCTCCGTGAAGGTTCACCTAGCAATCATCTCAACTTTAAACCATCTAATTCAGGAGTACTCTGCTTTCACAGCCTACCATGGCCAGATTCCTAAAGAGGGCCTTATGAGGATATATCTCCCTGTTAGGAAACCCTCCCTTCTTGGGACCTAAATATAATTCTCATTGGGTTAATGGCCCTACCTTTTAAGCCATTAGCTACCTCTTCTCTGTTTCATCTTTCCATTTAAACAACCTTGCTCATAGTGGTAACATTGGATACCAGAAGAAGGTTTGGGGAATGCGACGGGTCCGGCACCGCAGCTCCCCTTTGTGGCAAGGGTGGATGGGGGGTCGGGGCCTCACCACTCTTACGTTCCCATGCCTGTCCTTTAAGGGCATTCTGATGTGGCCCAATGGCCGGTTTCCCCGTGCTCGCTCCTTGGTCGGGGTAGCGGGACCTAATCTGAGTCCATGTGTCACGCCCCGCGTATCAGGGCAGTGTGGCCCAGTGGCCAGAGTCCATGCAACTTGCCCCGTGTATCAGGGCAGTGTGGCCCAATGTCCAGAGTCCATAGCTCCCACTCTCAGGCAGGGAAGTGTATCCCAATGGTTGGAATGGTAGGGGGACCCGGGCCTGCCCTCTCCACCGGGCCCCAACCCAGGGCTCTCCTATTGGTGGGGTTTCCCCTCACGCTTAGCTCGGTGGGGATCCGCCCGCAAGACGCCGAGCACCAGTGCAGCTTTAATGCTGCTTGTCTCTAAAGTTCCCCTGGGAGACTTCCTACCTTCACCGTCATGTTTTCCACTCCGGGCGGGGGGGGGTCCTCCGGTCTGTCCCGTCCTGTCGGGACCTCTGTCTGGGACGCCAGGTGCGTCCCGGCTTGGCTGGCCCCCGGATCCTGGAGCGCTGGCTGTCCCTACTCAGGAACTGGCGGTGTGCCTCCTTCACCTCCAGTGGTCAGCCCAGACTATGCTCCTTTGCAGGGTTTTATACCTAGTCTCCAGTTGGAGCATGCCCTGCAGGGCTTCCGGGGCAGGGCTTCCTCTTCCAGGAAGGAAGGATTAACCCCTGTGTTACCAGTGCGGGGCCACTCTGGAGGGAGATACAAGCTCTAGTGGCAGGGTCCTCATGTACAGTTTTTCATAAACAGTGTCCTTGAGACCTCACTCTAAATTTTTACCTAAAATAGTCTTTCAGGTTATATATGGACTTGTATTTTCCCCAAACCACATTCAGATAAAGGCAAGATTAAGCTTCACATCATAGATGTTCTTAGTGCATTTTCTTTCTACATAGAACTAAGTAGAAGAACTAAGAGGAGAAGGCGGGTGGTGGTGGTCGGGGACTCTCTCCTCCGGGGGACTGAGTCATCTATCTGCCGCCCTGACCGGGAAAACCGAGAAGTCTGCTGCTTGCCGGGGGCTAAGATTCGCGATGTGACGGAGAGACTGCCGAGACTCATCAAGCCCTCGGATCGCTACCCCTTCCTGCTTCTCCACGTGGGCACCAATGATACTGCCAAGAATGACCTTGAGCGGATCACTGCGGACTATGTGGCTCTAGGAAGAAGGATAAAGGAGTTGGAGGCGCAAGTGGTGTTCTCGTCCATCCTCCCCGTGGAAGGAAAAGGCCTAGGTAGGGAGTGTCGAATCGTGGAAGTCAACGAATGGCTACGCAGGTGGTGTCGGAGAGAAGGCTTTGGATTCTTCGACCATGGGATGGTGTTCCAAGAAGGAGTGCTAGGCAGAGACGGGCTCCACTTAACGAAGAGAGGGAAGAGCATCTTCGCGAGCAGGCTGGCTAACCTAGTGAGGAGGGCTTTAAACTAGGTTCACCGGGGGAAGGAGACCAAAGCCCTGAGGTAAGTGGGAAAGCGGGATACCGGGAGGAAGCACAGGCAGGAATGTCTGTGAGGGGAGGGCTCCTGCCTCATACTGGGAATGAGGGGCGATCAACAGGTTATCTCAAGTGCTTATATACAAATGCACAAAGCCTTGGAAACAAGCAGGGAGAACTGGAGGTCCTGGTGATGTCAAAGAACTATGACGTGATCGGAATAACAGAGACTTGGTGGGATAACTCACATGACTGGAGTACTGTCATGGATGGTTATAAACTGATCAGGAAGGACAGGCAGGGCAGAAAAGGTGGGGGAGTAGCACTGTATGTAAGGGAGCAGTATGACTGCTCAGAGCTCCGGTACAAAACTGCAGAAAAACCTGAGTGTCTCTGGATTAAGTTTAGAAGTGTGTGCAACAAGGGTGATGTAGTGGTGGGAGTCTGCTATAGACCACCGGACCAGGAGGATGAGGTAGATGAGGCTTTCTTCCGGCAGCTCACGGAAGCTACTGGATCGCATGCCCTGATTCTCATGGGTGACTTTAATTTTCCTGATATCTGCTGGGAGAGCAATACAGCGGTGCATAGACAATCCAGGAAGTTTTTGGAAAGCGTAGGGGACAATTTCCTGGCGCAAGTGCTAGAGGAGCCAACTAGGGGGGGCGCTTTTCTTGACCTGCTGCTCACAAACCGGGTAGAATTAGTGGGGGAAGCAAAAGTGGATGGGAATCTGGGAGGCAGTGACCATGAGTTGGTTGAGTTCAGGATCCTGACACAGGGAAGAAAGGTAAGCAGCACGATACGGACCCTGGACTTCAGGAAAGCAGACTTCGACTCCCTCAGGGAACGGATGGCCAGGATCCCCTGGGGGACTAACTTGAAGGGGAAAGGAGTCCAGGAGAGCTGGCTGTATTTCAAGGAATCCCTGTTGAGGTTACAGGGACAAACCATCCCAATGAGTCGAAAGAATAGTAAATATGGCAGGCGACCAGCTTGGCTTAATGGTGAAATCTTAGCGGATCTTAAACATAAAAAAGAAGCTTACAAGAAGTGGAAGGTTGGACATATGACCAGGGAAGAGTATAAAAATATTGCTCGGGCATGTAGGAATGTTATCAGGAGGGCCAAATCGCATCTGGAGCTGCAGCTAGCCAGAGATGTCAAGAGTAACAAGAAGGGTTTCTTCAGGTATGTTGGCAACAAGAAGAAAGCCAAGGAATGTGTGGGCCCCTTACTGAATGAGGGAGGCAAACTAGTGACAGAGGATGTGGAAAAAGCTAATGTACTCAATGCTTTTTTTGCCTCTGTTTTCACTAACAAGGTCAGCTCCCAGACTGCTACGCTGGGCATCACAAAATGGGGAAGAGATGGACAGCCCTCTGTGGAGATAGAGGTGGTTAGGGACTATTTAGAAAAGCTGGACGTGCACAAGTCCATGGGGCCGGACGAGTTGCATCCGAGAGTGCTGAAGGAACTGGCGGCTGTGATTGCAGAGCCATTGGCCATTATCTTTGAAAACTCGTGGCGAACGGGGGAAGTCCCGGATGACTGGAAAAAGGCTAATGTAGTGCCAATCTTTAAAAAAGGGAAGAAGGAGGATCCTGGGAACTACAGGCCAGTCAGCCTCACCTCAGTCCCTGGAAAAATCATGGAGCAGGTCCTCAAAGAATCAATCCTGAAGCACTTGCATGAGAGGAAAGTGATCAGGAACAGCCAGCATGGATTCACCAAGGGAAGGTCATGCCTGACTAATCTAATCGCCTTCTATGATGAGATTACTGGTTCTGTGGATGAAGGGAAAGCAGTGGATGTATTGTTTCTTGACTTTAGCAAAGCTTTTGACACGGTCTCCCACAGTATTCTTGTCAGCAAGTTAAGGAAGTATGGGCTGGATGAATGCACTACAAGGTGGGTAGAAAGCTGGCTAGATTGTCGGGCTCAACGGGTAGTTATCAATGGCTCCATGTCTAGTTGGCAGCCGGTATCAAGTGGAGTGCCCCAAGGGTCGGTCCTGGGGCCGGTTTTGTTCAATATCTTCATAAATGATCTGGAGGATGGTGTGGATTGCACTCTCAGCAAATTTGCGGATGATACTAAACTGGGAGGAGTGGTAGATACGCTGGAGGGGAGGGATAGGATACAGAAGGACCTAGACAAATTGGAGGATTGGGCCAAAAGAAATCTGATGAGGTTCAATAAGGATAAGTGCAGGGTCCTGCACTTAGGACGGAAGAACCCAATGCACAGCTACAGAGTAGGGACCGAATGGCTCGGCAGCAGTTCTGCGGAAAAGGACCTAGGGGTGACAGTGGACGAGAAGCTGGATATGAGTCAGCAGTGTGCCCTTGTTGCCAAGAAGGCCAATGGCATTTTGGGATGTATAAGTAGGGGCATAGCGAGCAGATCGAGGGACGTGATCGTTCCCCTCTATTCGACATTAGTGAGGCCTCATCTGGAGTACTGTGTCCAGTTTTGGGCCCCACACTTCAAGAAGGATGTGGATAAATTGGAGAGAGTCCAGCGAAGGGCAACAAAAATGATTAGGGGTCTGGAACACATGACTTATGAGGAGAGGCTGAGGGAGCTGGGATTGTTTAGCCTGCAGAAGAGAAGAATGAGGGGGGATTTGATAGCTGCTTTCAACTACCTGAAAGGGGGTTCCAAAGAGGATGGCTCTAGACTGTTCTCAATGGTATCAGATGACAGAACGAGGAGTAATGGTCTCAAGCTGCAGTGGGGGAGGTTTAGATTGGATATTAGGAAAAACTTTTTCACTGGGAGGGTGGTGAAACACTGGAATGCGTTACCTAGGGAGGTGGTAGAATCTCCTTCCTTAGAGGTTTTTAAGGTCAGGCTTGACAAAGCCCTGGCTGGGATGATTTAACTGGGAATTGGTCCTGCTTCGAGCAGGGGGTTGGACTAGATGACCTTCTGGGGTCCCTTCCAACCCTTATATTCTATGATTCTATGATTCTAAGTAATTTAGAGTATCCCTCGGGCTGCCTATAACATATGGGAACAGTGTGAAAGGACAGGCCATTTCAACACGGACTTTCTAACTGGATTTTTGATTGTATTCAGCTATGCTAAGGATTAGCAAGCACTATTCCTAAGGGAATTCTGTGCCAAAAAATTTAAGTCTGCAACAAAAAGTTAAAAATTCTGCACACAATATTTTCAAAATCTGCAAAATTCTGCATATTTTGTTTGTCAAAATAACACAGTGTAATCACACCAGTTTCAATTATTTTTGGTCATTTATTTCAAAATACCTGTCAGCAAGTATGTCTATAACCATGCAGACAACAAGAAAAGGTTCAGGAAATGTTTTTTTGACAAATAGATTCCTTACTAGACATATTAATACAGAACTCTGAGTAATAATTCATTTAAACTACAGTCCAGAACTGTATTTCCCACACTCTTCAGAAGCAGTGGAAAGGCTTGGGGGAGTCAGGGGTAATGGAAGAGCTGAGGGAGAGGGAAGTAATTGCTGGGAAGGAGCCTGGGTGTGAACTTGGAGGGTTGTTGGGTATGGGTGGGAAAAGTATGGAACAGGTTTTTTGCGGGTGTGTGGAGGGATTGTTAGGGAGCTTCCCCCATGCAGTCTCTGGCTGACCCCTAGCCTCTCCCATTCAGTCAGGCACATCTGGCCCTGTCCCCATGTGTCCTTGCACCCCTATGCACATAAGTCCTTTCATTCCCACTCAGATACCCACTCCTCCATCCCCAGGTGGCCCTGCACCTCGTCCCCTTGCGTCTCTGTGCCTCCACTCAGGCCCCCTCTGTCCCCATGTGGCCCTGCGCCTCCACTCCCATTCAGCCCCCGTCTGTCCTCCAGTAGCCCTTAGGATCTCCTGTCTGTGACTCCGCCACCTCTGCCCCCTCCCCCGCAGCCCCATGCTGTCTGTCTCCCTATAGCCCCTGTCTCTTGGCCTGGTCTGACAGGTGCTGTGAAGAAGGCAAACTCTTTCTCTTCCCTAGCTGGGCGGGAGCTGCTGCTCTGTTCTATTGCTAAAACACCGTTTAGTGCACAAAAGGAGGAACTGCAGCAACTTTCCAGCAGAAGCTTTTTTCTGCACAAAAAATTAAAAATATGTGTGGCTTATTAATTATGTGCATGTGCAGTGGCATAGAATTCCCCCAGATGTAAAGCACAGACGCACTGAGAGTGGTGACTCTGTATTAGAGCACAAGCAACCTTTGTTGCTTCTTGAGAAATGTTCCCATGCTGGAGATATATAGGGCGGCTACTTGGGTTCAGTTCACTTGTTTATTCAGCATTACTCCACAATAGAAGCATTGAGATCTGACACTAGTTTTGATAGGGCTGGCCTACAATCATTATTGAGGTGGACTCCTAGCAGTTATCTCCTACAATTTAGATTGCTGCATGTGGGTGGCCAACTGTGGAATATATATGGACAAACACTCTAAGCCCTGGTCTACACTAGGACTTTAGGTTGAATTTAGAAGCTTTTAATCTATATAAACCTGCACCTGTCCACACGATGAAGCCCTTTATTTCGACTTAAAGGGCTCTTAAAATTGATTTCCTTACTCCACCCTGACGAGTGGATTAGTGCTTAAATCGGCCTTGCCGGGTCGAATTTGGGTTACTGTGGATACAATTTGACGGTATTGGCCTCCGGGAGCTATCCCAGAATGCTCCATTGTGACTGCTCTGGACAGCACTCTCAACTCAGATGCACGATTGTTTGCCGTTGCCCTGACACAGGGAGGGGCGACTGACAACATGGCTTACAGGGTTGGCTTACAGGGAGCTAAAATCAACAAAGGGGTGGCTTTACATCAAGGAGTATTTCAGGCAGGACTTCATTTCTTATTGGAACCCTCCTTGGTGCACCTAAGTTATTGTTCTTATTGGAACAAGGAGGTTAGTCTGGCCTCTGATTGATACATGGCTAGATTTACCTCGCTGCACCTTCTCTGTGAGTGACTGCAATGTGACCTAAAAGAATGAGTCCCCTAGACGGGAGTTTGCAAATGAGTACAAAACAAATCTGGTCTATTTCTTGTTTTGATCCACTCCATCTATCTTTTACATCTTTGGCTGGCAGCAGACGGTGCAGAAGGACTGCATGCCATCCACATCTCATGGCTGCTCAGCAGAAGATGATACAATAGAACTGCTAGCCATCCTCAGATCTTGCCTGCCCGGCAAAAGATGATACAATAGAACTGCTAGCCATCCTCAGATCTTGCCTGCCCGGCAAAAGATGATGCAATAGGACTGCTAGCAATCCGTATCACCTGCCTGCTCACCATAAGATGGTTCAATAGGAATGACTTGATCAAGTCACTCCAAATTTAGTCCCTGCGCCCATGTCTGTCCAGGCGCTCCTGATTGACCTCACACAGGCGTCCAGGAGCACCTCGGACATGACGATGACGGCTACCAGTCCTATTGCACCGTCTGCTGCCACAAGGCAATGGGTTGCTGCTGCGTAGCAATGCAGTATCGCGTCTGCCAGCACCCAGGAGACATACGGTGACAGTGAGCTGAGTGGGCTCCATGCTTGCTGTGGTATGGCGTCTGCACAGGTAACTCAGGAAAAAAGGCACGATATGATTGTCTGCCCTTGCTTTCACGGAGGGAGGGAGGGAATGGGGGCCTGACGATATGTACCCAGAACCACCCGCAACAATGTTTTAGCCCCATCAGGCATTGGGATCTCAACCCAGAATTGCAATGGGCAGCGGAGACTGCGGGAACTGTGGGATAGCTATTCACAGTGCAACGCTCCGGAAGTCGACTCTAGCCTCGGTACTGTGGAAGCACTCCGCTGAGTTAATGCACTTAGAGCATTTTCTGTGGGGACATACACACTCGAATATATAAAACTGATTTCTAAAAAACCGACTTCTATAAACGACCTAATTTCATAGTGTAGACATACCCTAAGAAGAATCTTATTTACCTTACAGTACCTGTGGTTCAAGATACTGTCTGTATGTATTCCACAACCCACCCATCTTCCTCACTTCTGTGGAATCTGAAACTCCTGGATTCTGTATTGGTGAAGGAAATGAGAGGTGTGTTGGGGAATACTGCCGTTATGCCCTTGATTAAAGGCATAAGGACACTCAAGGCCAGGTGCAGTCCCCAACAGACTCCCAAAACAATGTGAACTTGGGTGTATGTATACAAACAGTGGAATATTTATGGACAACACATCTAAGAACTACAATTACTGTAAGCTAAGTACCCATTTCTTCTTCAAAGACAAAATTTACAAAATCTGCTAAGATCTTCCCTCTCCCACAAACAATACCTTTGCCATCACTGACCTTAAGGTCTCTGACTTCTCTTCAGCTGTGCCAATGAATTCATCCATTCCCACCTCATTTCCATCATCCTTATGCTCTCCCCATCTCTCTCTTTCCTTCTAAATCTCTGTCCTTTTTCCACTCAATATAAGTATGTTATCGACTCTCCTTCTCCATATCTGCCTTTCCTGCTACCTTCCCAGCTCTTTTTTAATTTATTCTCTCAAATATTTTAATATGCTCTGATTTCCTCTCCTCCAACTCTGTCTTACATCCCTTTTAATCTGGCTTCTGATGTTTCCACTCCGCTGAAACTGCTCTTACTAGGGTAATGACCTCTTGACAAAAATCTCAGGATCTTTACCTTCCCTCTGCTGCTTGTCATGCTGTTGATCATCTCCTTTTTGATCTTTCATCCCCACTGAGCTTTAAAGATTCTGTTTTCTCCTGGTTCTCCTCTGGCCTCTGATTTTTCTTTTGATGGGTGGGTTCTTCTCCTTTTTTTTCCTACTTAGAGAGGATTCCTCAGAGCTCTTTACTCCTCTTGCTCTTCTCACTTTACACCCTGTCTCATCAGCTCATGTCTTCAGCTGTTATCTGTATACTTGCAATTCTTTCTCTCTACCACTGAACTGTCTCCTTCCATCCAATCCCACAACTCAGCTTGTCTCTGACATCTCCTCTTGGATGTATTGTCACCTTAAACTGAGCATGGCAAAAAACAAACTCTTCCTTTCTTTTTGTCATTCTCGATGTGTCTCTCTTCTCTATCAGCTTAGCTTGCAGCCTTGAGTGTTGTTTTCTACTCCTGTCTCAGGTCTCCAGGCTAGTTTCAAATCTTTCCCCTTTCCCATCAACACTTCTGAGATCTTTCCTTTCTTTTCATCCCCACAGACAGATCTATTGTTCAGCCCCTTATAATATCCTGTTTTAGATTACTGCCATACCCATCTCTTTGGTCTCTCAAAACACATTGTTCCCCTTCAGTCTGTACAAAATGCTGCCACTGTTCTTTTAAACCCCTCCACTAGCTTCCCATTTAAGGTCTTATTAATTTTTAATTTTCTTGTCACTATCTCCAAAGCTATACGTACATAACTCTGTGTGATGGGTTGGATCACAGAAACCCCCTGGGAGCTGCCACCTGATGTGCCAAGTTTCAGAGTAACAGCCATGTTAGTCTGTATTCGCAAAAAGAAAAGGAGTACTTGTGGCACCTTAGAGACTAACCAATTTATTTGAGCATAAGCTTTTGTGAGCTACAGCTCACTTCATCGGATGCATACTGTGGAAAGTGTAGAAGATTTTTTTTATATACACACAAAGCACGAAAAAATACCTCCTCCCACCCCACTCTCCTGCTGGTAATAGCTTATCTAAAGTGATCACTCTCCTTACAATGTGTATGATAATCAAGTTGGGCCATTTCCAGGTTATCATACATATTGTAAGGAGAGTGATCACTTTAGATAAGCTATTACCAGCAGGAGAGTGGGATGGGAGGAGGTATTTTTTCATGCTTTGTGTGTATATAAAAAAAATCTTCTACACTTTCCACAGTATGCATCCGATGAAGTGAGCTGTAGCTCACAAAAGCTTATGCTCAAATAAATTGGTTAGTCTCTAAGGTGCCACAAGTACTCCTTTTCTGATGTGCCAAGACTACTTCTGCTCCTGCTTTCCTGCCCTGTCAGCTTAGGACGTCAGTGCCCTGCCTGGTTTGAGCCAGACCCGCTAGCCTGCTGTAAACCCAGACCCAGGTCTGAACCACGTCCCTTAACAGCTATAGGCTTAATTGAAAGCAGCGTACAGAAGTGTTCCTGTCTTTAACACTCAGATGCCCAACTCCCAATGGGGTCCAAACCCTAAATAAAGCTTATACAGGGTAAACTGATAAATTGGTTGCCCTCTATAACACTGACAGAGAGATATGCACAGCTGTTCCCCCCTCCAGGTATTAATACATACTCTGGGTTAATTAATAAGTAAAAAGTGATTTTATTAAATACAGAAAGTAGGATTTAAGTGGTTCCAAGTAGTAACGGACAGAACAAAGTGAATTACCAAGCAAGATAAAATAAAACACGTAAGTCTATGTCTAATACGGTAATAAAACTGAATACAGATAAATACCTCACCAGTTCCAGTAAGCTTTCTTTTACAGACTAGGCTCCTTCTAGTCTGGGTCCAGCAATCACTCACACTCCCTGTAGTTACTGTCCTCTGTTCAAGTTTCTTTCAGGTTTCTCTTTAGCTAGCTGAAGACAAAATGGAGGGGTCTTCCAGGGGTTTAAATAGACTTTCTTTTGTGGGTGGAGACCCCCTCCTCTCTCCTATGCAAAGTCCAGCTACAAAATGGAGTTTTGGAGTCACCTGGGCAAGTCACATGTCCATGCATGAATGAGTTCCTTACCAGCCAAGCCACATTCCTGGGAAAGCCCAGATGTGGATTGGCATCTCCAAGTTCATTGTTGGCTTAAGGGCTTCTTGACTGGGCACATACTGAGAATAGTCTTTTATCAGGAAGCTGACCAACTGCTTCGCTAAAATCTACTCAGAATCAAACAAATATGCAGCCAATATTCATAACTTTGAATACAAAAATGATACATGCAGAGAAATAGGATTAATAGATTCAGTAGATCATAACCTTTACAGAGATAGGTTACATGGCATATGTAGCATAAAACACATTCTAGTTATGTCATAGATACTGTAGCAAATTGCCAGCACTACTATAATGGGTCTCGCGCTTTCTCTTCTTGGATAGGGGTTAAGGGCACCATTTCTTGCCCCTGAACTGGGGTATTAACCGCCACACTAGTGTCCTAGAGGAGGGGAGTGGAGAAGGAGGGACCCAGGCCCACCCTCTACTCTGGGTCCCAGCCCAGGGGCCCTAGGGATAGCGGTAAACCACTAGAACTAGCAGTTTCTTCCTTCTGGGCTACTTCTCTCTCCTGCCCTTCAGCTTGTGGGGCTTCCTGACCTTCCTCTGCACAAACCGGGTGTCCCTTTACATAGGGTCTTGGTGTTCTTAGCCCACCACAGCACTTCTCCAAACTCTCCTCTGCTTCCCTCCAAACTGCTCTCTGCTCCAACACCAATCCACTCTGCTTCAACTCCTCCTCTTGTCTGATTGAAGCAGGGGGTTTTTATCATGTGACAGGCTTCAGGTGCTTTAATTGGCTTCAGGTGATTTAATTAATTTATAGCAAACTTTCTTCCCTCTACAAGGAATAAGGCTCCCTTCTGGTACTCTCCTGCTGCCCTCTGGCCATGCTGTATCACAATACATTCATAAGTATAGTTCCATAAAGCCTTATGGGGGGCACTGTCACACTCGGTGCTTCCTACTTTTCCTTCCAAGTTAAGCTTCATGTTGTCTCCTGTCCACTCCGCCCTGCCAGTGCTCCAAACCTCATCATCAAATTCTCACACAGTCAATTCTGTGCCTCTATCAAGCAGTCCCATGTGCGGAACAATCTATCTGAGCTCATCTTCAAGGTCCCTACCTTGTCACCTTGAAGACCCACTTCTGTGCTGCCTATAGTGAATCAAGTTCACTTTTTTATAAATTGTTCACTGTTGATTCCCTTCCCTTGACTGTCTACATTTCTTTTTTCTTAGATTGTGATTTTCGAGTAAGGGCCATTCTTAAGTGTTTGGAAAGCGCCTAGCCCATAGTTATTTTTGTGATAGTGCAGTTAACAAGGTGGCAGGGACAGAATAGGGTTTCACCTTCAGTGATTTATCTCAGCCACCTTCTCTGCTCTCAGTGTTGGCCTTGGAGGAGTGGAGAAAATGGGATGGAGGAGGAGACAGCTTGCTCTGTTAGGTTCTTGTCACTAAGATGGTGAAGGGTGGAAGAGGCTGGAGGTGGCGTGGGTTGTCCTTGAGGTTCCCCAGTCTGTTTTCCCCCTTGAACCTTTCTCACAGCCTTGATTTTCCTCAGGTTTCACAGATCACTTTCCAGTTTCTATCTTCCACTTCTGAAAAGCACTGGTCTCAGAACAAGTTCATTCATCTCATTGAAATGTCAAGCTGTAAAAGCTTTCATAATTTGATGTACTTTAGTATTCTAGTGTTTCATTAGTAAATTTATGTATTGTGATGAATTTGCTGAGCAGTAAGAGATCAGCAGAAGGCATCCATTAAGACTGAATCTGTTGCTGATCTGTTGAAGGGCAGCAGGGCAGACTGTTGGGATGGGTTCCAAGGCATTTGGGGAAAATGGTTAGAGACCTGGAGGCAAAGAGATGAAGGGGGCTGTTCCTTGTGCCAAATCAGGGTAACAGAGCTAGGGTTTCTAGATTTGCCTGAATGTAGCTTGTTCTGTCTTTTTATTTTAGGACTGAGGGGGAGTCAGGCATAGTATAGGTAAATAAATTAGACCATGCTCCAGAATGTCACCTCTCTCAACAATGGAAACTAACCTGGTGCAAAGCCACGAAATTGACCTCTGTTCAGCTAAGAAGTGGCAAAGTGAATGTTATCTTTAGAACACGTGAAGGTGAGGCCTGAACTTATTTGGTTTGATACAAGTGTCACACGATGATAAAAAGTATGAAAACCACTCAGTTATACGAACAATAGGAGAGAGAAAATCAGACAGAAGTGACTGTAGTTGATCGTGTCCCTTTAAAATGTTGGATTTTTTTCAGGGAAAGATGTTTGTTACCCAGGCAACAGAGAATATGTATTTCAGTACCTAGGAAAGGAAAAGAACAGATGTTCTTATGTGCAGCATGGAGTTACAGCCAATTATCACCCTCATTAGTAAATATAATGCGGGCAGTAATTAAACTGCTTATTACTTTACCATTGCATGTGATAAAATTAATAAGCCATGAATAGAAGGAAGAAGGGTATGGGGGAGAGGAAACTCTTCCTTATTTGATGCTGTATGAGATTTTAAGTATTTTAACTTAAATAATAAAATTCATCAATGCTCCTTTTCCACACTAAAATGCTTTTTAGATTTTGTAGACTTACATTTTGCCACTGCGTTTTCTGCAGTATTATGCATTCTTCTGATTGTCTCCTTAAGAAAGTTCCTTTTGATTTGACATTTGACTCATTAGTATTACATCTTTGATAATTTGTGTTACTCTTCTTAAATATCTGAAAATGAAAAGGAAATTGGGTAAATCCCCTAAAAGTAAAATAAGGAAGTCTCTACTACAATACCAGAAATATTAGTATTCAGCTTCGGGATCATCTAAAATTATACTGAGGCCTGATTTGTACATGGATTTTTGTACCAGTATAACTATTATGATTAGAGGGTATGACTTTTTTAACCAAAATGTTTATGGTGGTACAGCTTCCCTATTGTAGATGCAGATACATTCCTATTATACCGGTATAGCTTATTCTCCTTTCTTTGAGCATCCACATCCTTTCCAGATTAGTGAATACTGTTCTCAACTTTTACTGAAAGGAAGTAAGAGCTTTGATATTTGATATGATAGTTACAAACAAAGCACATTTTAGGCCTGATCCTCTTGTAGTATACACTAGCATAACTTTATAGATGACAGTGGAGTTATGCCATTATACAGTAGCTCAAGATTTGGCCTCTTGCCTATACTTTTTCCATACTTCTTGCCAGAAAGAGAAAGGAAAACCTTTATTTTATGCTTTTATAAAGAGCATTGCAAAAACATTTTTCCTGTCTTGGTAATATAGGATAAAGGAAAGTGTCCTTGCCTATCCTTTTTTTCAGGTTCGGCTAAAGGACATATGTGGTCCTATAGATCAAACTGTAACACGTCATAGTGCATGGAAACAAGAAAAGGAATATTGTGTATCCCTTATTTTTTAGTTTATTTGGTTAATTGACTGAATTATCCCATCACACCTTCGTGACATGTTGGGAAACTACTCCAAAAAGTCCAATATTATGGCAGTGGTGGCTGAAAAGATGAATGTAAAAGAAAAACATTTGTCCTCTAAATAGAAGGAATGAATTATTTTTAAATTCCCGTAACTCTTTTTTTGTGTTGTTTTTAAATCTTCTAATCTCCCCATCACCCTGCCCCTCTGATTTTGACCACTAGTGTATGCTCCCTCTCATCACGCTATCCCACACTCATCCACAGTGACTGCAACTTCCATGTTGATGACCCATTGGATCACTTTGTTGCATGTTTCCTCACCTTCACTTTATTAGTCTTGCAGCCCTGATTCAACTCTCCCATTCAACAAGAGGACTGTTCACTTTACCAAGCACTGCTTTCTCTAGTCTCTCTGTTGGTGAGCTTCCCCTATCTGATGTAGGAACATGGGCTTTATAGAGTCCAGCATTATAGAGCATTATAGAGTCCAGTTCCTAGCTATCATGGGTAACCCTGTCATAATCCCATTTATAAACTCATTAAGATAGTTAAATTGTTTTCCTCTACTACTCCTATTGAAAGGCTGTTCCAAAATCTTACTCCTCTGATGGTTTAGAAATCTTTTAATTTCCAGCCTAAACTTATTCATGGTTTATACACACTTTGTTTTTGTGCCAACAGTCTTCTTTAGCTTAAAAAGCTCTTCTTTCTGGTGTTTATAACCCTGATGCATGTATAGAAAGCAGTCGTATCCTCTCTCTGCCTTCATTTTTCTAAAGCAAACAAACCAAGCTCTTTTAGTCTCCTCTTGTAAGAGAGGCTCTCCACTCCCCTGATCATCCTACTAGCTCTCCTCTGTACCAGTTCCAGTTTGAAATCAATTTTCTTGAAAAGGGGAACGTGGAGGAGGTTAGTCACTGTCAGCATTGCCCATCAGCCCTCTCCCTCATGCTCTGTCACTTGGCCTTTCTGTGACTTCCAGTCCATCATTGCTGATGACTTCTTGTCTGTTCTCAGCCCTTTCCTCCTTTCCTTTTCTTCCCATTTTTGACATGTCAGCTGCCTTCAACATCATTGACCCATAGTCCTCTTCTTGAAGTCTTGTCCTCCCTTTGCATCTGTGATCTGTCCTTGCCTGGTTCTCCTTCTACCTCTCTAATTGTTTCTTTGGAGGATTGGTCTAATTTTCCCCCTCCAACTTTTTTGGGGAGGGAGGGACGGGAGTATGGTTCCATGGGACTCTGTCTTGGGTCCCGTTCTCGTCTCTCTCTATACTTTATCTATGGGTAATCTCATCTACAAAAACAAATTCAGATACCCACTCTATACTGATGACTTGCAGATCTACATCTCCTTTCCAAACTAAAATCTTGACCTATCTCTTTGACACTTGTCTAGCTATCAACTCAAGCTTAACATGGCTAAAACACAGTTATTAATCTTCCCTCCACCCAAGCCCTTCTCACTACCTCTTTTCTTGATCACTGTAGACAACATCACCATCCTGCCTGTCTCTCAGGTCTGTAATCTAGGTGTCTTCAACTCAGACGTCTCTCTAGGTCCTCACTTTCAGGCTATATTTAAATCTTGCATGTTCTTTTCTGTATAACATCTCTATGATACAGCTAAAACACTCATCCAGGCCCTCCCCTTGCATCTCAGTTACTGCAGCACCCTTTTCTCTGGTCTTTGCAAAAGCAATCAAGCCCCACTCATATCCATTCAGAATGATGCTGCAAAGATTTTCCAGCCTTCTTGCTTTGACCATGCCATTTTCCTATTTGCTCCCACTTCTCTATTGCATCAAATATAAACTGCTTGTCTTCACTTTCAAGGCTATTTTGCCTTCATGGCCTATCCCCACCCTACCATTCATCTCTGGAGAGATATTTGCTGTTGAGATGTTGATGCTAGCCTGCGTTGCCCAATTGTTACACTTTCAAACAAGCACCTTCGTGCTTTCTTGCATGCTGCTGCACATGTTTGGGAGGAACTTCCCATAGACATCCTCATTATCCACCTTCAAATCCCTCTTCAAAACTCTCCTTTGTTGTGATGCCTACAAGAATCTTGACCACGGTTAGGTTGCTGCTGCGCTAGTCCATAGCTTATCATACTGAGCAATATTGTCCCTTTTTCTGGTACTTCCCCCTCTGGGGCCTCTGTCTGTCTCCTCCCCCTCTCCCCTCCCCCCCCCCCCCCCGCTGTTTTAAAGTTAGATAGTTAGGCCTTTGGAGCAGGGACAGCCTGGTTGTTCTGCTTGACACAGTGCTTAGCACAATCCGTGGTCCATAAGTAGGGCTGCTAGCGCTATGGTGATACAAACAGATAAAACTGGGAATTGAAACTTTTAAAATATGGTATCCTAAAACACTTACAGATGGGAGTTCTGCACTTGTTCTGGGTCTGGTCAGTGCTTCTGTCTTTCTTTACCCTATGTTTATACAGTATCTAGCCCAGTGGGCTTTCGATCTTGATTGGTGTCTCTAGCTGCTACTGTTGTAACACAAACAATAAAGAATACTATAAAACAAGTTACCAGCCGGCCTCCTGCTGACAGAAATTTATGATAATTTGGGAAAAGTCCAGGTCCTTTCATTATATATTTTTTCTGGAGCAGCAAAGCAGTCCTGTTAGGATTCTTGTCAAACTATATTAAATGAATTGTTTGACGAAGTTCCTGGGACAAGCTATTGAAGTGTATAAGAGAAACAGTTTAATCTTGCTGTGTCGTGCTGTTACATGAGATTATATATTGCAATCCAGAATAGGGAGCTCCCAATCTAAGCTATTTTTCCTAACCTTCTTCAAGTACATGTGAGACTGACTCAAATGTAAAAAGCATAGCTTTTTGACCAGTCTCGGCTTGGAATGTGCAGCACTAGTCACTTAGCACTCCTTCCTCAAACTAATTTACCTTAGGCTCAAACATTTTATGTGGCAGGATCACTACTAAAAGGGTCTGAGCCTTTGTATAATATTGAATGTGAAAGTACAGTGGTCACTATTAAAAAGTCAGCATTTAAGTTACCACAGTTCTTTGAGTGCTTGTCCCTATTTGGAGTATTCCCACTTGGTCTTTCCTCTGCACCCAGGGCATGTACAAAATGTCTCTCCATGGTAGTGGCTCACTTAAGGAATCAGGGTATTTTCATTTGTCCCTGCTTGAATGATTAGCTGCTGAAGTGTGCTTTTGTGCAAGGACCTGATGAGTCACATAGCTACTACAGCCAAACTTCTCTCATACCTAGGGTTCTTTCTCAAGCTTCTAAAGTCTATCTTCTGTCCTGCTCAAAGGATTCACTTTATAGGCGCCATATTCAATTTTGTAGAAGGGAAAGCTTTTCAGCCATAGGACAGATTTCTCTGAATAAGACAATGTATATTAAAGATTTGAAGTTGGCCTACGCAGACATCATTATGTCATCCAGGAGAGTGAGCTGAATGCGCTCATGACTGATTCACCTTTTATTCCTTTCATAAGGATAATGTAGTTCTTAGACCTGATCCTCTGTTTTTACCTAAAGTAGTGTCGATTTCCATGTTAATCAGTCTTATTAATTTGCCATTTTCCTCCTAAACCACATTCTAATAAAGGGGAATCTGTCTCCACATATAGGATGCCAGAAGGGCTCTCGCATATTATTTGGACAGAACTATGAGCTATCAAAAGCATCTAGACTGTATGCATCTTATGCCAAGAATAATATGGGGCATACAGTTTATTCTTGGATTATTTCATGGTGGATTAAACAGTGCATTGCTGAGTGTTATATGGTAGAAAAAGTTCCTGTGCCTGTCTCAATTTGGCCACGTTCCACTAGAGCTGTGGTTACTTCTTTCACTTGTCTGAGCCAGGTGCCACTTGCTGATGTCTGCAAAGCTGTGACCTGGACTTCAGAACATGCCTTCACCAATCACTACACTCTGGATTTAGTTTCTTTAGAGGATGCTGAAGTGCTAAAGTGGTGCTTCAGTCTTTATTTAACCAGGACTCTGTTCCTTCCTTCAGGGTACTGTTTATCAATCTAGCCCATAAATGGGACTATGCAGAGCTACTCCAAGAAGAAATGAAGGCTACATACCCATAACTGGACTTCTTTGAGGTGGCTCTGCATATTCAGACTTTCCATCCTCCTTCCCCTCTCTGTCAGTGTCCTGGTTGTGATGTCTCTGATTTTGTGGTGGAAGGTACTTAGCTGGGAGGGCGCTCCACCCTTTTTGTAGCCTTGCCCTTGGTATGTCGACTACACTGAGGGAATGGGCGGGGACACAGGAGCACCCTAGCTACACTGCTAGAAAAAGGGTTTTGCTGCAAGACACCACAAAGGGGTGCAAAATCCCGCAAGTGGGAATATGCAAAGTCATCTCAAAGAAATCTGGTTACAGGTTCATTTCCTAGTTGTGATAACGTCAGATGGAAGGTTTGGGAAACTAGGCATGCTCCTGTTGGCCCACCAGTGATCTTGCAAAGGAGAAGGTGTCCATTAGGCTTCACCTTAGGTTTGTTCAGCCTGCCTCCTGCGGACAGAAATTTATAATAATTTGGGAAAAGTCCAGGTCCTTTCACATCAGCCAAACCATCCACTTAGCTGTGTTCTACCCTAAGGCACATATAAGCAGGGAAGAAGTGAGATGGCACTCCATGGATATGGATAAGGCCCTTGCCGTTTACTGACAGATAATAAAATCATTCTAGAAGTCACCAAAACTCTATTGTTTGCAGGGAGGATGACGGGGGAGGCCTCTTATGTTCCCAGGCTGTCAGCGTGGATCTCAGGCTGCACAGTACACTGCTACAAGCAAGGTTTGTCTTGGGGGCAGTGTGAGTGACCATTCAACAAGAGATCAGGCAGCCTTGATAGGACCTTCCTTGAGGGAGGCTATTACAGACACCTGTGGAGCAGTGGCATGGGCTCAGTACACGTTGTCACAAAGCACTATGGTACAGGCAGCTGCCTCATATGCCTCTCTGGGTAGAGGGGTCCTCCATTCTGTAATGGGACATGGCTTCACGCACCCACCTTCTCAAAGAAGACACTACTTGTGAATCACCTGAAGTGCACTTCACATAGGTACAAGCACTCAGAGAGGCAACTTGTAATAACTGGAATTCTTCAAGATGTGTTGTCCCTATGTGTCGTGTACTATCCCCTTCTTCCCCTCTGCCTCAGATCCCATCCTGGGGACCTGTGGTAGAGAAAGAACTGAGGTCATGATGATTGGGCAGCCTCTAATACCCTGGATGCAAAGCACTAGGACAGCAGGATCACATGCATGGTCCAAAGGAACACAGTTGGAAAAGAATTCTCCAATCCCAGATGTATGGGCGTACATACACAGGCCTGAAGTGCACTACACATAGGGGCAGCACATCTAAAGAATTCAAGTTATTACAGGGGAAGTAACCTCTCCTTCCCTGTACTTTGGAATAAGAAAAAAATGTGCTAGAAGTGTCTTTTGGTAAACATTAACTTTTTGTGGTAATCACTGTATCTTACTAAATCAGACCAGGTAGATCAGATTGTAGATTCAGACCAGGTTTGAGATGGTGGTAACTGGCTTGGTTGAAAAGAACACAATATTGTTCATGTTATTTTGCAAAGAACTCTTGCCTTGTAGTGGACAGAATGGATGGTGCTCATTTAGTGAGCAATCTAATATTTTCTCATTGTTCAATGTGTGTCCCATGCCTTATTTACTGCACGTCTTTTAGCTCCGGCAGTAGAGGCTCATGCATTAAGGTAACAGGTTTGATCCTTGCTGCCAATGCCCCTGTGTGAGTAGGCGTTACATGAAATATTTCCCAGATATTAATGAATTTATTTTCACAACAGCCCTGTGAGATGATTATCATCCCCATTTTACAATTGGGGAACGGAGGCAGAGAGTTTAAGGTAAAAAGTATCCACTAATTTTATATGCCCAATTTGAGAAACCTAGGACCTGATTTTTTCAGAGTACTTAGTACACACTATTTATATAGCACTTTATATACTCAAACTACAGCTCCCATGGACATCACTTGAGCCTTGCTCACTCAGCACTTCTATAAAACAGACCCCATTTAAAACAGTCTTAAATTGGGCATCTAGAAAATGGGGAACACACAATTAGTAACACACCCACCCACTTCCTGATTAACTGCAGACTATATAGTAAAATTTTACACTAAAATGACAAAATCATTAGTCAGTAGTTCTAGTAGTGAAAATAATAATTTAAATACTGAAAACGCCAATGACAATAATTTTGGTGATGAAAATATCTTAAATGTTGAATCATCTGAAAATGTGTTGGCAATGGAAGAGGATTTACATGATTGTGAAAATGTAGTACCCGATTGTTGGACTTCTGAGCAGGCACAATATTTTTTAAAAAAATATAATGGCTTGATAATTGAAGGCAAAAAACTTGGCTGTTCCCACTGTGCAAATATGTCACATTTGGGGGTCCTTGGAGGAAAATCTTTACACATTTCTTTGGAATGGCGAAAGTGTACTATTAAAGCATCTGGAACTGATAAAAAAGTTCTGCAAGCTTCATTAAGAAGAAAAATTAAGGAACATTTCGAATCAAGCTCTCATTTGAGAGTTATAAATATTTTAAATGAATCTAAAAAAGAACCTCTCACTACAGTGATTGATAAAGTTACTGAAAAAAATATTGCAATAACCAGCAAAATTTTCAACATAGTTTACAGCTTAGTAACTAACAGTCCTTTGAGTTTTCTCCATTGCACTCCATGGATGGTGAGACAATGAAAAGAATCTTGTGGGGGGGCATATTGTGACTTGGGCGACAGTCAATTAACGTCTTGTTTTCGTTTGCATGCTTGGATTTCTCCAAAGAGTTGACTGTGAGTGACTGCAAAAGGTATCACTAATAAGTGGTAACCTAGTGCCAAATTAGTACAAAACTAGTACAAAATTTAACAGTAATCACATCCATAAAAAGATATAATAAACATATTTGTTCTTTGACTCAGTGAGAGAAATGTTAAAATTACAATAAATAACTGGCTAAATTCCTTCACTAATTTTTCTTTAATTAGTCTTGAACAAAAAAGACCTTGAAGTATATTCTTGTTGGTTTTGTTACAAGTTCAGTATTATTATCCTAAAATATAATGTACAAGAGCATTTACTGTAAAAGAACTATGTGCAATATTTGGGTCTATAATGATTTACTATAATACAATCAATGTACAATGAAAATGTACTGTATGCATCTATAAAATACGGTGTATAGAACCATTTAAAGAAAAGTACTAAGGTTAAACTATGACCAAAGATTTATTAAATACAATGGAACCATAAATGTAAAATACTGTTAGTTTTCACTTTTTTCTACCGCGGATTGGAAATACAAAAGAATTAAATGTTAAAGATGCATCAGATCAGCAATACTTGTGTATCTAATTGGTGTAAGAGTAAAAGATTAAAATCTAGATTGGATTTATATTCCTTATTTTTTTAAATGCAGTAGGATCAACACAAGCCGTTTAATCGTGTTTTGCGAGGCTAATAATAGCAGAAATTATTATGGGAACTGTTGTATGTTTCTCTTCTTACCTCTCTTAATTTTGTAGACTTTCTCATTTTGAGGAGTTTGGCTTTAATCAACATCCAGCTAGCTGTGACGCTGATGTTATATCTGCAGTTTAGGACTCGTCTGCATGGGAAATTAAGCTAAATTAACTAAAATTGTGAATTTAAAATGCATTAGTAAAAGTACATTGAACCCCTTTGTGGATGCTCTCAGAAGTAAAGTGGCCTTTATCTTAATTCTCTTTCAAAAATGAAAAATAATCTCTAATATTCCATGAGTTCATATATTTTAGAAAAAAGAAAAGGAGTACTTGTGGCACCTTAGAGACTAACCAATTTATTTGAGCATAAGCTTTTGTGATGAAGTGAGCTGTAGCTCATGAAAGCTTATGCTGAAATAAATTGGTTAGTCTCTAAGGTGCCACAAGTACGCCTTTTCTTTTTGCGAATACAGACTAACACGGCTGTTACTCTGAAACCTGTCATATTTTAGAAAGAAATTCAATTTGAAAGTCAGAGTTTGGATTAATATAAGGAAATAAAAATTCAAATTGATCCTCTGTTAGGATATTATCTTTTTTGGATGATTCATGTCACAACTTTGGTATCAAGTGAGCGTAGATTTTTTTTATTTGAACACAGTATGTAGCTTTGGTACACTTAGGTTGCGTCAAGATGCAAAAATGCTCAGTAAAAACAAACAAAAAAAGCCCAAGACAAACCACTTGTCACCTATGGATATAGATGCTCTTTCCTTTCTGTGAAACAATAAAAGCATTATCCCTCTATTTCTTTTGCACTGGTTTATAATTACACACAGTCCTCCATTCAAAAGCCAGATGTTTTATAAATTTAAGGGGGAAAATCAGCTTCTGAAAAATAAGCAACTAGTAAGTATTGATGGGTCCGTTTGTTGTGTGATCACATGGGTTGTTCCCCTAGTATTCTAGAAAACACCAGTTGATGAAAATACTTGTCAACATCTTCAATCCCAAGTGGATATGCCAAGTCAGAAGATATCAGTTTGTGACATGGTAACTTAAGCCTTGTCTCCACTGCTGAAGAAAAAAAGCTAAGTGTTTTACTTTGGGGTAATTAACACGTGTGCGAGATCCTGAGGTAAAAACACTGAAGACAAGTCACTCGCAGTTTTACTGTGAGGTAAACTCACGAAAGTCAGCCCTATACCCTCATCGTGAGTGACCTTGGTTAGATTACCTCATGAGAAAACTGGGAGTGGCTTGTCTTCAGTGTTTTTACCTTGGGATAGCTCTCACACGTTAACTACCCCAACGTAAAACACTCTCAGCTTTTTTTTTTAGCAGTGAAGACAAGCTCTTGCCCTCTATAAATGAGATTAATAGCAACATAAATTATTAAATAACCATTATGTATGTATCCAGCCACAATTTAAAAAAAAACCAACCAAATTAATACATGTTTAGGTGTCATAATACATTGTTTAACATGGGATTAACTGGAGCCAATTTTGAAGATTTTTTTTTCTTAAGTAAATTGACTCTCTTCTTGCAGCAGAGAAACTGTTCTTGGAAATCCCTTTCCTTTAGTTCAGATAGCATATATTTTAAGATTCATTATTGATCAGATAGTTCTTCGAGTGATTGCTCATGTGTATTCCACAATAGGTGTGCGTGCTCGCCAGGTGCACCGGTGCCTGAAGATTTTCTTCTAGCAGTACCCGTAGGGGGGAGCACCCCCCCCCCGTGACCCCTGGAACAGAGCCTGCCTGATGTGGTATAAGGGGGGCTGCGTTGCCCCACCCTCAGTTCCTTCTTGCCGCCAGTGAAGGTGCATCAAAACTGCTCAGCTCCAGCTTTGCTGCAGCTCGTCCCCAGAACTCTTCGTTTGTTCAGTAGTACCTGTAGTCAGTTAGTTAGTTTAGTTAGTAATTGAGCCCGGGTCGGGGCATGCCCCGCACCCCAGCTTTAAGTCGTGCAGCTCTTGTAGGCACTCTGTGCCAAGGAGCGACCTGCACACGGATTGTCTGCGCTGCTTGGGAGAAACCCATATCAGCGAAAGGTGCAAGATCTGCAAGTCTTTCAAGCCCCAGACTAAAAAAGAAAGGGACATTAGGCACCGGGCCATCCTGATGGAGTTGGCGCTGGCCCCGTCCCTGGAACGCCGCTCTGAACCGGTAACCGGTACTGCAGTGTTGGTACATGGAGACCCTCTGGTACCATCATCCAGTCGGCACTGCTCCCCGTCTATGGGGCACGCCAAGAGGACCAGAAAGACTCTCTCTTTGCAACAGCACTGAGGGAAGTCTGGGACAGAGGCTAGGCCCATGTCGGGTAGTCCTCGATGCCCATCGGGCCCTAGGCCTCCGACTCACGTTGAGCAGAGTAGCCCGGCCTCTTCGGAGCAGGCCTCTCTGGATGTCTGGATGCCATCTATGCCTGAAGCCCTCCAGGCAGCCAGGGACGTCATATCCATGCTGGATGTGTCTGGAGCTCCGCCAATGTCAGCCCCACGGCTCTAGAGGCAAGCCGCCGCTGGGATCACAGCAGTCGCCACTGGCCCGGTACCGGTCTCAGTCGAGGGAATGTTCCCAACGCTGCTCACTGCCCAGCGACCGTTCAGGGCTCAGTCCATGTGGATCGCCCTCGATGCCGGCCAGACTGTCTGGATGGGTGCCATCCAACCGGGACTCCTTGCACCGCTCGTCTTCGCGAAGTGAATATCGATGGGACCGTGGTGGATGTCACCAACTGTCCTCGTCTCGCAGAAGATACCACAGTCGATTGCGTCATGATCGTCAACGCCGTTCCCACTTTGACTTTACTGAAGACAATCACAAAGATGATAAAGAACTGGTTCTGGCTATGTTTGGTGTGTACTTTATACCTCAGAGAAATGTGGTTTGTGAAAGAGCATGTTTTCACCAGAGAATTCAAGAACCAGGGGAAAATTGTTGAATGGTTTGAATGAAAACTGTGATTTGGGGAATGCAAAAAATATCAGACAGGTTGTTAGTGGGATAACAGATAAAAACTAGGGCTATCAAGCGATTAATCACACTGTTAAACAATAATAGAATGCCATTTAAATATTATTGGATGTTTTCTACATTTTCAAATATATTGATTTCAATTACAACACAGAATACAAGGGCTCACTTTATATTATTATTCTTATTACAAATGTTTGCACCTTAAAAATGATAAACAAAAGAAAGAGTATATTTCAAGTCTATCAAATACAAGTATTGTAGTGCAATCTCTTTATAATGAAAGTTGAACTTACAAATATAGAATTATGTACAAAATATAACTATATGCAAAAACAAAACAATGTAAAACTTTAGAACCTACAAGTCCACTCAGTCCTACTTCAGCCAATCACTCAGACAAACAAGTTTGGTTACAATTTGCAGGAGATAATGCTGCCCACGTCTTGTTTACAATGTCACCTGAAAGTGAGAACAGGCATTTATATGGCACTGTTATAGCCAGCATCGCAAGATATTTATGTGCCAGATGTGCTAAAGATTCATATATACCTTCATGCTTCAACCACCATTCCAGAAAACATGCGTTCATGCTGATTACAGGTTCTGCTCAATAATGATTCAAAGCAGAGCGGACCGACACATGTTCATTTTTGTCATCTGAGTCAGATGCCACCAGAAGAAGGGTTGGTTTTCTTTTTTGGTGGTTTGGGTTCTGTAGTTTCCGCATTGGAGTGTTGCGCTTTTAAGACATCTGAAAGCAAGCTCCACACCTCATCTCTCTCAGATTTTTGAAGGCACTTCAGATTTTTAAACCTTGGGTCGAGTGCTATATCTATCCTTTGAAATCTCACACTGGTACCTTCTTTGCATTTTGTCAAATCTGTTGTGAAAGTGTTCTTAAAACGAACATGTGCTGGATCATCATCCGAGACTGCTATAACATGAAATGTGTGGCAGAATGTGGATAAAACAGAACAGGAGACATACAGTTCTCCCCCAAGGAGTTCAGTCACAAATTTAATTCATGCATTCTTTTTTTAACGAGCATCATCAGCATGGAAGTATGTCCTCTGGAATGGTGGCAGAAGCATGAAGGGGCATACGAATGTTTAGCATATCTGGCATGTAAATACCTTGCAACACTGGCTATGAAAGTGCCATGCAAACGCCTGTTCTCACTTTCAGGTGACGTAAATAAGAAGCAGTCTGCAGTATCTCCTGTAAATGTAAACAAACTTGTTTGTCTGAGCAATTGGCTGAAGAAAAAGTAGGACTGAGTGGACTTGTAGGCTCTAAAGTTTTACATTGTTTTGTTTTTGGGTGCAGTTGTGTAACAAAAAAAATTTACATGTGTAAGTTACACTTTCACGATAAAGAGATTGCACTACGGTACTTGTATGAGGTGAATTGAAAAATACTACACTTCTACCCCAATGTAACGCGATGCGATATAACACAGGTTCGCATACAACACGGTAAAGCTCTGACACGCTGCTCTGAGCAGCGTGTTAAGGGTGGCAGGCTGGGCCAGGGCTGAGGGGTTGGATAAGGGGCCGAGGGTCTTGGGAGCGGTCAGGGGCTCCCACCCCCCAGGGTCTGGGAGGCAGGAGATGTGGGGGGGCACTTTTGGGGGTCCTGCAGTCCCAGAGTGACCTGGGGGATTAGCGGGGGGCCAGGAGCAGCCCGCTCCGCTTCCCTCGCCCTGGCCCCAGCCATGTCGCTAGGGGGAGGGGGCTTGGGGAAAGGGATCCCCACCGCACTCACCGGCAGCGGCGGAAGCAGAGCAGCCTGGCCCCAGCCTGCTCCACTCCGCCAGCTCCCAGCTGTGGCGCTCCGCTTCCCTCCGTAGGTGGGTGCGGGACCTTTCCCCAACCCCACCCCCAGTGACACGGCTGGGGCCAGGGCCACGTCGCTCCGCTTCCCACCACAGGTGTGGGGGGGGTGGCGTCCTTTTCCCCAACCTCCTCGCACTCACCCGCGGCTGGAAGTGGAGCGCCGCAGCTAGGAGGTGGCAGAGTGGAGCGGGCTGAGGCCGCGTTGCTCTGCTTCCTGCTGCTGCCGGTGAGTGCCTGTCAGGGCAGAGGGTGTGGATAGGGGTTAGAGCAGTCAGGGGACAGGGAGCAGGGGGGAAGGGTAGGGGGTGGGATCCTGGGGGTGATTAGGGACGGGGGTCTCTGGAGGACGCGGTCAGGGAACAAGGAACGGGGAGGCCCAAAGCAAGTTCGATATAACGTGGTCTCACCTATAACGCAGTGAGATTTTTTGTCTCCCAAGGACTGTGTAATGTTGGGGTAGAAGTGTATTTCTTTTGTTTATCATTTTTAAAGTGCAAACATTTGTAATAAAAATAATAATAGAAAGTGAGCCCTGTACACTTTGTATTCTGTGTTGTAATAGAAATCAATATATTTGAAAATGTAGAAAAACATTGAAAAATATTTAATAAATTTCAATTGGTATTCTATTGTTTAACACTGTGATTAATTGCAATTAATTTTTTTAATCGCAGTTAATTTTTTTTGAGTTAATTGCAAGTTAACAGCCCGAATAAAAGCCTTTTCACATTAGCTACAATAGAAGAGAGATTTAACCCTAGCCACAGCTGTGCAGAAAACAAATCAATCTGAATTGGTGAAATAGTAAAACCTAGGACAACTTGACAAACTTGAAGAACCGGAAATGAGCTTAGATACTGTAAACAGAAACTTGAGAGTTAAAAGTCAATATCATAAAACCCTTGAGGCAATGGGAGAGAACTCCCAGTCTTCGCAGAATACCAGCCTACATGCACAAGGTGTGAAAAAAAATCATATTCCAAGTGCTGAGGTATGTCCAGCCAGAGGTACATGGTGTAATACAAGCGTAAAATATGGACATTTTGTGGATGTTTGCCACACCAGAGCAGTCAGGGAGTTGAGTCTTATTGCAGAGAAGTAAGAGCCACAGAAATAAATTATACAAGTAGCTTTGGCTTTTTTCTTTAGGGGAAAAGGAAAGCAGTTAAATTTCCATCAATCAGATTTTTCTGTTTCATATTCACCAATCTGGCATCTTCATTTCGTGAACACTTACAGGAAATGAAACACAGAAGTAAGGACTAATATAAAATGTAGTGCCAAAAATAAAAAAGCTGTTAAACCACATTACAGCTACATAGTTTAAAATAAAGTTTCAGTGTTAGGAAATGTAAAAGGTAAAGTTTCTACAGCAACATTAACTTGGTCATGTGGCACATACTACTGTGCACAGAATTTTTTATTCTTGTTAAATATTAATTAACATTAATTTCTGCATATCCCTGGAGGAACCTTAACTTCTGCAGTTCCTGATATTTTAACTCAAAGACCTTAATTGTGTTATCAAACATTTTGCTTAAAAAAAAAAAAAAAAAAAAAAGCAAGAGCCAAAGTTATCCTTTTAGGTAGTTATGCTTTTAAGTTCACACCTGACTGATATTAATATGGCAATTCCCTCCTTTGCTTCTTCTAATATGTGACCAAAGATAGTTTTCTGCAAGTCCAGGTTAGCAGTGTAGTAGCACACTGTTTATACTGTGGTGCCTGCTTTCTTGCAAGGGGAACAAATATACTATGTCTGTGCTGAGGAAATTTTCCCTCAGTGTTCAGAACAGCTGTAAACTGGTTCAGCTGAACCATCCTTAAAACCAGACGGACACAAGTGTAGGTACCCAACGTAAAAAAAACACAAGACTCAAGTGGCTGGAACTGTTTTTATAAGTAAGTTAGACAAACCATCTGAAAGCAAGTTTTATTTTTTTTAGTCATGTCATGCTCCTGAACCAGATATGGACTGCTTACAGAGCTTGCTTATATGTACCACATGTGTTCATCATAAGAGCCTTTAATACTCCACCATATTTGGCTGAGGTTTTGTTAAATAAGGTATTTTACATGTAGTGCCACCTAGAGGCTAAACAGCATGATACAGTTTAGCATTCTATTACATCTCCTTTCTACAAATATTTACATGGTCACAATATCTTTGTAGTTCAGTACGGATCAGTCTCTTAAGTGTCTGCATTGTACTGGTTTTCTATTTTCATAACTCAAATGCATAATCACTTGGTCACCTGGCTATCCATTAGTTGCAGCGACTGGCTGTGGTTGGTTTGGAATCGTTAAGTCATTGTCTTCTTGTTCTGCATCTGCCATCTGTACAGTTTGCTCTGTTGACTGTTCCTTTTGAGGAACAAACTGTAGATGTTCACATTTTCTGTTGAACTCTCCGCTGTTGGTCTCGATCACATATGATTTGGGCACTGAATTTTTTTTCTTTATGACATCTGGAGTTGTCCATCCCTTTTCTCTGTCCAATTTGGCATGAACATAGTCACCAGGTTCGAGACCTGGGAGTTCTCTGTGTGACATCTGTTGTAAAAGTGTTCATAAGCTCTTTTAGCCTTTTTATCCCTTTTGGTTACTCCCTTCATGTCTACCACTTTGTAGATAGTGAGGTAGTTAAGCAAGGTCGGCATTGTACCTCCCACCCATGGTTGACCTCGCTTAGTTTACCACTCCAGCACAACTGAAGTGCATTGCTTCTACTAAATTTTTACAGCAGGATAGCTAGTGTGCATTAATTATCCTGCGGTAAAAAACACAACCTTTTTGGTCACTGAAGACTTAGTTTTGATGAATCCGGTGTCTGACCATTTGAGCAAGTGCTACAAAAGCCTTAGAATCATAGAATATCAGGTAAGCAGGACCAATCCCCAATCTTTGCCCCAGATCCCTAAATGGCCCCCTCAAGGATTGAACTCACGACCCTGGGTTTAGCAGGCCAATACTCAAACCACTGAGCTATCCCTCCCCCGTGAGCTAGCCCTCCCCTTCATATTTGATACAGCTTTTTTATCATAATGAGAATGACCTTCACAGTAACAACGGCTCACCTCTCCTCCCTAATTCCTACAAAGAGACCCTACTCCAAGCAGACCTTTCTATCTTCCAAAAAGTAGACAAGCCAGAGACTTTGTATTACCAGTCTCTTATTTGGAAGGCACTCACATACTCCAGCTACTGGCAGCAGTACAAAACCCTAAGATAATCAATGGATGACATATAAGAAAGAGTTTAAGACAACTTGGGGTCTGTTGAAGCAAAGTATCAGCATGTTGTCCTTTAGTTAGTGGGGCAAATAATGAAAGGCAAAGCAATGGTTCTGTGTACATTGTCCTTTGAAATGTTCCTTACTTTTGTGAAGATTCCAACACGGAATCTTCTCTGCTGATTCCATTACCAACTTTACCCTCTCTCAAACATGGGAAATTTTTCAATAGTATTTTTTTTTCAGTATGCAAGACATCCACTGATAGGGGAATCTTGTTCCAGATTAAGTTTCCCTCAAAACACAATTCATTTTGACAGAAAGCAGAGAAAGTCACTAGCAACTTTGTATACGTTATGTAGGTGCCAGAAAACCTAGAAACTATTCCAGGTTATACAAACCCAGAATTTTGAGGCTGGGACCACACAATGAGGTAAAAGATGTTATAGTGAAGGGATGTATAAAAAAATCCCTTAAATAGATATGCAAGAAATATTCAATTTTAAATGTTTTTATAAGTGGGAAATTCTACAGCATCGCTAAAGTGATGGAAACAATACAAGCTGAGGTACTGCTGAATGTAATGAAATCCTTAAAGTGGTAAATTAGTTCTTCTCTCTCAACCCCTCCCTTATTCGTTTATTAAAATAAGTAAATAATTGTTCAGTAGCTCACCTGGGATACAGGCAAAAGGCTCTAGTAAAGCCTGGGATAAATGTTATTGGAATAGATTTATAGAGGGGAGGGGAAAATAAATTAATCTGTCACAATGTGCAGTCCAGTCTGCAGGGCGGATAAAAAAATCAATTTTAAACCAATCTGATATTTTAAATCGAAATTGGATCTTTTATTTATTAAAATAAATAAAATTAAATTAAAATAAATTTTAAAATTAATTTTGAAATTATAACAATCTATGTTAAGGTATAAATTTACTATAAGCCATTAATCATTCAAATTAAATTAAAACAATAATATTAAGCAATATGCGTTTGCAGTTAAAGTTTTAAAGAAAGTCGAACCACTGAACTGGTAAAAATCACTGGCTAAGTACCTAAACCCTGAGTGTGTTAAACTGCTAAACTAGTTTTTGACAGCAGGAGCCTCTTGTACAGATGCAAAGGAAATCGTTTCTGTATTTCAGTTTATTCAATTAGTTCAATTCAATTACTAGGTCATTCAAAGTTGAGAAACCAAATGCGAGTTGAAAATACAATAAATCTTGTTTTTCCTCTTCCACTATATAAATAAAAAACAGATGAGAGAGGGTGAGAGCTACTTGTTGTAAAATTTTGAAGGACCATGGTGATCAGAAACAAGAAGTTCAATTAATTAAACTACAGATAATACTGTGTCTAATAAATCAGTTTTAATGTAAAGCATGTTTTGATAGTTGTTCTTATGTATACAGTACATTTATGGGTTAACTTTATTTAACTGCTAATTTTTTTTAAAAAATGCTGTTTTGTGCATTTAATTGAATTTGAATTTCCAAATAGTGCTTCACACAAATTAAAAATTAAAAAAATTAATCAACTGGTACGTAAGAAATGCATCATTCACTATTTTCTAGCATAATAAAAAAAGTAAGCATTAAGAATCTGTATAAATTAAGCTATGTAATTGCTTAAATATGTATCGATATAGTGTAGCCTCCTGGTTAAAAAAGAAGCTCCAAATTTAGTGTAAAGGCTATTTAGTTGCAAATCAATGTGTTTTAATGATTGCCAATCAATGAGAATCAACCTTTTCTTTAGGATAATAACTGAAAAGTACAAATGGAAAACGAGACTCAAATTGATTTAAATCAAGATTTCCTGCTTGCTGATATAAAATCATGATTAAAATCTGTGATTTTAAATTGCTGAGATTGAAATCAGTCCACCCTGTCAGTCTATTATAAAATAAATCCAGACAGTTACACGGCCTTCTTAAACACAAGTTATATTGCTCCATATTGTGTTTGGACTTGTCCAAGAGTAATTCAGCTTGAGGAGTAGGCTCATGTAAGCACACAGTAACCAGTAGTACTGGAGGTGCCCTTCATTGTGTGTCCTTAGAATGTACACAGTGTGCTATGTTGCAAGAAGATTCTAGATAAGTGACTTACAACGTGTGAGGACATCCTGGGGACTGAAATACATATTCTTTGAGTCATATCAGTGGTGAACTCACCCCATAATTATTTCAGAACTGGCATGTAACCCATGAGATAGTGCTGTTTGAATCTGGCAGAAGGTGCCCTTGAACACACTGGATAGTGGAAGGAGAATGAAGAAAGGGGCTGCAATTTCTTGGAAAGTCATTTCTTACACAAATACTTTTCCTCTAGTATGTCAGTGGAAACATCAGAAGGTTCTCGGGATGATAAGAGAGTCTTATAGTAACAATGTAATAGTACTAGGTTTAATTGGGAACCAGATTTAAAAAAAATATTTTGCATTTTATACACGTGGGCAATGTTTTCCCTTCTGGACTTTGTATATTTAAATGTGACCCTTTCTTGGCAAGAGCAGGCAGCAAGGTGTCTCAGATGAAGCTGAGAGTCTGACACCTGAGCTGAATTTGGTGCAGGGAGTCTAAAGTCAAAGCATGTTAGCAAAGTTTAGTTGTTAAGAGAGTTTGTGTGTGGGTTTCACGTTCATTGCTCCATAATAGATTCAAAGTCCATTAATATCACTTCAGCCTTTCATGCCAGGCAGGAACTTCAGCCTAACTCAGGTTCTGCCTTACCCTTTAGACAGCAAATTTAAAATTAACTGTTTCACTCCTTGACTCAAAGAAATTCCAGTCAGTTTCCTTCTCATAGGACACAAAGTTTAAGTAGAGGCTTTTTGGCAGCAGAAAATCATGCTTACAGAGACAAAGGGAAAAAAAAGTGTGATGAGTTTAATTTCCAAGAACAGTGGATAGTATTGGGGTCTAGTAAAACAGAATGTATAGTTACGAAACGATTTGGAACTGCACTTCTAAGAAAAATAGTGTTAATGGGAAATCTAGTTAACTGGCCTTAACTGTTAATAATTGCAGTTTTTTACATATAAAACATATAGGGTATAATTCTTCTTTCTTTATCCTCCTGCTCTTCAGGTGCATAGGGCATCCTCCAGTTTCTGCTGTTTATTTGGGGCTTGTGCTGGTCTGTTCCAGCTTCTGGGTGTCATGTGAATGAATTTTGCTTTTTCCTCTATTCTTCTGTGTTTCTCTAGGTTACCCTCTTTTTCTCTTTCCAGATGGTGCGTCCATATTATCACTTGTCATGGAAATTATGTTGGTGGCATCTGTAAAATGTCCTACATATGTCCGTAGTTGTCATCATATTTGATAATTTAGATTGGTTCGCTCTACTTACAATTTCTGATGGTGCAAAAAATTTTTTTCCAATGGACTCCGAAGATCTTTCTGCAGGCTTTTACTTTGGAATGAGTTGATCTTATTAATTTCTATTGTAGATTTCCATGATTCTGCTCCGTAAAGGACAGACATGACACTGGAGTTAAAAATGTGTGGTTTTGTTGGTGCCAATCGTGCTACTTTTCCAAATCTTTTCAAGTTTATAAAAATTGTTTACTGCTTTTGATATTTGTTGCTTCACATCCTGTGTGGTGTCACCATCATTGCACATCTCACCCCTAGGTAAGTAAAATGACTGACTTCTTCTAGGTTTCAGAGGAACAGCCGTGTTAGTCTGTATTCGCAAAAAGAAAAGGAGTACTTGTGGCACCTTAGAGACTAACCAATTTATTTGAGCATGAGCTTTCGTGAGCTACAGCTCACTTCATCAGATGTATACCGTGGAAACTGCAGCAGACTTTATATACACACAGAGAATATGAAACAATACCTCCTCCCACCCCACTGTCCTGCTGGTAATAGCTTATCTAAAGTGATCAACAGGTGGGCCATGTTCTGGTTTAACTTGGATTTAAACTTGGAGAGTGGTCAGTTTAGATGAGCTATTACCAGCAGGAGAGTGAGTTTGTGTGTGTATGGGGGTGGGGGGGATGTGAGAAAACCTGGATCTATGCAGGAAATAGCCCGACTTGATTATGTAAAGAGTTGTCACTTTGGATGGGCTAGCACCAGCAGGAGAGTGAATTTGTGTGGGGGGGTGGAGGGTGAGAAAACCTGGATTTGTGCTGGAAATGGCCCACCTGTTGATCACTTTAGATAAGCTATTACCAGCAGGACAGTGGGGTGGGAGGAGGTATTGTTTCATATTCTCTGTGTGTATATAAAGTCTGCTGCAGTTTCCACGGTATACATCTGATGAAGTGAGCTGTAGCTCACGAAAGCTCATGCTCAAATAAATTGGTTAGTCTCTAAGGTGCCACAAGTACTCCTTTTCTTTTGACTTCTTCTAGTGTTTCTGCATCCACTCTGGTTAGTTTTGGGACATTGATAGTTGTATATTTTGCCTTCCCCTTCTTGAAGAACAAATCAACATCTGTATCTGCCAAAAGATGTATTTTCTTCCTTCTGATGTGTTGAACTAATCAGGACAAGGTCAGTAGCAAAAATGAGGTCATCCCATTGTGCTTTATCATTTGTCCATAAAATTCCTTGGTTGCCTTCTGCAGTTACTTTCCTCATGACATAGTACATTACCAGTACAAACAATAGTGGGGACATAATGGACATAGTACATCCTTGCCTTACTCCAGTTGTCGCTGGTAAAACTTTTATTTTTAATTGCTGTGAAGAAGCAATGAGTCAGAGAGTGCCTCTCATGAATGACAGGTAATTGATCTGTCCCTTCAGAATAGGTTATTATGAACTCTGAGGGGGAAATGTCCACTTCCTGCTTATGACTTCCATGAAATCTTATCTGAAATCATGATGTTGGTGACAACAACCCTAACAAAAAAAAAATCTTCTGTTCTGGGTAATTTATTTTGACAAGTACCACTTCTTTATGCTGCAAGTTTGATATATTTAGAATCCCTTTTTAAGGACCAAATGTTGCACAGCATGCGGTTTGTTGTTCAGCAGCAAAATAACTTTTACTGTTTTGATTGTATGATTCACTATAATTGTTTAAATATTTATGGAAAAAGATCTAATGTTTATACATGTTATGTGGGCTGCTGCTGTTGCAACAGCACTTTCAATGTGGCTATAAATGATAGCTGACTTCATTCCATTTAGAAGTCTAAAAAAACATTAACTCAAAAGGGGCAGATAAGGATATTACTAAAATGATGTAATCTACTCTTTAATGAGCATCTTTGTTCATGTTAGAGCACAGATCATATAATATTGTACAAAAATTGAATGTCATGAACATAAATTTGTTAGTCTCTAAGGTGCCACAAGTAATCCTTTTCTTTTTATAAAAATATACGAATACCTAATATATACCTGGTGTTATATAGAATTGAGAGAGCTTGATGGACCCTGCTCCAAGCAGCCTCAGCCTGTAATCTAATTAAAAAAATATTTGGAGAATTTTGGTGTCTGATTTGAATGACCAGAGGATGGATTTATCTCAGGGAATCAAATATCTAAATATTCAATATTGAATTTTGAACATACTGCAAGTTTAGATCATGACCCTGCACTTGGATTCATGTGGGCAGACTCCTGTGCCCATGCAGAGCCCTAATGAAGAAAAAAAATCAGTGTAGACAGAATGATTATTTGAATTACAGTATGTGTAACTTTGCTAGTCTCTGGACAGTAGCTTTTATCACCTTGATCTTAAAAGAATGTTGTATGACATAAACTAATATCTATCTGATATATTTTTAAAGAACAGCAGTTAGTGTTCTGTATTCAAAGGCTACTGTAGCTGCTTGAGACAAAGCTGCTGATTTACTCATATACATTTATCCAGCCAGCAAGTGTAAATACAGTAGAACCTGAGAGTTACAAACACCAGAGTTACATTCAGTCAACCACACACCTCATTTGGAACCGGAAGTATGCAATCAGGCAAGCAGGCAGACGCTGTGCAAATCATTACTGGATCAAGCTCTGTGAAGAGATACAGAGAGCTTCAGACACAGGAAACCTCAAAGTCCTGTATGATGGTCTGAAGAAAGCTATTAGTTCCACTGTCAACAAGGTTGCCCCACTCAAATCACTCAGTGGTGAAATCATTACAGATAAAAGCAAACAGTTGTCTTGTTGTGTCAAACACTATTCAGAGCTATATGTAGATGAAAGAAGCATCACCACCGAATCACTGGACCAAATACCAACTCTACAGGCCATGTCAGAGCTAGATGCGGAGCCCACTGTAGAAGAGCTAAGCAAGGCCATTGATTTGCTGTCAAGTGGCAAGGCTCCTGGAAAAGATGGCATCCTAGCGGAAATCCTCAAGTGCGGGAAAGACAGCCTATTACCATATGTGCCGAGTTTCTAATCTGCCGGGGATGCTCCCACCCCGGCTCTGCCCAAGCCCCGCCTCCACTCCACTCCTTCCCCCAATGCCCCACCCCCACCCTGCTTGTTCCCACCCCTGCCCTGCCCCCACCATGCCTCTTCCTCTCCCCGCCCCACCTCTTCCCTTCCAGTTCTGTCCCCTCCCTCAAGTGTGCTGTGCCCTTGCTCCTCCCCCTCCCTCCCAGCACCTCCTGATGCTGCGAAACAGCTGATCTGTGGAAGGTGCGGGGAAGGAGGGGGAGGTTCTGATGAGGGGCTGCCTGTGGGGGCTCAGTGCCCACCATTTTTTTCCTGAGGGTGCTCCAACCTCGGAGCACCCACAGAGTCGGCACCTATGCCTATTACCATATCTTCATTGGCTGCTACTTAATTGCTGGAAAGAGGGTGAGGTACCACAAGAGACGCGTGACACAAACATCATTATTTTGTATAAAAATAAAAGCGAAAAGGACCACTGAAACAACTACAGGGGTATCTTGCTACTAAGGGTATGTCTACACTATGGAATAAGGTCGAATTTATAGAAGTCGTTTTTTTAGAAATATTTTTTATTTTATATATTCGAGTGTGTGTGTCCCCACAGAAAATGCTCTGAGTGCATTAAGTGCATTAACTCGGCGGAGTGCTTCCACAGTACCGAGGCTAGAGTCGACTTCCGGAGCGTTGCACTGTGGGTAGCTATCCCACAGTTCCCGCAGTCTCCGCTGCCCATTGGAATTCTGGGTTGAGATCCCAATGCCTGATGGGGCTAAAACATTGTCGCGGGTGGTTCTGGGTACATATTGTCAGGCCCCCCTTCCCTCCCTCCCTCCGTGAAAGCAAGGGCAGATAATCGTTTCGCACCTTTTTTCCTGAGTTACCTGTGCAGACGCCATACCACGGCAAGCATGGAGCCCGCTCAGGTAACTGTCACCGTATGTCTCCTGGGTGCTGGCAGACGCGGTACGGCATTGCTACACAGTAGCAGCAACCCATTGCCTTGTGGCAGCAGACGGTGCAATACAACTGGTAGCCGTCCTCGTCGTGTCCGAGGTGCTCCTGGCCACGTCGGCTGGGAGCGCCTGGACAGACATGGGCGCAGGGACTAAATTTGGAGTGACTTGACCGGGTCATTCTCTTTAGTCCTGCAGTCAGTCCTATTGAACCGTCTTATGGTGAGCAGGCAGGCGATACGGATTGCTAGCAGTCGTATTGTACCGTCTTCTGCCGGGCAGGCAAGAGATGAGGATGGCTAGCAGTCGTACTGTACCATCTTCTGCCGAGCAGCCATGAGATGTGGATGGCATGCAGTCCTTCTGCACCGTCTGCTGCCAGCCAAAGATGTAAAAGATAGATGGAGTGGATCAAAACAAGAAATAGACCAGATTTGTTTTGTACTCATTTGCCTCCTCCCCCGTCTAGGGGACTCATTCCTCTAGGTCACACTGCAGTCACTCACAGAGAAGGTGCAGCGAGGTAAATCTAGCCATGTATCAATCAGAGGCCAGGCTAACCTCCTTGTTCCAATAAGAACAATAACTTAGGTGCACCATTTCTTAGTGGAACCCTCCGTGAAGTCCTGCCTGAAATACTCCTTGATGTAAAGCCACCCCCTTTGTTGATTTTAGCTCCCTGAAGCCAACCCTGTAAGCCGTGTCGTCAGTCGCCCCTCCCTCCGTCAGAGCAACAGCAGACAATTGTTCCGCGCCTTTTTTCTGTGCGGACGCCATACCAAGGCAAGCATGGAGGCCGCTCAGCTCACTTTGGCAATTAGGAGCACATTAAACACCACACGCATTATCCAGCGGTATATGCAGCACCAGAACCTGGCAAAGCGATACCGGGCGAGGAGGCGACGTCAGCACAGTCACGTGAGTGATCAGGACATGGACACAGATTTCTCTGAAAGCATGGGCCCTGCCAATGCATGCATCATGGTGCTAATGGGGCAGGTTCATGCTGTGGAACGCCGATTCTGGGCTCGGGAAACAAGCACAGACTGGTGGGACCGCATAGTGTTGCAGGTCTGGGACGATTCCCAGTGGCTGCGAAACTTTCGCATGCGTAAGGGCACTTTCATGGAACTTTGTGACCTGCTTTCCCCTGCCCTGAGGCGCATGAATACCAAGATGAGAGCAGCCCTCACAGTTGAGAAGCGAGTGGCGATAGCCCTTTGGAAGCTTGCAACGCCAGACAGCTACCGGTCAGTTGGGAATCAATTTGGAGTGGGCAAATCTACTGTTGGGGCTGCTGTGATGCAAGTAGCCTACGCAATCAAAGATCTGCTGATATCAAGGGTAGTGACCCTGGGAAATGTGCAGGTCATAGTGGATGGCTTTGCTGCAATGGGATTCCCTAACTGTGGTGGGGCCATAGACGGAACCCATATCCCTATCTTGGCACTGGAGCACCAAGCCGGCGAGTACATAAACCGCAATGGGTACTTTTCAATAGTGCTGCAAGCTCTGGTGGATCACAAGGGACGTTTCACCAACATCAACATGGGATGGCCGGGAAAGGTACATGACGCTTGCATCTTCAGAAACTCTGGTCTGTTTCAAAAGCTGCAGGAAGGGACTTTATTCCCAGACCAGAAAATAATTGTTGGGGATGTTGAAATGCCCTCCCCAGAAACCTTTTGCAAAGGCTGTGGGAGTACATCCAGGAGAGCCGCGAATGCCAGGGCAAAGTAATCCTTTCACATGCTTGCTTTTAAACCATGTATAGTATTTTAAAAGGTACACTCACTGGAGGTCCCTTCTCCGCCTGCTGGGTCCAGGAGGCAGCCTTGGGTGGGTTCGGGGGGTACTGGCTCCAGGTCCAGGGTGAGAAACAGTTCCTGGCTGTCAGGAAAACCGGTTTTTCCGCTTGCTTCCTGTGAGCTATCTACAACCTCCTCCTCCTCATCATCTTCTTCGTCCCCAAAACCTGCTTCCGTATTGCCTCCATCTCCATTGAAGGAGTCAAACAACACGGCTGGGGTAGTGGTGGCTGAACCCCCTAAAATGGCATGCAGCTCATCATAGAAGCGGCATGTTTGGGGCTCTGACCCGGAGCGGCCGTTCGCCTCTCTGGTTTTCTGGTAGGCTTGCCTCAGCTCCTTCAGTTTCACGCAGCACTGCTTCGGGTCACTGTTATGGCCTCTGTCCTTCATGCCCTGGTAGATTTTGACAAAGGTTTTGGCATTTCAAAAACTGGAACGGAGTTCTGCTAGCACGGATTCCTCTTCCCATACAGCGATCAGATCCCGTACCTCCCATTCGGTCCATGCTGGAGCTCTTTTGTGATTCTGGGACTCCATCATGGTCACCTCTGCTGATGAGCTCTGCATGGTCACCTGCAGCTTGCCACGCTGGCCAAACAGGAAATGAGATTCAAAAGTTCGCAGTTCTTTTCCTGTCTACCTGGCCAGTGCATCTGAGTTGAGAGTGCTGTCCAGAGCGGTCACAATGGAGCACTCTGGGATAGCTCCCAGAGGCCAATACCGTCAAATTGTGTCCACAGTACCCCAAATTCGAGCCGGCAAGGCCGATTTAAGCGCTAATCCACTTGTCAGGGGTGGAGTAAGGAAATCAATTTTAAGAGCCCTTTAAGTTGAAATAAAGGGCTTCATCGTGTGGACGGGTGCAGGTTTACATCGATTTAATGCTGCTAAATTCGACCTAAAGTCCTAGTGTAGACCAGGGCTAAGTGTAGCAGGAAGAACTTTCGCAAAATTCATCTTAGTGCACCTACAACAGCTGACGAAGCATGTCTACCCTGAATCACGGTGTGGATTCAGGGCTGGAAGATCAACTACAGACATGATATTTTCTCTGCGTCAACTGCAAGAAAAATGAAGAGAGCAAAACTGACCATTGTACGCCGCCTTTGTAGACCTAAGCAAAGCATTCAACACAGTCAGCAGAGCAGGTCTATTTGCATACTAGAAAAGATAGGATGCCCACCAACCCTGTTAAGTCTTATACATTCATTCCACAACGACATGAGAGCAACTGTCCAGTTTGGTGGGTCCACTTTGGACAGCTTTGAGATGAAAAGTGTAGTGAAGCAAGGATGTGATCTTGCCTCTACACTCTTTGGAATTAGTACTCTCGAACTGTGCATTTAAGGACATACATGAAAGATAGAGTGCATCTCCACACAAGATCCGATGGGAAACTCCTTCAACCTGTCGTGCTGGCTGCTGCTTCCTGCAGCTCCCATTGGCTGGGAATGGCGAACCGCGGCCACTGGGAGCTGCGGGGGGCCGTGCCTGCGGACGGTCAATGTCAGCAAAATGTCTCATGGCCCACAATCAGACTACCCTGATGGGCCTCAGGTTGCCCACCACTGATGAAGACCAAAATGCTAGTATACCAAGCTTGCCTCCTCAGCACTGTCATGTATGGTGGGGAAACACGGACAACTTATGCCCATCAGGAGAAAAGGTTAAACAGTTTCCACCTACATTGTTTATGCCACATACGCAACACCAAATGGCAAGATAAACTCACCAACACAGAAATTCTTTGAAGGGAAAATTTACCAAGTGTGACAGCCCTGCTCAAGCAAAGATGACTGCTCTGGCTGGGCCATCTGAGTAGGCTGGAAGACGGACGAACACCCAAGGACATGTTATATGGGGAGCTATCAGAGGAAACAAGAACAACAGGACAACCCAAGCTTCGCTATAAAGACATATGTAAGCGAGATATGAAGGAATTTGAAATTGATCTTGACCAGTGAGAAACCTTGGCAAGTAATTGTAACAAGTGGCGCTATCCTCTCCATCAGAGTATCAAAGTCCATGACAGAAGCTGACTACTACAGCTTGAAGAGAAAGGAGCCCATAGGAAGCAAGCAGCTCCGAACCAAGATACATGCATTTGCAATAATTGCTAAAGATCATGCAAATCTCATATTGAACTATTCAGTCACATGAGACATTGCAAACCATCTACATCAGAGGCTGCAATTCCCACCATCTGTCACAGACGAAAGGATGCCGACAAACTGTTAAACATAAGCTACTAAAAAAAAAAAAAAGGAAAAGCAGTATTTTTCTTCTGCATAGTAAAGTTTCAAAGCTGTATTAACTCAATGTTCAGTTGTGAAGTTTTGAAAGAACAATCATAATGTCTTGTTCAGAGTTATGAACAACCTCCATTCCCGAGGCATTCATGACTCTGAGATTCTACTGTAAGGATCTTTCATTTAGTTTGTGCGTTTACAATTTAATTATTTAGAAATCTTCCTAGTTAATTTCACTTGGCAGCCTCTCAACATTCTTTTGAAATGTTAATATATTTAATTTGGCTTTCAGAACATGAGTATTTAAAAAAGCATGTATACAGTGTGTACTTTTGTAACATGCACAAACAAATTTAGATAATTTGGTGGGACTTTCTTGGCTTCTGTGATTGTGACTACACAGATTTACCCAGAGGCTTATACAGTAACTGAAAAACACAACCACTTTTTTCAGGGAGAATTCTTGATATTCCATTTAAATGCAGTACTCCTTCAATTTTAGGATCAGATGTATCAGTTTTATGCAGTAAATTAAAAACATATGTTACATAAAACCAACATACTTTACATAAAACCAAAGCAGTAATTTTTCTGAGTTTTATGAAATCCTTGTAAGTGGATAGGCTAATCATAGTCTAGTTCTTCTCAGGTTTAATCTTGAAGCTTTGGACAAGGGGGCTTTTCATGCCTTCTTATTTCAAATGCTATAATATACATAAAATATTTTAAAATATTAATTAAAATGCTTAGAATATCAGTTGGTGTGTATCTGTGTCTCTTGCCTAAAAAAAATTATCATTGCTTCTGTAGTGTGAAAGAATCTCTCTCCTCTAACTTCTTGGTACTCCATTGTTTTTGCACATGTTTCACTTACTAGTCAAGTTGTGCTGATATATGCCCACTGATATAAGATTTCTTTAGTTTTAATGGCAGTAACATATTTGTTTTTAGAATTCCAGAATGCACATATGTTGTAAATCATGTGTTGTGTATTCTTTCCTATTTCTCAGCTGTATCATTGTATAATGGCAAATTGGCATCAGATCTATGGCATAGAATTTGTGTTTTTGTGATCTGATTAGTACTGCTCTTTTTCAAATGGATTCTGAACTGCTCTGTTGTGTATCATGGGCCCTAGACTGCTAACAACTCAAGGAAATTGTAAATCCTGCAGGGGCTTAGGCTAAATAAAAGAGTGCTCAAGGTGGTCCACAAGACAAAGTCTCTGTTAAGATAAAGTCTTCTCTATAAAAAAAGGTTTGAAAACCCCAGCAGTATATCAGAAAGTCTTCCCCCACTCTGCCTTGAAAGTGTGCCTCAGCATTTGTCTATTCAAACTGCCTGCTGAGACTAGTAATGACTGTGATCACTACAGACCTAGCCTGGAAATGAAGCAGTGGTTTATAGGAAAACACGCTTTACATTCTGTCAATCTTCTTAGCCATCTGGTTCCTCCTCTTCTGCTCTTTGAAATGCAATTACAAACTGGATTAGTATTCAGGATAATTTTTTAAACTATTAAATAGCATGAAAAATATTTTTAACTGACATTCATGCTTGTCTTGGTGAAGAATGAGCAAGCAGTAGATGTCAGAGACTTTGGGGACAGGATCAATCATGAGGGCTTCTGTTCCCAAGAGACTCAGTTTCCACTCCTTCCATAAGAGGAGAGAAACAGGAACTGGCATGAACTCCAGGAGCAGCAGTGCCCATGAAGGTCATGTTGATTTACTGATAAATAGAAATGACCAATCCCCTTCTCAAATGAGCTTACACAGTTCCTTTGAGAACTGATACCTTACCCATAATGGTACTTCGAAAGCACTGGTTCCCAGCTTTTTTGAAAGGCTGAACTTATTTACCAGAATTAAACCGTGGGTATACAACCCTGTGCCCTTATCCTACCATTCAGTTGTGGATCCTCAAACAGACAATTTAATTATGGGTCCTCTTAAACATTACTCGGACCCTGACTGTTACCCCTGCTGAGTAGGGGCTTCAATCTCAATCACAAAACAGGGATTTGGAACAAGTAAAATAGAAGGTTGATAATGTCAGCGTACTGATGCCCTGCCTGTAGGCTTTTATCATTTAGGTGTGGATAGACATTTGACCATAAGTTGTAAAAGCAAGATGAAGCAATATTAATACAGTGACTATCTCTCTTTCTTATTATGTATTATTAAATATTTATATTATGGTAGCACCCAAAGGTCACACTACAAACATGGATAAGACACTACTTGCCCTTAAGGGCTTACAATCTGCAGACCTTTTTCTACCACAAACCATGTAACTAACGAAGCTGTTCCAATTCTTCACCAGATTCATTTGTTTGTATGCTGCAACCCTGTCCCCTACCCTGTTTTGTATATTTTAGCTTGTAAACACACACAGCTTGTATCTTATTTATGTTTGTATAGCACCCAACACAATGGAGCTCAAATCTCAATTGCTGCCTTTGGGTGCTATCATTATAGGCTGGGCTGGTTGCCTGGTTAGTATTCAGATTGCCCAACACTTACCATTATAAGACCACTTACCATTACAAGAGATCCACTTCCTGGACACTACAGTACAAATAAGTGATGGTCACATAAACACCACCCTATACCAGAACCCTTCTGACCGCTATACTTACCTACATGCCTCCAGCTTTCATCCAGACTACATCACACAATCCATTGTCTACAGCCAAGCCCTCAGATACAAACACATTTGCTCTAATCCCTCAGACAGAGACAAACACCTACAGGATCTCTATCAGGCATTGTTAAAACTACAGTACCCACCTTGGGAAGTGAAGAAACAGATTGACAGAGCCAGAAGGGTACTCAGAAGTCACCTACTACAGGACAGGCCCAACAAAGAAAGTAACAGAATGCCACTAGCCATCACCTACAGCCCCCAACTAAAGCCTCTCCAGCGCATCATCATGGATCTACAGCCTATCCTGAAGGACGATCCCTCACTCTCACAGACGTTGGGAGACAGGCCAGTCCTCATGTACAGACAGCCCCCCAACCTGCAGCAAATACTCACCAGCAACAACACACCACATAACAGAAACACTAACCCAGGAACCAACCCCTGCAACAAACCCCGTTGCCAACTCTGTCCGCATATCTATTCAAGGGACACCATCATAGGACCCAACCACATCAGCCACACCATCAGGGGCTTGTTCACCTGCACATCTACCAATGTGATATATGCCATCATGTTCCAGCAATGCCCCTCTGCCATGTACATTGGCCAAACTGGACAGTCTCTACGTAAAAGAATAAATGGACACAAATCAGACATCAAGAATTGTAACATTCAAAAACAAGTAGGAGAGCACTTCAATCTCCCTGGATACTCAATAACAGACTTAAAAGTCAACTAAGAGTCCTTGTGGCACCTTAGAGACTAACAAATTTATTTGGGCATAAGCTTTCATGGTCTAGAACCCACTTCATCAGATGCATGGAGTGGAAAACACAGTGGCAGGTATATATATACATATTACATGAAAAGATGGGAGTTGCCTTATCAAGCAGGGGGTCAGTCTGATGAGACAATTCAATTAACAGTAGAATACAAAGGGAGGAAAAATCACTTTTGTAGTGGTAATGAGGGCGGTCCATTTCAAACAGTTGACAAGAAGGTGTGATCACTAAAAAGGTGATTTTTCGTCCCTTGGTATTCTACTGTTAATTGAATTGTCTCTTTAGACTGGCCCCCCTCTTGGTAAGGCAACTCCCATCTTTTCATTACTGTGTATGTTGTGACAAAGTTCCTCCTCTACCTTGGTGGGTCTTGCGCTTATTGGCAGATTTGCTCGCCTTGGAGCTTCACAGCAGCCTTCAATTTGGCCATTTTCGTGAACCCACAGTCTAGGTCAACTCCTTCTGTGTCTGACCAGGAGTTGGGAGGTTTGGGGGGAACCCAGGCCCGCCCTCTACTCTGGGTTCCAGCCCAGGGCCCTGTGGAATGCAGCTGTCTAGAGTGCCTCCTGGAACAGCTGTGTGACAGCTACAACTCCCTGGGCTACTTCCCCATGGCCTCCTCCCAACACCTTCTTTCTCCTCACCTTAGGACCTTCCTTCTGGTGTCTGATAATGCTTGTAACTCCTCAGTCCTCCAACAGTATGCGTTCTCAATCTCAGCTCCTAGTGCCTCTTGCTCCCAGCTCCTTACATGCGCACCACAAACTGAAGTGAGCTCCTTTTTAAACCCAGGTGCCCTGATTAGCCTGCCTTAATTGATTCTAACAGCTTCTTCATTAGAACACCTGCAGTCAATCAGCCTGTCTGTCTTAATTGTCTCCAGAAGGTTCCTGATTGTTCTGGAACCTCCCTATTACCTTACCCAGGGAAAAGGGACCTACTTAACCTAGGGCTAATATATCTATTACTCTCCTGTAGCCATCTGGCCCGACCCTGTCACAATATATATACTTGCTGCTGTATTTTCCACTCCATGCATCTGATGAAGTGGGTTCTAGCCCACGAAAGCTTATGCCCAAATAAATTTGTTAGTCTCTAAGGTGCCACAAGGACTCTGTGTTGTTTTTGCTGATACAGACTAACACAGCTACCGCTCTGAGATTTAAAAGTCGCCATTCTTCAACAAAAAAACTTCAGAAACAGAAGAACTGGAATTAATTTGCAAACTTGACACCATCAAATTAGTCCTGAATAAAGACTGGGTCACTACAAAAAATAATTTCCCCTCTGTTGATACTCACACCTTCTTGTCCACTGCTGGGAATGAGCCACATCCACCCTAATTGAATTGGCCTCATTAGCACTGACCCCCACTTGGTATGGAAACTCCCATCTTTTCATGTGCTGTATATTTATACCTGCTTACTGTATTTTCCACTCCATGCATCCGATGAAGTGGGTTATATCCCACGAAAGCTTATCCCCAAATAAATTTGTTATTTTCTAAGGTGCCACAAGGACTTCTCGTTTTTTTTTATTATAAGACTGTTTTCAGTTGCTTATAACTTTGCCATTCTTTAACATTTTGGGTGAAATTTTTCATGCTGGGTCTCTGCCTCAGATTGATGTTTTTTGGGAGGTGAGCAGAGGGGGAGGGAATTTCCATCAAAAGAGTTCAGTCTTTTCTGAGAATGAGACTAAGGAAAAGTATGTTGTCTTGACCAAGTTAAAAATTCTGGTGATGTTGTCTTTGAAAACTTCAAGCATAGCCATGCTTTGGAGCAGAGACTTGAAATTTGACATGGATTGGCCTTATTCTCAGGATTGCAACTTTTGCCATCCCTGTGAAGATCTGCCCAACTTTGGGCAAGTTATAAGTCTTGGAAAAATCCCAGTTTGCATGTGTTCAGTAGAGACTTGCGAGAGCTTTACAGTAAAAAAACCTCATCTGCACTGAATATGCTTCAGCCAGGGGCTACACGGTTCTGAGCAGGACTTTCTATGCAATTGCTGCCGTGGGCCAGGCTGGGATCGGGAACAGAAACTGACAACAGCAAGATCATCTCTCCTCTGCAGTGACTGATGCCCCAGCTGGGCCCAGACAGCATGGAGGAGGAAGCTGCTGGATTCAAATACAGAGGAGACAAGAGCCAGATCCAAGGGTGGAGAGAAGCAGACTGGGACAAGGAGTCTTAGTGGGAGAGGGAAACTGGGGGTGGGAGGGAGAGTGGAATTAGTTGGGAAGGAGACAAACTGGGAACCAGTGGGGTGGGAGAAAGGAGGTGAGGGGAAGAGACATGGGATCTGACGAAGAGCCAGGATGCGAGGAAGGGGAGGAACTGAGATTGGACAAGGATCTGAGGGGAGAACTGAGACTGACTGGACAAGGAGCCAGTTGGTGGTGGTGATGAGGGGACTGATTGGGCAAGAATTCTATTCCAGGAGACTGGGACTCTGAGCTTGTGGGGTGGGGGGGAAGGAGGAAGGCAACTGGACTCGGTATGCGGAGGACACAGACGGATGGGACAAGGAGCCAGAGTAGGGGAATGGAACTGGCTGGGCAAGGGGACGGGGGGCAAAGAGTTGGGTGTGAGTGGGGAGATCTGGGATTCTCTGAGCAAGGAACACAGACTGGGAGTGGGGACAAGGAGGAAGACTGGGAGAGTGAGTCCAGAGGGGGAAACTAGGGCTGTCTGAGCGCTGGGATTGGGATGGGAAGCCTGAGAAGTGAGATTGGGACTGGTTAAACGAGGAGACGGTGCAAGGAGCCAGTAGTGAGAGTCAGGATGGGGACTTGGACAGTCTGGAGTGGATGTGGCAGAATGGGTCAAGCTTGTGGGGAACGGGCAGAAGACTTTGTGCTCCATAGAGCACACTCCTGTCCAGAGGCTGGAATGGAACGCAAGATTCCTGAGTTTCACCATTCCCCTGCTGTCAGCAAATATCTGTGAAATGCAGTGGCAAAGTGTGTTTCATGTCCCTCTAGTGCTGCTCCACATAGAATTAAAGTTGCCTGTGTAGCTGACATTTCTTAATTTTTGAGTGTTTGACTTTGCAACCTTAATGTCCTTTTAACATAGGGGGTGTGTGTGTAATAACAGAAATGTTTACTAATAATAGCCATGTGCCCGTGGTGAAAAACTGCTGTTTTAAGCATACAGCATGATATACATCCTTCAGACTCAATTGTGCCATTTAAGCACAGTCACACCACCCCAGTGGGAACACCATGAGGCACTGTGCAGCATGCCTTCCTGAGCTGCTTGACATATGCAGGTTGTTCATTGCTGTACACCTTTATGAGGCTAGCCAGGGTGTGTGTGTTTCTCCCAATAGAAATAGAAATGTAGTTGTCCCTAAACTCCAATTCTGTTTGACCCATCAGCAGGCCATTGGTGTTGGGATGGCTCTTTATGCTATTCTTACTGCACATCACTCTCCCTCCGTGTCCTAGCTAGGCACAATCTAGCCCTTTCTGAAATTAATAGCAATAATGTACTGAATTGCTTTGGGTATGTTGTCTGGGGATCAAACTTACTTTGTTACAAGTACCTTGCATGGCTATGACCTACCATAGTTATCCATGTCTCCACTTCTGGTAACACAGTTGCCTTTGTCATTAGATACTTTGCATTGCAAACTGAAATCATGTAAATGGTGGTTTTTGTAGCTGCAGAAATACTGACTTTTTTGTGTCTTTACTTACAGCTTTTACGAGAATTGAAGCACCCCAATGTGATTGCATTACAGAAGGTTTTCCTTTCTCACAGTGATAGAAAGGTTTGGCTGCTGTTTGATTATGCTGAACATGATTTGTGGGTAAGTGCAATTTTCCTGTATTTTTAAAATATTTATACAACATTCATATGTGACACTGATATGTGTCTGTGTATAATATAGTTAAGGTTGTAACTGAGCATGTATTATAAGCCCAGTTTTGGCCTTCCCTCTAATATCCATGAAAAATGCCATATCAACTTCAAAAATGAAGATTAGCTTTGAATATTCTTACCAGATTTGAAGGGAATAGGTTATGGGGTTCCCAAATTGTTACCCTAAAATAGAAGTGTGAAGAAGCTTTCCACGCTTTCTTTTTGCAACTTTTGTTACAAAAATTAAGTGAGAGAGAGAGATTAGTTTACTGGCTTCCCATATCAATATCTAGTGTGGAAAACCAAAATCCAGTTGTCTTACACTCTAATTTCAAAGTTTATTAATGTCTGAATTTGTAATGTTGCTATGAGTGAGGCCTGTTCCACTGAGTTTAGAGTAGGATATGAAATGATTTCTGGAGATTTTTTAAAATGAAAACTTACATCTCTCGCCCATTTCCTCATAGTGATAGCATGTCAATGACAGAAAGGGAATTTTTCCACCAAAAGTCTAATGATATTTGGTTTGATCTGTTATAGACTGAGGTTTGTTACAACATTGTGTTTTGGATTTGGGTACAGATTCTCAAGCTCCATTTCCCCATCCAAAATATATGGGCTTCTTAGATCTGGGGGCTTGGCTCAGGCCCAGAAGAGAACAAAACATCCTAAGAGTAATTTGTGGTGAATAAGTTCCTTTGAAAATGTTCTTGCCACTTCTGTCCTTATCATTGTCAGTCTCAATGTTATTACAAAGGCATCACTAATATGGAAGTTAGCATTACTAACAATATGTTTAATGTCAGTGGCAGATTGTTGAATTGCTTGTAATTACAAGTATATTAGATAATGAGAGCTATTTATACAAGACATTATCAGAAGTTCACTACTGAGGAAAGTAAACACAGACTATGCACAAAGTAAAAGAAAACTTAGATCACTCTGATCAACTCATGAGATTTAATCCTCCTGCATATAATCTAGTTGAATCAACTTGCTCTGAAATGGTGACAGTCTTGCACTGAGTCACTTCTGAAGGTTCATCAAAATCAAATTACACAAAAATGTGTGTACTCTACATATATTTCCATTCTACATATTATAATTTTACATGCATATAATTTAAATAATTCTGTCCATCAGTTGAATTTACTTGTTTTTTAGAAAAAAGAAAAGGAGTACTGGTGGCACCTTAGAGACTAACAAATTTATTTGAGCATAAGCTTTTGTGAGCTACAGCTCACTTCATCGGATGCATTCAGTGGGCTTATGCTCAAATAAATTTGTTAGTCTCTAAGGTGCCACAAGTACTCCTTTTCTTTTTGTGAATACAAACTAACACAGCTGCTACTCTGAAACTTGGTTAGTCTCTAAGGTGCCACAAGTATTCCTTTTCTTTTTGTTTTTTAGAGTAACCACAAGAACCATTTTACTGCTGCATTGAGTGGCATGTTCAAGAACCCTTTTCACCAACCTTTGCTATTCTAAATTTTTTGTGTGTGTGGTATTCATATTGCGTAAAAAAAAACAAAACACCACATGGCTAATAGATGAGGAATCACTATGTTTTAATGTTCTCACCACTCCTTATGGGTCTGGCTGTTGTTTAGTCATAGTCCCAGTTTGGTTAATTGATATATATTATTTGAGATGTAATGTTTGTTACCCTAGCAGTTTCTGGCCTCTGACTTTCTCCTTACTCCTTTCTGTGCAATATGTGTTAATCAAATAATTTTCCTTTCCCATGCACCTGATCATGTCTCTCCACTTTTTAATCTTTACAAGAACTTTCCCTCTTCCTCTGCATAAAATTAGTTACATTGAAGGATCTCCATAACTTGGTTCTCGCCTAAAGCTTTGGCCTCATCTCCTCTAAAAGCCTCTTGTTCCTTCCATTTCTCCCCAGCATCACTCCTAACTTCCCCCTTTGTCTCTTTTGCTCACTCCCAACTTTGTGTCCTTTTTCATGCTGCCTCCAACAGCCTCCCAGTTAACGTACGTAAAGCTCTTTCACACTCCTCCTTCAAAAAGCTCCTTAAAATCCCACGTTTTGTGAATCATTTCAGTAGTAATGTCCACTTGTTTCTGTGTTGTGATGTTTTGCATTTCCTGTACTGCACAACTTGAGCCCTTAAACCTTTTGGGGAAGAGAACTTACTTGTTTTGCATAGGTTTTTTACTAAACAATATTATATACTCTCACAGTGTTACCCCAAACAAAATAAGTATATTTAATGCCTATATCCATCTGAAAATATATATATATTTTTTAAATTGTGGGATAATAGATGTGCTTTCACTAAAGAGAGATACACAGATGATCATCATTTTCAAATTTGGGTGCCTAAAGTTAGTTACCCAAATCCATATTTAAGCACCTAAATTAGTGTGTGCTGATCATTAAAGTTGCTAATCATCTGCAACTCTAAATGGCTTCAGTGGGAACTGTAAATGCGCATCACTTATAAAGATCAGGCCACTTTAATTAAAGTGGTTATCTTTAGGCTCCTATGCTAGAAAATTTTGGCCAGAGATGAATAATGAAGTATGCCGGATATTATCTTCTTCTATATATTTTGTAGTACAATAAAAATTCAACCTATTTTAATGAACAAAAATTATGAATAGAAGCCCAGTCGTTAAGGGGAAGAGTCTTTGGATTCAGATGATGATTATATTTTATTAAAATACTTTTGTGATGGGCAAGAACAAACACTACTTATTTTTGTTCAGCGTTTTTAATACAGATATATCATAGATCACCTCACATTTGGTGACAAATGTAGTAAACTACAAAGTTTACTTGTAATTTATGTTAGTAGTTGTAATTTATCTTGTTAGCATCTGTGGTTGGCATAAGGAAGAGGCGAAGAGAGCTGTAATAACTTAAAAACATTTAAGTCTTTATCAATATTTGTATTATCCCCCTCTGCAAACATATTAACTACTCACTCATTAGCTAATATAATCACACTGAATCCCCAAAACACCTCCCAAATTTTACCAGACAGGCAAAACAAAATAATTCACATGATTTGAAGAAGCAAGAAAGCATAAACTTTGGCCATGTAGCAATTCGTTGAACCAATACATAGTCATACTTGGTTTTATACTTTAATTCCCAAATCCTCAATATAATCCAATATGGTTTCTGTATGTTTTTAAAGCCTATCCTGTGTTCTTTCAGTCTATCTTTCAAATGATGCAACCTGAAGTAAGGTTAGCCAACCCTTATTCCTCTCTTGGGGATGTATTTTCCTTACAAAGTCTAACAGCTATTCTTTTTGGTCACTTTTAATCTAATTTACATCCAGGTTGTCTTTCTTGATTTAATGATCTTCAGATTAGAAGTATTATTAGTTTTACATATCACTGAGCTAGTCATAAAGACCATGTGCAGAATGATGGCTATGTTTGCAATTGCTCCTTTCGAATCCACATGTATGACTGTACCATCCTATAAAATGTGTTTCATGGATTAAACATATCCAAGAAAAGTGTAAATACCTAAACCTTCTACCTGTTTTCTGCAATGCCCAATGCTTACCATGTAAAATTTTTTAAAAAGACAATTTTAAATGTCTCTCTTTCTGTTTTATAATTAAGGAACTTTGTTGACCTATTCAGTTTTCATATAATTTTCCTTATTCTGTCCTAGTTTAAGGTTTTATACTGCTGCATGTCACTTCCTTTCTGGGTCATAAGCATTTGACATCACTTTTAAAATTTATAAGAAACAAATTAAATGTGTGATGGCCACTAAATTCAACTTTTCTTAGTAACATTTTTTTTAAAGGCCACAGATGAGATCTGGCTAGAGATGAGGTTTTTATGGGTAACAGTTATGTATTTATTACCTTCCAGCAGGTCAGAAATGTGTAGGATTCCCAGCTACACCAATAAACCATATGCCATTGTAACCCACCCAACTTCTGGGTTTGGTGCTCTGTCCCATTGACTGGCATTGAGGCCACTTAGAGAGAAATTAATGAGTCTGCTCTACACCCTTAGTTAAGAGCTACATGGCTTTTAGCTCATGCAGTAGAGGCTCATGCATTTAGCTCCAGAGGTCCCAGGTTTAATCCCACCTGCTGATGAGGGGGGCCTGTCGGTGTTACACCATTACCTTTTTAATATTAATATTCCCTTTACATGCTGTTTGATTGAAATATTCAACAGATCTCTCCATCCTATGTATTATATTATTCATCCTTTCTATTTGCTTAACTAGATTCCTGCTCTTAAAGAAAATTAATATCCATTTTTCTGTCCTGAATTGGTGAGATATCTTTCCTTCTGTAGCTTATGGCTCAGAGCTGATCCTCAATGAGTTTATTTGCAGATACCAGTGATACCAGTGAAACTGTTAAAATAAAAAATAGTTGTTGCATATGATATGAAATAATGTTGGATGTTAATCTATTACACATAGTCTGCCTTTTTAAATTAAAGAAAAAGGTTATAAGGATGCAGGGGTTGTCTTTAATATATGATTTTCATCTAGTAATAGAAATGAGAAATCCTATTATCCTCATTTAGTTTAGAAAGAAAGCATGAAGGATCCTCTTTGGATCCAAACTTCCTAATTCCAATTGACTCAGCATTCAAATAAAGATTTACAATTTCACATATCAAACTTTCAAGGAAATAGTCTTGTATTCTTACTATTAATTTAATAATGGTGGTGAAGCGCCTGCTAGTAAGTACATATAGTACTGCAAATTTAAGTGGATTCCATCAACATTTTCCAATATTTAAGTCATACTCAGATCTGGTGCAATTCCATTGGTTTTACTTGGTTACATTAAGTCTGATTTTAGCTCTTACTCATAAGGATAGCTCAAGCCCAAATATTTTTACATTACTTAAATGTAGGCTTGGCAAGCCAGTCAATTGACCACCTATTATTTGACCACGGTCAAGTATTGTCAAATATTTCAGCAAGAATCCCCTGATCTACGGTGGATAAAGATTGATGATTTAAAAAAAATCAGATTTTTTATTTAAATTGGATTTTTAAAATTTTGTTATTAAATTATCATTTGTTTTTAAAAATCAGTTTAAACTAAAAACTGAATTTAATAAAAATATGTCAAGACCTAAATTTATTATAATCTCTTAAAATATTTAAATAAAAATGTTGAATCCATGAGTTTCTACAAAAACTTTGAGTAAAAGGCTGCTTTTCTAGGTAAAGAAAGAATTGGGAAAAACATTCAGCTTTTGAGGTCAAGCTTTGTAAATGTGGCACAACAGTTCATATACTGTATTAAGGGCTTAATCCTGTGGGGACCTAGAGGCTGTGCTACTGGGTGCAAGAGACTTGCAAAGTCATCCAAGGTATTGGGGCCTAGCTTCTGACTCCAAGAGACACCAACACGTAACTCATCAAGATCGATCACAGAGCCCACTTAGATACTCCTATTTTATAGCTTTTCCCTACCTCAGCTTTGATAGGCTCAGTTTTCAATTTAAAGAAAATCACACCATTGAACAGATGGAAGTCTCATGGTAAGCACTTGGGACCTGAGTTTGCTGAAGTGCTAAACCAACTTCTGACAGCAATAGCCTCTTCTGTAGGCACAAAAGGAATATTTTCTTCATTTGGACTAATTCATTCAAAGTTGATAAATTGATTGGGAGTTGAAGAAACTGGAAAATTCATCTTTCTCTTCTCATCATGAATAAAAATGAGGAGGAAGCAGATGAGATCTGCTAGTTTTAAAAGTTTGAAGGATAGCCTGAGTAGCTTATCTTCAACAGGCTTAAGACTGGTCTATGCTGCAAACATAGGTCAGGTTAACAGGGCTGTGAAAAAGTTTCTCTCGGCAAAGGCAAGGCGTGGGGAGGGGGGGTGCAGGTTCATTCCTGGTTCTTACTCCTTCTCACATAGCTTAGGGGCCCTAGCATCCCCAGAAGGTGTGAGGCTCACCCCTACAGAGTTCTGGGTCTGGAGACACTGAGGGAGGAAGGGTAGTTCTGGCTAGGCTTCATCCTTCCCCCTTTCCTCAATGCTATAGTACTTACTGAAGGCTGCTTTTGTGTCTGCTCTGCCAGACTGACAGTTTTTCTGCTACTGTGGAAGATGGTATGCTGGAAGAGAAGGGTCACTGATCTAAGCTGGTATAACATTTCATAGGTTCTAAGAAAAAAGACACAGTGAAAACTATGCTGGACATGGTGTGAGGGGTTGTGAGGTGTTCAGTGCTTATATGCTGATCCAAAAAAGAATTAACTAACTTCATGGAGGATAGGTCTATCAATGTCTACTAGCCAAAATGGTCAAGGACGCAACCCTATCCTTTGGGTGTCCCTAACCTCTGACTGTCAGAAACTGGGACTGGATGACAAAGGATGGATCACTCAATAAATTGCCCTGTTCTGTTTGTTCCCTCTGAAGCATTTGGCACCAGCCATTGTTGGAAGACAGGCTACTGGGATAAATGGACCATTGGTCTGACCCAGTATGGCTGTTCTTATGTTCACCATAATAGGAGGTTTCAGCAGCTTTCAGTTTGGACCTTTTTTCTTACCAGGTTTTGCAGGCCAGTTGGGAAGTACTGGGTCCATTGTTGATAGATATTGTCAGTGTTTCCCTGGGTGAAGGAAGAACAGTGGTTCCAGCAGCTCTTAAATAAGTCAGTTTTCAAGAAATCAACTCATGATGTTGTCAGTCGTGTTAACTGTGAACCTGTATCTTATCTACCATTTTTAGGCAACGTCATTGGGAAGGTTGTAACAAAGCAACTCTGGCAATTTCTTGATTTTTCAATTTCCTTGAGCTTCAATAATTTGATAATAGACTGGATTTGGGGCAGAAATAACACTGATTATAGTAGCATGGTAGCCGTGTTAGTCTGTATCAGCAAAAATGAGGAGTTGTAGCACTACAAAAGTGATTTTTCCTCCCTTCTTGTCAACTGTTAATAGCCCACTTCCACCTTAATTGAATTGGCTCGTTAGCACTGACCCCCCACTTGGTAAAGCAACTCCCACCTTTTCATATGCTGTGTATTTATACCTCTCTACTGTATTTTCCACTCCATGCATCTGATGAAGTGGGTTTTAGCCCACAAAAGCTTATACCCAAATAAATGTGTTAGTTTCTAAGGTGCCACAAGGACTCCTCATTGTTTTTACTGATTATATTAGTTGATGAACTCCTCCTAGCAATGGACAAAGATGGTCACTCTTAAGATTGATTCAGTTCAGTGACATAGCAGTGAAATATTCTGTATCCCAATCCCTTGGTCTTGAATATATCTTACATTTAAATTTTACTCAGTACTGAAATTGTAAGTGGGACAGGATCAGATCAAGTGTGTAGAATAGTGTGAGACCGTCTCTACTGGAGACAGCAGTAACTGTAGTTTTTGCTTTTGTTTTGTAGGAAATGGAATTTGAGAGACCCATCTACCTCTGTTGAGGGAAACTATCAATTATAATTGACTTGTAAAATTGGGTGGGATTGGAAAGAAAGTAAAGCTGCACTTAGTACGGGACAGTAGGCTTTGATTAGACCTTTAAAGGAGAATCTCTCCAGAGAGGGTTAGATAACTTTCCAACAAACTTTAATACAGTATTAAGTCCCTGACTCTTTTATAGTTGTAATTTTTTAACATCTACCTCTCATTTGTGTTCTTTCGCAAACCTTGCTCAAGATGGCTATGCGTTTGTTTCATTTAAGTATCCCTAACCAGCGTTGTTCTTTTATGGTGGGGATTTCTCTACATGCAATGATATGGTCTGGTTTTAAAAAAATATTTTTGTAAGGATTGGTTTCTTGCAAAGATCATTAGCTAGTTTTGAAATGGATCCACTGAAATGCTTTTATCAGTACATGCTCCATGAGAAAGGACTAAGCTTTCACTAATTGCTTTGGTGTGTGGGTCTTTGACATGGTAACCTCTACATATTTTATTGCTGCTTCTGAATTTTTGATTGTATACCAATAAAAGATTGGTTTTTAAAATTTTTTAAAAAATTGTTGTAATTAGCAGCAGCATCTTTTGAAAAGCTCTTTGAAGTACATAAAAGAGTTCTAGAGTGAATTTGTGTGTGGGGGGGTGGAGGGTGAGAAAACCTGGATTTGTGCTGGAAATGGCCCAACTTGATGATCACTTTAGATAAGCTATTACCAGCAGGACAGTGGGGTGGGAGGAGGTATTGTTTCATATTCTCTGTGTGTATATAAAGTCTGCTGCAGTTTCCACGGTATGCATCCGATGAAGTGAGCTGTAGCTCACGAAAGCTCATGCTCAAATAAATTGGTTAGTCTCTAAGGTGTCACAAGTACTCCTTTTCTTCTTGTCCAAGGAACAATTCACAGTACTGGGAGCAAGGAACTCCCTGTTCTCGCTCTCAAACTCCTTCTGTGACATGACTGAAAAGAAAAACTTCAGGGGAAGTTCCTATCTGATATGTAAAATGATCTCTTAAGGGTTTCATTTAGTGTTACCAGAATATTCAGGCATTTGGATACCCGGCTGTAGGAGTTTGGTGTTTATTTACTAATTGTATGTTGGGGCGGCAAGAACTAGTAACCTTATGGCTTTGTCTGTACTAGGCATTTTTCTGTATTTCCCACCATCATCGTCACTTGTGGAAGCAACAATGAGAATATTAGTGTTGACAAGGAGTTGCCAGTTTTTTAACCCCACTGTGTCATCAAAAGCTGGTCTGAGTATGGTTCAATGACATGGTGTCTAAAATACCAGTGGCTGGCCTATGTTAACTCTCCCCCCAGAGGAACTTCACCAGTGGTAGCAATGGTGAGAACGATGTCTAATGTAGACACAACTTCTTGTTACGGCCTGATATCTAAAGCTTCAAAGCTGGGAAATAAAGTTTGAATTAGGCAGCTTCTACTGAAAATTCAAGTAATTCAGGTCTTGTCGCTGCTCAAATTAATACGTTGAATTGCTCTAAATAAATGTATGTAAATGCTCTGTATGAATTTCATCCTGAAAAAAGCTCATTGAAAGTTGGCTTGTTATGCATGGTTCTTTGAATCTCAGTCTGTGAGAATCTGAGTTATGGTGCGCTGCATCTTATGCACATGAGATTGGAACCTTTTGAGTACCAGTATCTGTTGGGACCACACCTGTGCAATGTATGTCCTTGTGCACTCCACCTCGCAACTAAGGGCATATAGGGCAGAGTGGCTCTGACTGCCTCTCACTTCCCTTTTGCCGTCACTGACAGCGAGAGGAAACTTTGTAGTGTTCACCTGCTACCCCATAGTGCCCCTTCATTAAAGTAATGATGTAAATATTTGTAAATATTAGTAGTTACCATAATTAGTTCAGGAGCATTTTTCTACCGTCATGGCAGCTCTTTTTTGTTTTCTTTAGATTTTCTGTCTTTCGCCTGAGTACTAATTAGTGCCAACGTGCCTGCCTGTGTAATGGCCGAGTCTAAACCCTCTGACTTCAAGCCATACCAATCATGTGATGGACTTATTCCATTAACTGATGGACTCAGTTGGTGTCTTTTCTTTTTCAAGAGCCATGGATCCAGACCATTGCGCTGTGTGCTGGTCCTTCTTTACCAGAACTTATCACTCCAGAGATACTTGGCTTCAGGAGGTAGAGTTTTAGCCATCCATAAGGGGTTAATTGAGTTTTGAAAGGTGTTCTCTTATGCCAAAAAGGGACTCTTTTCCTATTGATCCCAATCCTCAAGTATCCCTGTAAATAGGGATGAACCCAAAGGCTCACTGGGCCAAATGGCACCAAATCTATTCTGGTATTGAAACAAAGATTCTTCGTAGGTACCAAGATCCCCAGTACAGTAGTCCACAACAGCATTACAGGCCTGTTCCTACCTACTGACATTGAGCCCCTGGCACTGGCCTCAGTTCTGATGCCACTAGTACCGGTTTCTCTGGCACAAGAAAGAATTAAACCCTCAGTACTGGTAATGTCTTATCCTCCCACTGAGATGTCACCATCATCTCTAGAACATATTTAATCTTCCTTCTCTTCACCCACATACTCTTTCCAGAATTAAGATGAGACCTATCTCCAGATGTCCATTCCCCATCTCCTCTCAGGGATTCCCCAAACAATTCCTGAATCACCCTCTTCCTAGAGATTATCCAAGTGGATCATTCAGTGCATTACATCTTGCTGCCAACTAGCAGATATGCCCCTTCCCTCAGGCAACAGGGTCCACTCAACTAGAGCCGAGGCATCCTCTTCAAAGACCCACAAGGCAGCCACGGGGACCTAATTTTATATCTTTAATAAACATTAGGCTCTGGATCAGAGAGCAAATCAAATGCCAAATTTGGGAGAGCAGTTCTGTAGCTAGAACTCCTCAGACCCTCCTTTATTAATCTGGGAACTGCTAGTCCATCACCATAAGTGGGATCCATACTGACTAAGACTCAAGGTGAGAATGATTACTTATCCCTACAGTAACTGTGGTCTTTAAATTGTTTTGTCCTTATGAATCCCATGACCACCCCTCTTCTCTGTTCCTTTGGAGTCCATCTGTGCTGGGATTGTGAATGAGCAAGAAAACTGAGAAGCAATCAGGGCTGGTCTATCCCGTATGCCGTTGGGTGGATGCAGGGTACAGGTGTGGCTCCAGTGGACATTGCTGGACAAAAGAATCCAATCTTATGCACATGCAGCACATATGTACCATAAATGGGGTGGTGTCCACATGGAAAAAACATTTCTAAGAACCACAATGACTGCAAAGTGGTAAGTAGTTACTGTTTTGGTATTATCTAGATTTTCTTTAAAAATTAGTAGGTGTGTAACACTGAGAACACATACATCTGAAAAATAATTGGAGACAAAGTAAAACCTTTGCAAAGCAAAAGGCAACAACCTCTTTATTTCTTTCCCTTTGTTAATGTTGTTTGAGGAAACTTATTTTGTTAAAAAAGCTTCATGTTTCTACTTTTTATTTCTAGCATATTATCAAGTTTCACCGTGCCTCAAAAGCAAATAAAAAGCCCATGCAGTTGCCAAGATCTATGGTTAAATCACTACTCTACCAGATCCTTGATGGAATCCATTACCTCCATGCAAACTGGGTGCTTCATAGGGACCTGGTAAGTACTCTGTTTTATCTGATATCGAAAAGTTCACATATGTATTCTTGGGAAGAGGAAGAAAAGTCACAAGTAATAATCTTGCCTATCGATCCTTACAGCTCTTCCTGTTATTGTTACTGGATACCATTGGAGGCTTTAAAAATAAAAACAAGCTATGTGTTCACATTGTTTTTATCTGCCACATCTGAACTGAGACAATGATACTGCATCCGGTAAAAGGAATGCAGATACCAATATCTGAAAACAATACACCAGCCAGCTGGTATGTATTTGTAGTATAAGTGTGTGCTCTACTTTAAAAGTGCAGTTTACTATGAAGGAGATAGATAACTTGCACATAAGCCAAACAGTGTGTAAGGTTATCAAAAGCTAGTGAAACACTAGGTTCTTCTGTGGAGTATTTTTTTCACGTGATATTTTTTCTGGCTGTGGGAAGTGAATTGAGATCAAGTTGTCAGCTTTGCAAGTTTCACATGACCTAGAGTGGCTCTTGAAAGTGGTTGCAGATTATGAAAGCTGCCAATTGCCCCATCTATGCTAGGTGTTTTTTCTGAAAGTTTCCCACCATTTCTAACACTAGTGCTGCGAAACACTAACGTAGACAGCCAATAGAATTTCTTTGAGAAAGGTAAACAACATAGTGGTCAAATGGTCTACGATTGTTAGAACTCTACCTGTGGTACAAATGGTGGGAGCTCTAAAGAAAAGTAGTCTAGTATATACAGTTACAGAAGGCTAATATTTGGATTTTTTTTTGTAGTTACCAACAGCTTTTTGGCCTGCTACTAGCATCGCCAAAAGATGTCAGTCATTTTCAAGTTTTGATGGATGAGAAATGGGTTGTTGCCATATCGTAGTGATCAAATGAAAAGAGGAAATCAGGCTCATATTTCTAGTTGCCAGGATAACTGCTTCATTGCAAAACGTTAATGAAGTTAATTAAAGTTGACCTGTTCCTCAGTGGTTTTTTAAACCTTTAACAGGTTATTCCACTACTTTTAGATATTAATATATTTGTGCTTTTCTGCATCTGGAATGGTAGTTCTGAGCAACAGTAGGAAACAAAGTTCAAAAAGAGGACTGATTGTAGTGCTGAATTTCCCATTTTTCTCAGAAGAAGGTCTGTGAAAGAAAAGTGTCACTTATGCAAAATGTGAAGACATAATTAAAAATGCCTTAAGACAAAAACCTAAAAACAAAAACTGCTCAACTACATTTAAAGAAAGTATAAATGATCTTAAGACCATGCCACATACAGTCTCAAAGATGTGTTCTCTTAAGAGCTTGGTTTCTTGGCAAGGCAGCTACCTATAAGAAGCCTAAAAACTTGGGAATTTCTCTCTCTCTAACCTATGCTATTTATGCTCAGGTTGGCTGATGATACTTTTGTGGATCCTATCTGTTGTCGGTATATATGGAGCAAAGATGGTGCCAGGAGTCTTTGTATTCTTCCTTAGAAATGACAGTTGTTTTTGTGGGAAGGAAGAAATTTTTCCTAATCGCACATGGAATGATGGTGCCAAACAGAGCTTTCTATAACTAGGAAGGGAGAAGACCAGAAGACTCTGAAGTTCACTGGGTTCTTGCTATGTAAATCTAATTTACTAGCACGTGCTTAGATATCACAGCAAGGGGTGCTACAGAAAACCCATAAACACACACACTGTACTAGTGATTAAAGACACTCAGAATGCATGTGTGTTTTAAAAGAAAGAACTGCAGAATAAAGCCCCTTTTAAGAATCTTGTAAGTCTCAAGTAATTTAAATCACATATTGATGCACAGCAAACAATACAGTTCTGTAGAAAAGGACCTGGGGGTTACAGTGGATGAGAAGCTGGATATGAGTCAGCAGTGTGCCTTTGTTGCCAAGAAGGCTAATGGCATATTGGGCTGCATTAGTAGGAGCATTGCCAGCAGATCGAGGGAAGTGATTATTCCCCTCTATTTGGCAGTGGTGAGGTCACATCTGAGTATTGTGTCCAGTTTTGGGCTCCCCACTACAGAAAGGATGTGGAGCCCAAAGGAGGTGGTGGAATCTCCATCCTTAGAGGTTTTTAAGGCCCAGCTTGACAGAGCCCTGACTGGGATGATTTAGTTAGTGTTGGTCCTGCTTTGAGCAGGGGTTTGGACGAGATGACCTCCTGAGATCTCTTCTAATCTATGATTCTATGATTCTATTTGCTCTAGTGGTTCACATCCACTAATGAGATCGGAGTTAATATGCTCATTTAGCAACTCATTTAAATGTGTAATGATAAAAAAACTCAGTTATGTTTCCGAACATATCCACCTTCTTCCTTCCTTGTTATTTGTACTTATAAAACAATTGTATCTACATTTCCATTAAACTGAATCAAAGTGTGTGTATGTGAACTATTTCCCTTATTCCCTAAGCCTGATATTTGTTTCTTGTTTTGTCTTAGTTGGTTTGGTTACACCCTTTGGAAACAAAATACTTTTTTCTATTTTATGTAAAGCAGTGTTTTACAGCTGGGCACATGGTGTCTTCCTGATTAGATAGTGTAAGTAATTTCAAGTTATTTGTAGCAATTCAGCAAGAATAAGAATCCTGGGAAAAAACGTAACATGTAAATGTCATAAATTTACAAATCTAAAGCTATAACAATATCAGAGAATATTTATATCATAGTACCAGTCAAACTGTTTTAGTATAATGCAACAGGAAATGATGTTTAGAATTTACTGCACACAAACTACATTGAAAAATGCAGAAACATAAGAGCTATACACTTGCCAGAGTAGTGGGGGAGATATCATACATTTTATTGTGCTGTTGCACTCGTGACGTTGCACTCCATATGATTTATGAAAATATGCTTATAAATGTGAGTATGATGTAACTGGAATACGCTTTATGCAAAAGGTATCTTGTAAGGTATCATTACAAAGCTTATCATCTACTGAGTGTGTTCATCCCATTTGTTTGCATGTATTATTTCTATGTCTGGAGTTAGAAGAATAAGATATAAACTTGTATTACTAATGTAAACATATTAAGTGGACGCCATTAAGAGTGCTTCAGAATCAATTAATTGTAAATGACACTGTTTACTTGCAAACCTTCCTGTGTACATGTGGGCCAGCCCAGGAAGAATGGAGGCTGTGGTCTCACAGGCCATCTGATCATGTCACATGATGCTGGAATCCATCTTAAATCTGGTACTTTTCCATTTAGAAGTGGGGGGTGGGGGGAGGATGGGGACCCAGAGAGACAAAAGATTCCCAACTTGTGCCACAGCTATAAAAGGGGGTGGAGCAGGACAAAGAGGCTGCCAGTCATAAGAAAACCCTTGCTTACCACCTAAGATGTCTACTGGAACTAACAAGGACTGTACCAGGGGAAAGGATTGGGCCCAGATGAGGAAGGAGTCTAGTCCGTGAAAGAAGCTTATTGGAACATGTCTGAGGGTGAGATATTACTTGTAATCAGTTTCTTAATGTATTAGGCTTAGACTTGTGTGTTTTTGTTTTATTTTGCTTTGGGACTGACTTTGTTCTGTTTGTTATTACTTGAAACCACTAAAATCCTACTTTTTATACTTAATAAAATCACTTCTATTTATTAATAAACCCAGAGTAAGTGATTAATACCTGGGGGAGCAAACAGCTGTGCATATCTCTCTATCAGTGTTATAGAGGGCGGACAATTTATGAGTTTACCCTGTATAAGCTTTATACAGAGTAAAACAGATTTATTCAGGGTTTGGATCCCATCGGATATCTGGGTGCTGGAGCTGAGCTGTTTTTAGTTAAAGTCTGCAGCTTTGGGGGCATGGCCCAGAGCCTGAGTCTGTGTTGCAGCAGGCTAGCGTATCTGGCTCAATAAGGCAGGGTTCTGGAGTCCCAAGCTGGCAGGGAAAACAGGCTCAGAGGTAATTTCAGCACAGCAGGTGACAGTCCCAAGTGGATCTTTGTGACCAAACCTGTCACAGCATTTAATCAAAAGAAAATGGCAAAAAATTAGATAGTAAATATATTTATAAAAATAAATTAAAAAGGCGTGAAAAAATTTTAAAGGCGCCACTTGTGCTCGGTGGGGGAGCAGCCGCTGCCCCGCTTCCCCCTAGTTACGCTACTGATTCTAAGGTTTAAATGTTCAGGTTAAATTGATTACTATTGGTTATTGAGATTTTTTTTCTTTAGATTTAATGTAACTGTGTTGATAAACTTTATAATATTGGGGTTAATTTTTTTCTGTGGGAGATTGAAAGACTAAATGGCTTTGTACAAATATGAATTTTTTTTTAGATTAAATACTTATTTTTCATCCGCAGAAAAGCAGCTTTCGAGAGGATATTCCTTACCTGATTATACTATTTAATAAGGTGTACATTTTAAAAGATGAAAGTAATTAACCAGTGGAACAATTTACCAAGGGTTGTGGTGGATTCTCTATCACTGACCATTTTTAAATCAAGAGTGGATGTTTTTCTTATAGATATGCTCTAGGAATTATTTTGGGGAAGTCTGTGGCCTGTGTATTACACATGAGTGATCACTGTGTGATCACAATGGTCTCTTCTGGCCTTGGAATCTAAGAATCTGTGAATACGGCAAAGAAGAAGGGAGCATAGGATTTGGGACAAGAGCACAGTCTTTATGTTGTCACTACTGTCAAGTTTTAATTTCTTTCAATAGCATTATGTCCCTTTAATGACCTTGGAGCTAGTGTAGTAATAGTCTACAAGATACATAGACTTGTTGCCTATCAAGACATTTAAAATGATACTTTCTGATTGGATTACATGTTGCTGGGTGAAGAAAAGAAAATCTTAACATAAGAATGGCCACATATGATAAAACCAAAGGTCCATCTAGGCCGATATCCTGTCTTCTGAAAGTGGCCAGTGCCAGGTGCTTCAGAGGGAATGAACAGAACAGATAATCATAAAGTGATCCATTCCCTGTCACCCATTCCCAGATTCTATGGGAACTGTGCATGGCACAGGCCTTCCGTTCCTGGATAGAGTTAGGAATGCAATCAAGGTCTCCTTCCTTTGATGCTACACAATGCTTCATTAGCCTTCAATGGGCCATGTTTTGTGCAGAATGCACACTTTACCTTAATTAACACTTCTTTTCTTTAACACTTCTTTTCTTGTTTGAGTTACACAATTACAGAGGTTGACAATGCAAACACTCAGTGTAACTTTATATCATGGGCTACAGAGGTTATAAGTGAGATCAATACATGCAGTATCCTACAAGTATTCCATAAAGTCTAAATGCTGAACACATTCTTATAACACTAATATCTGCTTTCGACTCTAATTTAATTTTACCCTAACTCTTTGAAAAGGTGACTTGGTGGCATTAAAGGGTAAGCTTGAAATGCATCCGCTACAACCACATACTTCAGAAATAATGGAGTTTTTGCCTTCTGACTAATTCTGTGTGGTCCTTTAGAAAATGGATCATTTTGCCTAAACAACCACAAGATCTGGAAATACTCTTAAGTAGCCAAAAGAACCCCACTGCAGAATCCACCACACACTGTCCACAGTGCTTTTTAGAATAATGTTATTAAGAGTTCCAGACATTCTGGCAATTGTCAGATATTGCCTGTGACATTATCCCTTTTTACAGCCTATATTCATTACTGATGGAAAATAAGAGGCCTGAGCCATTTCATTATTTTTTTTTTCAATCTTTTTTCTTATAACAAATTCTAGGTGCCAGTTTCTAGAATAAATACAAAAATACTATACACCAGAAACAAGAAAAGACTAATTTACACAGTTGCTTAGATTCCCAAGCATTAACTTAAATATTTCCAGCACAGGATTTTTATGGCATGTATTAAATTTAAGGAAATCAAAGCCAAGAGGAGGAAAGACATGGGAAGGAGTGGGATGGGGAGAAACAGAGGGGATGGGAAGAGGCATTATGTGGATTAGTCCCCTGCCTTTCATCCAGATGTCCTGAAGGGATCTTTAGCTAATCAGTTCTAGGAAATTGTCCCAAATGGATTCAAATTTTTCTGGGGTTTGCTGTCTATTTTATGTGATCCTTTCCTTCGCAGCCAGGTCTGCCAGTCCATTATACCAGTCTTTGTGGTTTGGAGGACTATTTACTTTTCCAGTGTGGCAAAATTTGATGTCTTGCTGTGACGGAGTGGGGAGTATTGACCTGAGGATGTTGCGTGGGAATTTTACTGGTACTGTCTGCATTGGTGCTGGATGGTGATGGGATATCAGGGTGTGACTTCACTTCAGGGACGATACCTGAGCATGTAACCTGAGCCCAGGTGACACCTTCTGCCCGGGGAAACTGGAGAAAGGCTGGAGGAGGAACCGGAGTGTGTGGCTGGAGGAGAGTGCTGGAAAGGGTTTCAGTTGGGAGCTGGCTGGGGAAATGGAGGGAGACCCAGGACCAGGGTCTAGGCTCCCTTCTCCCCAAGATGGACCTGACTGAGGGGGTCCTGTTGTTTGTGCCTACAAGCTCTGTTTGGGACTGTGTTCCTGTCATCTAATAAATCTTCTGTTTTACTGTCCGGCTGAGAGTCACGGTGAATCACAGGAAGTGGAGGGTGCAGGGCTCTGTCTCCCCAACATGCCGTGACACTTGCAACCAGTAAAGTTCAGTGTAGCTATCTGCTTCGGTATAATGATAGCTTCCATTTCCAGGGTACATGGCCCATTATGCAGGTATCTGCTTTAAGGTCAAGTGAAGTCTCTATGATTCTGTTAATTCTCTCCTGTAGGAGCTATTTTACCTAAATGTTCGTAGGGCCAGAGACAGGGAGAGACTGACACTCTAGCTCTGTGGTAAGGGCACTTACGATACAGAAGACCCAGTTTCAAGACCCTGATTTGGTACCCTATCCCCCAGGCTGTAGACTCTCTGGCTATGTCTACAATACCACGGTAAGTCGACCTACGCCACGCAACTCCAGCTACCTGCATAATGTAGCTGGAGTCGACGTACCTTAGGTTGAGTTACCACAGGGTCTACAGCTTGGGGGGTTGACGGGAGAAACTCTCCCGTCGACCTACCTTACTCTTCTCGTCGGGGGTAGAGTACAGGGGTCGACTGGAGAGTGATCTGCTGTCGATTTGGTGGGTCTTCACTAGACCCATTAAATCGACCGCTAGTGGATCAATCTCAGAGCATCAATTCTGGCTGTAGTCTAGACATACTCTCTTTTGTGCGGAATCAGGCAGAGCGGTGACTTGAATCTGGATCTCCCATATCCTGGGTGAGAGCCCTAACCACTGGGCTATTGGCTATTTTGGGGTCATTTTCATGAAACATTTAGAAATATCTCATTTTCACAGAACAAAAACAAATGTGGAAGAAACCTTGAAATTTTTCATGAAACGAAATTATTTTCTGGCAAGTCCTAATTAATATTTCCATGTGTTCTGAGATCCTCAAGTGAAAAATGTTATACAGTACAAATTATATAATATTATCTTTTTGATGAACTCATCCCAGCGAATTGGAAGCATTAAAGAGCATATAAAATAAAAGTTAATTACATGGCTTGTAGGTAGTGAGAAACTGATCATGTTTGGAAGGACTCCTTAGTGGGGGAGAGTGTTATTTGTATTGATTTATAGAATGCTATAAATTTACACTGCACTCTACAAACATGGAGTAAAAGATGTTTCCTGTTTCAAAAAGCTTGTCCTTAAGATGGTGATTAATTTTAAAAAATTACCTAAAATGCTGCAGAACTGAAACAGTTTTTTTCCAAACAGAGGCAGTTTTTCAATGTTCCTTTTCAGATTATAAATGAAGCAAAATGTATGTGCTATTGAAAGATGTAACCTACAATGACCAATACAAGAATCACTTCAAAGAAGTCTGACGATCTCCCCTTCCACAAGTGAATCTGAGCAAGGATTTTCAAAAGCTGATATCAAAAGTAAATTTAGACTTATGTTCACTCATCAGTAGTTTGACAACCAGTTGCTGAGCAGGAATGCAGAACTGTTGGAGTCTGCCCCGCTGCCAACAATTTGTGCTAGCTTGAAGATTTTCTTGGTACCAATCAGGATGTATACATGCCTTTCTATAAATAAATAAGTAACCAACTAAACTGTCTGCCTGTTTGTTTAGCTTTTAGAATATGCTTTCCATTGAAAAATGTAAGTCCTTACAATAGATATCGCTTGTGATTTTTTGGTCTTGATTGGTGCTTTTCTCCATCTGTCTACTGGTTCCCATATTGTACAAAAAGAGTTGGGGCGCCTATTCCTCAGTCATTCCACCTGACCCTTTACAGCATAGGGATCTTATCACACTATGTAAGTATCTTAAAGGATCAAACCGGGATCTACAGAAAGGATTTCTCATGTTCCCAGAGTGGGATGGTAGTAATGATTAGAAGATATTTGGAAGGGCGGTTTCTGCTTGAGTGATTTGGAATAGTGTGCTGACAGACAAAGTGGAAGCAGATTGTACTGATACCTTTTAAAGAGACGTTCATTTGTCATCCAATAATGTATGAGTATGTCAGCTAAAACAGGGTTTACTCGCTGACAAATAGGTTTAATTTTGGTAGGCCTATTGTTTTCTACATCCTTAAAATGTTATGTTTATCAGCGTCTACTTCAGAAGGTCAGGAGTGTCTTTGCTTAGAACACTAAGGTGTGCCCCTTCGGTTCCAGAGAGACTAAGGCTATATTTATACTGCGTAGCTTACAATGGCGGGGCTGTGCTGCTGCGGCCGCACTGTTGTACGGTGCACTGTGTGGCCACTCCTTATCGCTGGGAGAGAGCAAGGGCTGATAGCTTCATTGCCAGGAGCACAGCTCCTGCCGACAAAGCGCTGTCCACACCGGCGCATTTTGTTGCTAAAACTTTTCTCACTTGGGGGGATGTTTTTTCCCACTCCTGAGCGACAAAAATTTTAGCAATGAAAGTGCCAGTGTAGACAAAGCCTTAGTGTTGTAAGGTTATATACGTCTGCTAAGGTTCACTGAACCTTACAGCATTTGAATACATCCAAACAGCAAAACATCTTCCAGAGGTCCATTAGCACATGCTTTCCCCTTTTGGATAACTTACTAAGACTTCTGTGGTTTGTAGATGCATTTTACAAATGAAGAGTTATAATTGCTGTCAGGGAAAAGCTTAACCAAGGTTTAGAAAGAGGTTTACACCAATAAAACTTTGACAGGAAATAAAACGTGTTGGTAAGGTAAGTCAGAAGAAAGAAGGTACTGACTTACATTCTTCCGGCTGCATTCTGCCAGTAAATTCAACAGCTACATGTGGCTCCTCTGAGAGCTGCTTATCTGCTCTCCTGTGGAGTGGAGAATGGAGAGTGAGGACAAAAAATAAAAGTAGTTCAGGAATCTGTTTATTTCTTTGCTTGATGTAGAAAAAACAGAAGGAAAATGTTCTCATTTCTAATGGAGCAAATTCACATGCCATCTGCTTTATGAAGCATTTTGGTAAATAGATAATGTATTTAGCATGCTTGTGCAGCTGTCCTCTTGGAGTGAGCAAACTGAGCTTTACATTCTAAAAACAACTCTTTAAAGTACTTCCTTTCCAGTGACTGTAATCTTGCAAATTCTGTTTCTTTTCTGTTTTGTTCTTAGAGAATGCTGCCTTTTCTCAGCTATGATGTGATCAGGTAACATAGCATTTGTCTAAATTTCTTTCTTATTCAGTGGCATAATCCATCATGAATAAGGTTAAAAAGTTCATACTTTTAATTCTGGAAGGTAATGAAGCTTGAAGCAGATCAGAGAAAACAGAGCTGTGTATGCATACATACTATGTGAAGAAACAAAGAAAAAATGCTGTATTTGCATTTGTTCTCAGGTGTTGATCCCCTTCTTGTATATATTCCTCTTCACTTGTAACATATACAGTCACTTTTCCCACTATATTAGGATGCTGCAATACTGTAGCAGACTGTGTTGCATCTAAATTAATCAGTGCTGATCAATGGTCCAGTAACTTGCACTGACCCGTGACAGTGAATGCTTGCTTTCATTTGTTAGCTTTATCACGTTCTGTGATCTCTGTCAGAGACAGACTTACTTTGCTGTAAAAATGACAGGTCTGTAGGTATTTCACAAAAGAGTTGTCTCTGAACCATCATCTTCCCCCCCTTTTTTGCTTGTATTTAAAACGTTTTAGGGTGCAAATTACATTTAGTTTTAGTGTAGGTCAGATCTGTAAAAAACACACAGTAAATTAAAAATATACCCTAGATGAAATTATTTGTGTATATAAGGATCAAATTTTGAAAGGCTCTTCACAGGAGCTGGCAATTAAGTTTTTAAGTTGAACAGTAAGAGAGGAGTTGTTGCAGTCTTATGCATATATTTTGAATTTCATATAACAAGCATTTCAAAATTAATTTTTTCACCCACTTTAATGAATTCCAAAGCTATCTTTGTGCATGGCGGAAGCACTGCTAAAAATCCACAGTTCTGTAGCTTCAGAAATACTCTGTCATCATTTAGCCACATATGCCAGAAAGTTTAGTCAATGAGGATTTGTGACTTATATCTTGTTCAACAATTCTCCTACAATTTTTATGCAGAAAAGAAAATCTTGAAACCATCCAACTTAGTACATAGCTGGCCTACATGTTATTACATGTTTTGGTTGCTATTTCACTTGTTGTCTGTCTCTTTCCTATTGTTATACTCTCATGGTTGGGTCCTGTCTGAAATTAGATTGAGTTCTTTGGCAGGGGCTCTTATTCTACTCTGTTTGTACAGTGCCTAGCGCAAAAGGGACCTCTGGGTGGTACCGAAACACAAATAATTAATTCACATCCTCTGTCCACCAGACATGTCAAACACATGGAAAAAATAAATTGGGCTTGTTTTTGGCTTAATTGGCTTTTGAGTTGCTTGTTGGTTAGTTTTTTGCTTGTAGCTTGTTGCTTGTTTGGCTTGTAGCTTGTTGCTTCTTTTTTTTTTTTTTTTGATTGGCTCCCGGCAAGCAGGGGCAAGGGGGGGAGAGAGTCAGCGGTGCACAGCGGGCCCACCACAGTCCCAGACTGCATGTCGGGGGGGATCTACTCACATAGGTTGTTGGGGTTCTTAGGGATTGGCTTGTTTTGGCCTTGTTTTGAAATGGGATTAGCTTGATTTTTGACTTATTGTGAAAGTCGGGGTGCTTATTTACCATGTGAAAATTGGCAACTGTACTGTCCGCCATTATTCTTTTAGTGCTTTGTCTCAGGATTTGACATAATCTACCAACTCAAATAGTAGGGTTACCATACGTCCATATTTTCCTAGACATGCCCAGCTTTTTGGTTCTTCAATCGCTGTCCAGGAGGAATTTTTAAACATCCAGGATTTTGCCATTATTATTTTTCCCCAAAGAAGAGTTGATCATTCAAGAAAGGTAGTGAATGTTGATCATTCAAGAAAGAAAGTGAATGCTGATCACTCGAGAGAGTGCCCACTTTTTCCCCTAGCTCCCAGTGCTTGAGCCACGAAACAGCTGTTTCATGTGGCTGGGAGGGAGGGGGGTGGAGGGGGAACACGGCGCGCTCAGAGGAGGAGGCGAGGTGGGGATTTGGGGAAGGGGTCCAATGGGGCAGGGAGGAGGTGGAGTTGGGGTGGGGGCAGGGGGGCACAAGCAAATACCTACCCCACCCCACCCTGTGGAGTGTCCTCTTTTTTGAATGTTCAAATATGGTAACCCTATCAAATAGCCTTCCTGCCTACTTCAGCTCATAGTGTAAGAACAATATAGTGTAAGAACAATAAAGCAGTGATTTTATTTAGTAAAGCTACTGGTGATTTTATAGCACATTTTCTTTGATAGCACCACTTTTTGCATCAGCATTAAAAGTTTGCTGCCTTTTTTAAATCTTGTCACAGGATGGCACGCACTGCCCCTTAAGAGGAAAGAGGCCAATGCACCTTTGTCTGGTCAGCTGACCCCTCAGTTGAGCTAAATAAGAAGGCAGCTCGCTTCTGGGTGGTGGGAGAACCTGGGAGTGTCAGGTCTGAGAAGCAGTCAGGAAAAGGGCAGAGAGATCATATTTTGGGCTCTCATTGCCTGGGAACAGGGAGACAGGCCAGAAACTAGGAGGCCTGGGTAGTGGGAGCAGGAGCTGCAGGAATCTCCTTGGTTGGGGAAGCAGTGGGAGCCAGTGTGGGAAAAGAGTCCCTAAGGAGAGAGCCCAAGGAGGCAGTGCTCAGTTAATGGAGCATGGGAGAATCCTGCAATATGCCCTGAAGCAGGACTTCAGGGAGGTAAAGTGGAAAAATCCCTTGGGAGCTATAGACCACGGTGCTGGGGAGCTGTGTTTGTGGGGGTTTTGCCTACCTTTGAGAAATAAAACCGCCTGAAAAAGAGACTGGGTGTAGCAGTGGGTCTTTGTGGGCTGGGGATGAACCAGTGCCTTACAGACCTCCTCATTGCTTTTGACTTCTGCTAGCCTAAGGAGCTGAGAACACAAACTTAGATTTTCTCCATGGCAGTCTGTTACATTTCCATTCAATCGCCATTATTTTTTTCATTAAGTGATATATTAAGTGTAGAGAATGTCGTTGTAGTCAAGCAGTGGTGAAATTTGGAGTTTAAAAGTATTAAAAGGTTCTACGTGAAATAGCAATTTCAGATTTTTAAACTTAAGAACCAGAGTAATTTAACTCCATCCTTCTTGATTAAATATTGAGTTAGAATTGGAAAGTTCAGTGCAGTGTCCATCGACAGCCAGTATTTTTTTAATATAGTTTTTCTTTGCAAATAATGTGTATGGACCAGATTCAGCATTCCTAAAATTCCCATTGAAGAACTTTTTTCATAGAGATGGCTGGGAACTATGTACCCTCATTCATTCTTTCATTCAAGAGTAAATAATACAATTTTTCTAAGTGGAATAATATGGCACAGCATACAAGATATCTCTAGTACTCAGGTGCTGGAGGCATTTTCTTGTTTAGTTCAGTTTTATATCTACCTTTAAAACAATAACCCTTGACATAATAATTGGGTGACATTTGTCAGAGCTTTGGATAAGGCTCAAGTTTGGTGAAACTGGATTTATTGAGCTAGCAGCAACTTCTAATGCTGTTGAAGCTTAATTTTACAGCAACTGAACTTTTAGAACAAAAGCCTTGGGGGCTGGTTTGGCCACTTCATTGATATTGGACTCCAACAAATTAAATGGGACACTGGATTCTTGTTTTTGAAAAAATCAGGATACTGAAAAGGACATTACAAACTCAAATATTCCTGAAACTTATTCTTATCAGTGAACACTGTGTATCAATATACTGATTGTCATAGTCACTAAAGGGCAACAGTGTTGCATGTTTTCTAAATAACATATACTTGGTCCCCACTTATGAAGTTTTAGTTAGCTTTTTAGTATAGTGATGGCACAGATATATCTCAATAACCATAGAATCGGTGAATATATATGCTCTATTTGGCTGATAAACATTGTTAGCCAGAATGCAGGGATTTTCAGTGGATGGTTTTCTTAATGCAGATCTATTTGCTCAGATTAGCTACTATAATCTTTCTGTTTTGATTGCTCCCGAATTTCAAATTTAAAAGGTTTTTGCCAGCACCAAAGGCTGCCTCAATATCTCCTTAATAAAAAATATGTGGAAGAAAAATGGGGGAGCCAAAAAGTAAAGGAAATGAGGCTGTCAAACTGATGACAGGAAATTGTTGTGTTTTAAGTTTGAAGCCCTCCTCTGCCCTCAAAAAAAAAAAAGAAAAAGAAAAAGAAAAAGGAAAAAAAGAAAAAGCCATTGCCTTGTTTTTCTCCTTTCAAGCTCAGTTCTGTTACCACAAAATGAGAGTTTTGTCAATGACTTCATTTTATCCCTCTCCCCTCAATACCTTCTATAAGCTTCTGATCCCTGTAATGGCTGTCCTATTTGTGTTATAATTTTTGGTTAGGTTGGGAGAATCCCAGCTCTCCCCTTCCTCAGTCTCTCAATAAGGGTGTGTTCTGTGTCATAAAGGTCTGAATTGTTTTTAAACAATGTGCCATTCAGCAATATGCAGCATTTTACAATTCTTTCTGAAGGGTCTTCCTGTTAAAATATGGGCGATAATAAAATGTCAGTATAATAATAATGACTTTAGGATAATTCTTGTTAACTCATTGTTACCCATATTTTGGGCTAATATACTTTTTAACCTTCCCCAGCAGTCTTCTATAACCCATAGTATGTATTTTCCCTATTAAGTGGGAAACACTCTAAAGTTACCATAAATATTTTCAAAAATATTGGGTTCAGTGTCTTTTTATTTTGTTGAATTCTAATTTTAGTGATGGTGCCAAATCAGCCCATACCTCTTATTCTAAAAGTCCAACTGCTGTAACAGTCATTCAGTTGACAAGAGTATGAAAGCTTGCTAACTCAATAAGAAATAAAGCTTCATCAGGTTTGACCCTTATCCAATGCTGTCAGAATGTCATTCACTCACAGTATAATGGTTGCTACTGTGCTAAAGGAATAATTTAAACTGAATGGCAGAGGATGTAGTTTGTTACTTCATCAGTAAGGAATAATGTGAGGCGGAGTACAGTTGTTGGGCAGAAAGCAATGTTCTATGGTTTGTGATAACGAGCTAGATTTTCAAAGGGATTTAGGCACTGAGTGAGATTTTTTTAAAGTGCCTAAGTAGGTTAGGTACCTACTCATAGATTTCCAGTTGAAAATCTGTCCCTAATGAATGGGAGTTTGGTACCTAACCTGGGTAGGTGCTTTTGAGAATCCTAGTAGTGCCTAAAGATGGAGATAAGCCAAATGTCTCCAGTACCTGAGAAGTGTAGTTGTCTCACAGCAGCTACCTGCTCTTCCACGTTATTCTACATAGAAAATGGTATAATTGTTGATAAATGGGGGAGAAAATGTAAGTAGTTCTGAGCCATGTCAAAGACAGAATTTGTTCTTGTGGGCCAGAAGTGCCTTCTTATTAACAACTTCCATCTGTTGTTTTCCTCCTCGACACTTACTTTTCATTTGTTTCCATTCTCCTCCTCTGCCCACATTCCTTTAGCTGTCAATCTGCCTGTTGCCACCTCTTCTTCATTACTCATATTGCCTTGACTCCATTCTCACAAAATCCTCATCACGCTCTTCATCTTTAGTGCCTTAATTGTTGCAACTCCCTTTTCTGTGCCCTTTCCAAGTCTTAATTGAACACGCCCATCATGTGCAGAATATTGCTTTATATCTTGTCCCATGTACAAACAAGTGCACTCACCCCTCCCTAATCTTGAAATAATTCCACTGACTCCCTGTTCATTTCAAGATTCAGATCAAAATTGCCTTACCTGATTTAAAACTCTTGAACTTTTCAAGCCTATGACTCTCTCTATACCCTCTTCCAGCTCAGTCTGTTTTTCTAGAACAGGGCTCCTATCTGATCCTGCTCATAATCTTGAGTTTCAGTATGAGTGCTTTCTCCTTGAAATGCCTGCCCCTGGGAACAGCCAGTGCTTCTCTACTTTAAGCTCTTTTAACTTTTCTTCTTCCCTATGTCTCTTAATTTTTCTCCTTCTCAGTTATTGGTCTTACAAATGAATAATTTGCTCCCCATAAACTGTATTTATATAATTGCTTTCTATATTTACAACATACAGTATTTTGTATTTAGCTCTTATAAAGCATTTTGGGGATAATTTATTGGAAAGATCCTATTCAAAATAAGATCTATTGTATTTTTACTTTTATGTCTCAGATCACTCCCTCATCCTTGCACTCTTTAAAAATAAAAATATTTCCATTTTCAGAAGTTATTGTAAATGTTTTTTATTATTGACCTCAATTTTTGTAGAAGTCAGGCTGATCTCAAATATATCAGATCAAGATAAAGGAGGTATCAGATGAGGTGTAAAGATAGGGAACCATTAATGCCATTGTATAAGGCACTGGTAAAACCGCATCTGGAATACTGTGTACAGTTACACTTGCACAGGTGTAAGAAAGACAAATTCAAACTGGAAAACATGCATAGAAGTACTATTAGGATGATCAGGTAAATGGAGGTACTATCTTGAGAGGAGAGTAAAGAGCTTTGTTGTACTGCATGTCTGTAAGACTTTCTGAAAATCTGCTATCATAACTTTCCACTGCGCTCTCTCAAGGTAAGCAAAGAAAAGCTGGGCCAGAAATTGAATGGAAGACCCTCAGTATGTAACTTCTACAATAAACAGTGTTGGAAATTGATTATAGACGTGCCCACCTGGTGATAGAGGTGCTGTGCAACTGAAAGTGCAGTCTCTCCAATGAAGGAAGGAATAGATCACTTCTGACCATAACATCTCATATCAGAGGGATAGCTGTGTAAGTCTGTATCCACAAAAACAACGAGGAGTCCAGTGGCACCTTAAAGACTAACAGATTTATTTGGGCATAAGCTTTCATGGGTAAAAAACCCACTTCTTCAGATGCATGCATTCATTTGGGCATAAGCTTTCGTGAGTAAAAGACCCACTTCTAAAGATGCATGGAGAGAGTATGCACCTGAAGAAGTGGGTTTTTTACCCACGAAAGCTTATGCCCAAATAAATCTGTTAGTCTTTAAGGTGCCACCGGACTCCTCGTTGTTTTTATAACATCTCATGGAACTTTTCAAGAAAGAATGGTTTATTGGGCGCAGAATATGTGTGAGCCGTTCTAGTCCTTGGCTTTTCTTTGTAGAACATGCAATACCATACTCCAGTATAGAATAATGGAGTTTCCTGTGTTTCATTCGAGGCTACTGTGACATTATTCCAGGATTTATTGTTCACCAAGCAAAGTTGACTACTGTTTTTTTCTACATTATTATTATGACTGTCCTATCACTTTCATCTAGTAATGGTCCAGTGCCATAATTAGCATCCCTTTTGTTCCTAATATACTTTAAAAAAAGGTCTTGCATAATGACAGGTTTCAGAGTAACAGCCGTGTTAGTCTGTATTCACAAAAAGAAAAGGAGTACTTGTGGCACCTTAGAGACTAACCAATTTATTTGAGCATAAGCTTTCGTGAGCTACATACACATTGTAAGGAGAGTGATCACTTTAGATAAGCTATTACCAGCAGGAGAGTGGGGTGGGAGGAGGTATTGTTTCATGGTCTCTGTGTATATAATGTCTTCTGCAGTTTCCACAGTATGCATCCGATGAAGTGAGCTGTAGCTCACGAAAGCTTATGCTCAAATAAATTGGTTAGTCTCTAAGGTGCCACAAGTACTCCTTTTCTTTTTAAAAAAAGGTCTGTTATTGTCCATAACCTGTTGGCTATAGGTTTCTCCTTTTGTCCTTTGGTTTCTCCTATCATTTTTCTACAATTCCTAGTTTCTGTTTTATATTCATTGCTATCAACTTTCCATATTTTTCATTTATTATTATTTTTTAATTTTTCTTTATAACTGCTTTCACTTTCCAGCTAAGCCATGTTGTTTTTTAACCAGTGTAGCCTTCTTTCTTGGCTCTGACCCTTTGGGCATCTAGAGGGGCAGCTCATCTTTTTGGGCCTGCTCTACCCTTTATGCCGTTGGTGGAGAGCCTGGGGACAAGGACATCTAGGGTGTAGGTGCAGCCCCAACGGACACAGTTGGGCCCACTCTGCTGTTTTGTGCCCTCAGGTCGGAGGGGTGCATCTGGGGTGGAGGCCCAGCCCCAACACACACTGCTGGCCAAAAATATCTGATCTTGCCCAGTTGGGATGCATACACACCAATGGTGAAATCCATGTGGCCCACACATCTTGATGTCACAACTGGAATGTGGGCGATCTGGCCTAGTGATCAAAGCAGGAGTCAGAGTCCAAGACAGGCTAGAGGGCAACTGAGCATTGAGTGTCAAGAGGCAGGCAAGGTCAGAGTTACAGGAGATCAGAAGCAGGAGGCAAACTTGAGAGCAGAAGCACGGATCAATAACCAGAGTCTCTCCAGGTTGGGGACCCAGTTTGTCAAGCCAGGGGAGCAGAAGCAGGAAGCACAAAGCACACAGTCCAGAGTAAGGTGGATCCCAGTTGCATGGACACTTTTTTGTTCCTATTCTGCATTTATATAGAACCTGTGGACCAATCTGGATTCCCAGTGTTCTGCCAATCAGGGTCCAGAACTGGAGTCCTCTGTCGGGGTTTAGCTTCTGCCCTAGCAACTGTTAGCAGATTGCTGGGTGGCAGGTTGGAGCTTACTAGTTCCTAAGAGTCCTGTGGACTTGGGGTTGAGACCCACAGTCCCGTACGCTCAATGAACTACAATTATTGTAATGTATGTAAGTGTCTGTTCTTCTCAGATAGTATAGTTGAGTTTTCCTCTTTCTGTTGAATTTAATCTGCATTTGTTCCTGCTTCTAATTCTTGGCAGCATGTTGTATTTTTTTAAATATTACTTATGACTATTAAGTAGGCCAACATTGTCAAAATGGCTAATACTGGGTGAAATTTGTCATGCAAATCCCCCCCCCCCCGCCCCCCGATAAATGCTGGATCAGTGCTGGTGATTGTTGCTTTTGAGTGGGGAGAGAAGCAAAATTCTCAGATATGCCGAAAAGATTTGTTTTGGCATTTCCAAAACAAAATGTTTTGACTTTGTTTCAGAAAGACATTTTGTTTTGGAATTTCCCTCAAATGTATTTAATAAAATGATTTTAAAGCCCTCAAAATCAAAACAAAGCATTTAGTTTTGGGACTAGCAGAATGTTTTTTTGACCCAAAATGAATTTAGTTTTACTGATTCATTTATCAAATTAAAAAAAAAGATATTGTAAATCCACATTTATCTGTTGGTTGGTTTGTTTGGTAACCAAATAGAAAATTTAGTTATTCACACAGTTCTGCTAGTGACTGAGTGCCCAGATTTTTGGGTGCCATAAATGATACCTTAAAGAAGCCTGATTTTTAGAAAGTGCCATGCTCCAGCCCTCTGAAAGCTATGTGCCTTCACTTTCAAGGCCCTGCACAGAACACATCCCCACCCTAACACCATCTCTCATTCAGTACTGAAAGGTTGACTTCTGCCTCTGATCAGCTCATGAGGCCAGCCTCAATCCCCCACTTGTTACATTTTCAAAGAAGCACCTTCATGTGTTCTCCCAAGCTGTCCCTCATGCCAGGGAGAAGCTCCCTGTAATCATCAACAAAATTTACTTTCCGCTCCCTCCTTAAAACTCTTCTTTGCTCTGAGGTCTATAAAAAAACATGACAACAATTAAACTGTTGATGTTCTGAGACTACAACCTATCGTACTAACCAATATTGTCTCCTCATTTGTTTGTATTACCACTGCCTGTCTGAATCCATCTGTTGTCTCTTTTTTTAGACTTGGATTGTGTAAGCTCCACAGGCACTGACTTTTGTTTTTCCCCAGTGGGTGCTCCATCCCTGCTCTGCTCTGAGGCCCTGCCCTCGTTCTGCCTCTTCCTGCCCCCACTCCGCCCCCTCCTTTGAGGTCCATCCCGCCCACCTGCCCACCACTCGCTCCTCTCCAGCCTGAGGGGCCCGCCAAACAGTTGATCAGCAGCTAGCCCCGGGGCCACAACCACTTTGGCTGGTGGGTGCTGAGCGCCCCCTATTTTTTTCATGGGTGCTTGAGCCCCAGAGCACCCACAGCGTCGGCGTTTATGGTAAGCTCTTTGGGGCAGAAGTTTCTCTTGTGGTTTGTTTCAGTGTTCCAAATAACTCTCTTCTGCTTGCATCCCTTTCTAACCTCTACTGATACAATCTGCTCTACCTTGTGCTTTTGCCTCTCCTGATTGTTCCCTTTGCCTCTTCACTCCTGCCAACTCTGCTTTCTTTTGTGATGCTCCTTTTGCTTCGAACATCTTCCCAGACTAACATTCTCAGATTACTTTCTTGTAACAAACGCTGGAAGCCTGTACTGTGAAACATCCCATCTCTGCAGAACACACTCCACTCGTGTTTTTTCCTGTTATCCTGTATTATATTGATTTGTGCCTTTAGACAAAGGCTCTTCAAAGCAGGAACTATTTGTTCAGTACACTTTACCCATTATACCTTTTTATGTACATGGAAAGGGCTTCAAATAAAGCTTTGTATTAGTAATGTATACAGATGTTGTGATAGCAGTTTCTAAAGCTGTAATTTTAGCAGTTTATAACTTTCCACACAAAAAAATACATTTTGGGCTGAAGTTTCTTGTTCTTGCTCTCGACATGTAAGTGAATTATTTTAAGTGGGGGAAAAATCTCTTGAGCTATATCTGAGTATTCTAGACTGAAAAAAAAATCCAGTATTTTTAGTAAGAAATTCATGAATAATTTTTCAGCTCAGATAACTCAAAACCAGCCTGGATGTGAAACTCCAAGGCCCCAATTTTTTAATCAGATCTGTGGGGGCACATAGTTATGCCCAATTTCGGCATGTAGTGTGCACAGTCTTCAAATTCTGTATTGAATAAGGGAACCTTTACTAAGTCTGAAAAGAATACACAGAAAAAAGGTGAATCAAAGTTCATTATGTGCTCTAGTCAGTATATGTTATCAGGTAACTGATAAAATGAGCAGAAAAGTGAATGTAAAATTAAAATTCCACAGAGCATGCATTAAGAATCCATATTTTATTAAGAAACACTGCAAAGACATCATTAACCTAAACACTCTCAAGCAGATCTGTGCTTTCTATCTTATAATCTCATTTGAGTGGGAGCATCCAACTGTGGCAGGTTATAAAGAGATCTTTCTTCCAGTCTGCAGAGACCAAACGGAAATCTTAAAATAGCTCAATCTTTTACTTCCTTTGCTTCATGTCACTAATTTTGAGGACTATATTGCCACATCAAGGAATGACATTTGCCAAGAGCCTCTCATTATGTTGTTCCAAATTAGCTGTAGGATATAAAATAGTTGGGCCAAATTCTGGTAGGGCATGGTGCATAGGCACCCACCCAAAAATATATGAGCAAGGGGAGTGCAAGGTTGAAGTTTTCTGCCTCCATTCCGGTGTTATCCTGCAACAGGAGCTGTGGAGGAGGGGCTGTCTAGGGTGCAGTTGGGGGATGGGTCTTCTCTACATATTTGACCTCTATTCATACCCCTTCTACCCCACCCCCCAACAGTATTCCTACTCATGCCATCAGATAGAATGTTGTGTGTAGGGCGATTGCTGACCAAAATATGTATGCTTGTCAAGACTGTGTCAGTGTGAAATTTTCAAATTCACCTAAAGGAGTTAAGCACCTACTTTCAATTGACTTTCAAACAGAATTGGGCATCTAACTCTAGTATTGTCTAAAGTGCCTAGTTCTTGGTGTATATGTGCACCCTTTGGGGGAGTATTTCCACAGTGAGGCAGCATTTAACCCTTAGCCCATAGGATATATTTAGATTGATCGCATAAGCATGGTTCAGACTTATCTTCAGTTCCATAGTCTCAGTGCAGGGAAAGGATAAATATAATGTCTGTCGTCACATCAAAGGGGGCAGCATTCCGTATTATTTAAATCCATAGAAATACAAATTTTAAAACAACTCAGTTTTCTCCGTATCTTTGATAGTAACCCTATTTTAATAAAGTTGCTCTATGTAAACAGTACTTAATAATATAGAAGTTGTTGGCCATTTGTTTGGCATTTGCCTAACCCTTCCCCAATCAATATACATTAAAAATAACAGTTGTTTGTACGGAATGATTCCTGAAGGGTAGCATGACAGATTGTCGTTTCTAAATGTTTGAGATAGCAGTTTGTCAGGAACTTGCATTTGACCTAGCTCCCATCTGTAGCTGACTGGTTTTTGACTAGTTATGGTGTTCAATGGATCCTCTTGTGCCAATATTATTGGTCATAATCATTTCTTTTCTTTCTCTTTGTTCTTTCATAACTTCAGTAATATGAATTCCAGCGCTAGATTGTATACATAACAGCAGGGAGGAAAATGTTCGTTTTTGTATCTTATGACTTTATTTCTGTGTGTGATTTAGTTTGTGATGACTTTACAGTTAGTTTGATATCAGGAGTCCAATTAAACTAGTGAAGTTTTGTCAGAGCTCTATACTGTGCATTTTCTACCATGTTGCTCTTACACAGTTGTGATAATTGTATGTTTGGAAGATCCTCAAGATTTTGATAATGGAAAAACAGTATGTACAGAATGTGGGTAATATCATATTAATATTTATGCAGCACAGTTCCATGCATCTTAGAAAATCAAACACTCAAGAGAAAGAGTTATTTGAATTTGAAAGATGATTAGAAATAACCATTTGATCACTAAAATTTTACACTGAATAATTACTACATATTATCCCTTTCCTGAATTCTGCCTAAAGTTTCTGCCTAAAAAAATATAAAGAACAATTTGGTTCCTTAGTGCATCGTCCCTGAAGTATTCCCAAAATCCCCCCCCCAAACATGGAGGCAAAGACTTCAAGAAAAATTTTCTGGAAAATAATCAAATTATAAATAGCTATTTTTCCTTTCTCTTTTCCTTCTTTAAGATTTCCACATAAGGACTTATTATTTTAACCTAATTCAGTCAGTCTAAACCCACTGAGCAAAATCAGGCTTGTGATGAAAATGGGTTAATTTTGCAACTGTGCCTTTTATTTCTATATTATTTATCATAGAAACTTTTTTTATTCTTTGTCTGCCTTAGACTAACAGAAGAGTGAAGTATCAGAATTTCAATGTCTATGATATTTGATGAAGTACAATTAACAACATGTTTTATGATGTTTGGCAGGACTCTCATTTTTAGTTAATTGTACTTTGATTGGGTAAAGGCCTTAAGTTCCTGTCTTAATAGTCCCACTAGGCCATGCAGAATAGCCAGAATACTGTATAAAACAAAAACCAGAAGTTTACAATAGCTGAATTTATTGCCATAGTTCAAAGTATTATCAGAGATGGCAATTATCATTAATTCTCAAGACAAAGAATTGTAATGAAAATAGAACAAAGCAAATAAGAACAAGAGTTCCAACAATGGAAAACAGGTGTAAATCACTCATTTGAATGCCCTAATCTCATTTCCTTCCTTCATCAGATTCTAATCTAGAACTATTTAGGATAATGGGTGTTTTTTTTAAATATTAGTATTCTCCCAGACTTATAGTCTCTCTTTTTCGATTTTGCTATTAAATTAAGGACAGTGGCAGTGTATCATTAATTTCTGGAAGTCCTAGTTTAAGAATATATAACCATAAGTCTCATCTCAGTATTTTTTGAGTCAGATCTTTATTTTACATTTCTAAAATAAAGGTAAATTAGGCACATCTTCTGGTAAGGAGCAATGTAGAATTGTGTTGACTTGGCCATAGCATCCTGAGGCATTCTGAAGCAGAATGTGTTCTGGAGCTCTTACACAACTAGGGGCTGTGACCTGTTATTACATCTTTAATGGGATGCAGCTTACTTCCTCCACACTGCTTTGCAGGTGGTGTGTCTAAGTGGATAGAACAGTGGTCTCATCCCCTTTGAGGTGCCATGTGCCCATGAGGGAGCAGCTTGGGAGCAGTCCGTGTACTCTCATGAGCACAGGGTTCGAAAATACACCTGGCCCTTAAATGAGTTGGCGGGGGGGGGGGGGGGCAATCTCCTTATACCCTCTGTCCTCTCCCCCTCCCCCAACCTTATTGCACGTCTACCTAAGGACCACACAGAATCTGGCCCTAAATTATCCAATATTGAGACGTTCCATGGGAAGTGAGTTAGAGTGGATTGTGATTTGTTGAGAAACCTTGAGATAATATGAATGTGTTGTTTTGAACAACTGCTTCCTTTTGATTTTTTTATTGAAATTATTTCACCATTTTTTTCTTTTTTCCATCCATTTCTCTCCTTCATATTTCTTTTCTTCCTTGCCCTCCCCAAAATACCACTTAGGTATTTTAAACTGAAGTATACAGTTGCAAAATCAGCACCAATGAGTGCTTTTGGATAGATTATGTTGCATAACAGCTTAATTTAAATTCTGTTGATTGTTTTGGAATTCTATTTTTTTACAGTTCTTTTCTCTGTAACTTTAACTGCATAGTCATCAACTGGAACAAAACAAAGCAATACATTATGAAGTAAAGTACTAGGAAAGTATGCTCAAAATCCTGAGTCTATCTTGAGTTTTAATTTTGTCTTGCAAACATTCTTCAACAACCCATCATCCCTAGGCAACCTGAAGAAATCCCTGAGTCTCCAGAAAGGTATGTTCAAGGAGGATTCTTTCATTTATGAATTCTTGTATAGTTCCATACATTCCACTCTTGACTGTGGTGACCTCATTTACACTGGATATCAGCAGTCAATTTTCCAGTACCATAACTTCCTTTAACTGCTTCATTCATTGATCAAGCAGTGGATAGACTTTATTTTTGTTCATATACTTCAAAACAATTTGTTACATCTAGCAAAAAACATATCTTTCAGTTCTGATCATACCATTTCAGTTTATAAGTTAACCATATGTTTTATAGGAATTGCTCTTTTGCAAGAAATCACATCAGATCATTAGTTTACAGTGTTTTATATAACAAACCGTGAACATTCTGTCTGACATTTTTGAGCAGTTTTAGGAAGGGAGAGGAGATAACATAAGAATGGCCATACTGCGTCAGACCAATGGTCCATTTAGCCGAATATCCTGTCTTCCGACAGTGGCAGATGCTTCAAATGGAATAAATAGAACAGGGTGATCATCAAAGATAAATCCCCTGTGGTCCAATCCCAGCATCTGGCAGTCAGTCTTAGGGACACCCAGAGCATGTGGTTGCATCCCTGACCATCTTGGCTACTAGCCATTGATGGACCTTGTTATACCCTGACACCCCAATATTCACCACTGTCATGTAATTAGGATATGTCTTATACAAAGTATGCCATGTGAAGTGTCATTCTAAAAGTCTTGATCTGCTAGACAGTAATATCTCATTGTATGTGCTATCGTCATGTGTGAAATTATGAAGTTTGGCTATTGTGACAGACCCAGACCAGTGGGGTACAGGAGTCTGGTAGAAGGCAAATATACTGGCCACTGGATGAATAGTTTTCTGTTCCCTGAGTGACCAGAGCAGGGGCTGCGCTAGAGCAATCAGGAACTTGCTAGAACCAATTAAGACAGGCAAGCTAATCAAGACACCTGGAGCCAATTAAGAACTTTCTAGAATCAATTATGGCAGGCTGGCTAATCAGGACACCTGGTTTTAAAAGGACCTCCCATCAGTGGGGGGGCGGGCGTAAGGAGCTGGGAGTGAGAAGACGTGCTGGTGGAGGACTGAGACGTACAAGCGTTATCAGACACCAGGAGGAAGGTCCTGTGGTGAGGATAACAAAGGTGTTGGGAGGAGGCTATGAGGAAGTAGCTCAGGGAGTTGTAGCTGTCATGCAGCTATTACAGGAGGCACTCTAGACAGCTGCAATCCACAGGGCCCTGGCCTGGAACCCCCCCAAACCTCCCAACTCCTGATCACACACAGGAGGAGTTGACCTGGACTGTGGGTTCCACCAGAGGGGAGGTCTCTGGGTTGTTCCCCGACCTACATGGTGGATCAGCAGAGACTGCGGGGGGTTGTTCTCTTTTTCCCCATGGTGGCCAGTGATGAGGTTATCTGAGTGAACGGCAGATTTGAGCCACGAAAGTGGTGAAACTGAGGGCTGCTGTGAATCTCTGAGGCAAGCAAATCTGCCAATAAGCGCAGGACCCACCAAGGAAGAGGAGGAACTTTGTCACATTATGTATGTGTTGCTGAAACGTGTACCGAGGTTGAAAACACCCACAAGCAGCCTTTCAGGTACAACAGTAAGAAGGCCAAACAATGTTAATGGCTTATTTAGGACATGCACACCAGCATAAGGATTACCCCAGGAACTGTGTACAATAGAAACATCTTGGAGATAGCACTACACAGTGGGAACTGTTTGACCAAGGTCACAGCAAAAGAGCTTTCCAGCAAGTGGGGAGAAGATGTAAAAGGGGGAAAACGACATTATGGGAGGACCTCGCTCTTCTGTACAACAAAGCACCTGGAAACACCTGAGGAACAAAGACTGAGCTTGTGCTGTGCAGATCTTTCTATACAGTGCAAGACAGTATTAGTTTGGGATTATCTCCCAAAAGGGGTGTGCATGTGAGTGTTGGGTGAGTCCTCTCACACAGCGCTGACTTCAGTCTGTTTCTGCAGCCGGATTTGGCCCTACCTGTGTGTGTGTGCTGCAAGAGGCTGGAGAGCCTAATTCAGCAAAACAGGGAGAGGGAATTCAGGCTGGTGGAGCAGGAGAGGCTCAGTGAAACCCCAGTACATCAGGTGGCATCCTGAACAGGGGTGGGGAGAAGGGGGGTGTCCAACCTGTCATAGAGCTATCCTCCATTAATTTACCTAAGTCTTTTTTTCTAATCCAGTTGTAGTTTTGGCCTTCACAACATCTCTTGGCAATGAGTTCCACGGTTTGACTGTGTGTTGTGTGAAGAAGTGTACTTCCTTTTGTTTGTTTTAAACCTGTTGCCTATTGATTTCATTGGGTGACTCCTGGTTCTTGTGTTATGTGAAGGGTTAAATAACACTTCCTTATTCACTTTCTTCATACTAGTCAGGATTTTGTAGATGTCTATCACATCCACCCTTAGTAGCTTCTTTTCCAAGCTGCATAGTCCCAGTCTTTTTAATCCCTTTCCTCATATAGAAGCTGTTCCATATCCTTAATAATTTTTGTTACCCTTCTCTGTACCTTTTCCATTTGTAATATATCTTTTTTGAGATGGAACGACCAGAAGTGCACACAGTTTTCAAAGTGTGGGCATACAGTGGATTTATATTACACCTGAAGAATTTGCACCAAAAAATTAAAAATTATGCGCACAATATTTTAAAATTCTGTATAATTTATTTGTCAAAATAACACTATATAATCATGCCAGTTTCAATTATTTTGGTAATTTATTTCAAAATACCTATCAATAACTATATCTATAACAATATAGACACACAAAATTCCCAAGGAGTAGAGAGTTAAAGAAACTCCTATGACCACACAGTTCCTGTTTCTCTGCCCCTCCCCCGGCACAACCTAGCCCAGGGGGCCAGACACCCTACATCCAAGAGCCCAGCCATAGGGCACCCCCCAGCCCAGACACTTGCTCCCCTTAACCCCCAAAGCCCAGCTGCAGAGCACCTTCGAGCCCAGCCATTCACACCCCTTCACTCCCAGAGCCCAGCCACACCTCCCACAGAGCAGAGACATGCACCTCTGCCTCCCCAGAGCACAGCCATCGCCCCCCCGCCCGCCCCCCAGCCCAGACACTCGCACACACTCACTACCCTCCCAGAGCTTAGGGATCCAGAGGGAGAACAGTCTGATATTGGGTCCTGGGCTTGTGTGGAATTTCCTGCATGCCGCCTCCTTCCTTCAGGGTGTTCCAGGAACTGCAGCTGCCTGAAACCCTCCCACTCTGTCCCCCACTCCCTGGCAGTGTCTTCTAATTGTGAGGTGTGGAGCTGGGCTCTGCTGGATCCAGCGGCCCTGCAGCCTCTGTGGGGGAAAAAGGAAATTCGGCACAGAACATTAATTTCTGCATACATTCTGTATCATGCAGTGATGCAGAATTCCCCCAGGAGTATTATATAGTGGCATTATGATATTTACTGTCATATTATCTATCCCTTTCCTAATGGCTCCTAACATTCTGTTAACTTTTTTCACTGCTGCTGCACATTGATCAGATATTTTCAGAGAACTATCCACGATGACGCCAAAATCTGTTTCTTGAGTGGTAAAGCTAATTTAGACCCCATCATTTTATATGTAAAGTTGGGATTATGTTTTCCAATATGCATTACTTTGCATTTATCAACACTGAATTTCATCTGCCATTTTGTTGCCTACTTGCTCATTTTTGTGAGATCCCTTTGTAACTCTTTACAGTCTGCTTTAGACTTAACTATCTTGAGTAATTTTGTGTCATCTGCAAACTTTGCCACCTCACTGTTTACCCCTTTTTCCAGATCATTTATGAATATGTTGAACAGCACTGGTCCCAGTACAGATCCCTAGGGGATTGCTAGAAGGAGGATCCTGGGAACTACAGGCCAGTCAGCCTCACCTCAGTCCCCAGAAAAATCATGGAGCAGGTCCTCAAGGAATCAATCCTGAAGCACTTACATGAGAGGAAAGTGATCAGGAACAGTCAGCATGGATTCACCAAGGGAAGGTCATGCCTGACTAATCTAATCGCCTTCTATGATGAGATTACTGGTTCTGTGGATGAAAGGAAAGCAGTGGATGTATTGTTTCTTGACTTTAGCAAAGCTTTTGACACGGTCTCCCACAGTATTCTTGTCAGCAAGTTAAAGAAGTATGGGCTGGATGAATGCACTATAAGGTGGGTAGAAAGTTGGCTAGATTGTCGGGCTCAACGGGTAGTGATCAATGGCTCCATGTCCAAGTGGAGTGCCCCAGGGATTGGTCCTGGGGCCGTTATTGTTCAATATCTTCATAAATGATCTGGAGGATGGTGTGGATTGCACTCTCAGCAAATTTGCGGATGATACTAAACTAGGAGGAGTGGTAGATACGGTGGCAGGTAGGGATAGGATACAGAGGGACCTAGACAAATTGGAGGATTGGGCCAAGAGAAATCCGATGAGGTTCAACAAGGATAAGTGCAGGGTCCTGCACTTAGGACAGAAGAATCCAATGTACCGCTACAGACTGGGGACCAAATGGCTAGGCAGCAGTTCTGCAGAAAAGGACCTAGGGGTGACAGTGGACGAGAAGCTGGATATGAGTCAACAGTGTGCCCTTGTTGCCAAGAAGGCCAATGGCATTTTGGGATGTATAAGTAGGGGCATAGCCAGCAGATCGAGGGACGTGATCGTTCCCCTCTATTTGACATTGGTGAGGCCTCATCTGGAGTACTGTGTCCAGTTTTGGGCCCCACACTACAAGAAGGATGTGGAAAAATTGGAGAGAGTCCCGCGAAGGGCAACAAAAATGATTAGGGGTCTGGAACACATGACTTATGAGGAGAGGCTGAGGGAGCTGGGATTGTTTAGTCTGCAGAAGAGAAGAATGAGGGGGGATTTGATAGCTGCTTTCAACTACCTGAGAGGTGGTTCCAAAAAGGATGGTTCTAGACTGTTCTCAGTGGTAGAAGATGACAGGACAAGGAGTAATGGTCTCAAATTGCAGTGGGGGAGGTTTAGGTTGGATATTAGGAAAAACTTTTTCACTAGGAGGGTGGTGAAACACTGGAATGCGTTACCTAGGGAGATGGTAGAATCTCCTTCCTTAGAAGTTTTTAAGGTCAGGCTTGACAAAGCCGTGGCTGGGATGATTTAATTGGGGATTGGTCCTGCTTTGAGCAGGGGGTTGGACTAGATGACCTCCTGAGGTCCCTGCCAACCCTGATATTCTATGATTCTATGATTTCCCTCTCTCCATTCCGAAAACTGACCATTTATTCCTATCATTTGTTTCCTGTTTTTTAACCAGTTACTGATTCATGAGAGGACCTTCCCTCTTAGCCCATGACAGCTTACTTTGCTTAAGAGGGTTTTGTGAGGGACCTTGTCAAACGCTTTCTGAAAATCTAAGTACCCTATGTCCACCCGATCACCCTTAACCACATGTTTATATGCCCTCTCAAAGAATTCTGATAGGTTGTTGAGGCATGATTTACCTTTACAAAAGTCACGATGACTCTTTCCCAACAAATCCCAGCAAGTACAGACCAATAGGACTAACTTCAGTACCAGCCAAATTGGTTAAAACTATAGTAAAGAACAGAATTATCAGGCAAACAGATGAACACGATTTGTTGGGGAAGAGCAACATGTTTTTTGTAAAGGGAGAGTCTGTGCCTAGTAGACCACATCTCCTCCAGTGTCTGGACTGGAGCCTGAGTCTGAGTCTCACCATTCCTCTGCTGAGAGCAAGTGTATGTGAAAACCCACTGGTAAAGTGTCCCATCCCACTTCTGTCAGTTACTCTGTTAGTTCAAATGGCAGAGGTCTGTGCATTGGAGCTAAAGGTTGTGGGTTATCTATAGGACATCATATGTTGGAATTTGGTATTTTTTTAAACTGAGGAAATTATACACAAAAATACATTAAAAGAACATTGTTAAGCACGCAAAAGTTAGGAAATCCTAGAATTAAGGCTGCTTGTGCACTCTTTAATTACATGATCATATATTGTTTTTTTCCTCAGGATCCTTGCACCTGTCAATGAACAGGATGGAGGGTGTTCTCACCTTATGAGCAGCTATTCAATATTTTGATTTCTCCTCTCTTCTGCGTCTCAGGGAAATCTGTTCAGTAGTTTCTTGGTCTCAAATTCAGAACTGCACTCTTTCTTTCAACTGTTTAAAAATCAGTCCCTTGTACATTTCACGTTAAAACTACCATCCTGCAGAGGAAGAGGGTAGATGTCTGACTTAGTAAGGGAGAAGACAATAAATGCTGTCTTCATTATCAACTGTAAAGAAAGGGCATAGGGTGAAATTAGGTTCTGATTGTTTTGAATATGATTGAAGCATATCTCTGAGGCCAAAGTTGCTGCTTGTCTGAGAACAAACAGCCCATGAATATGGAATTTTGAAGCTACACTTCTTTAAAAGATAAAAATGTGGCTACACTTGGCTTTTTATTTTTAAACATTCATATTTATTTTCATTTCCATTTTCTCTGCAGTAGTAGCTTTTGGTCTGATGTCCATCCAATTTAAAGAAAAAGGGAGATGTCAAGGTGATGGTATTGAGGAAACCAGAAATTCTAGGCCTAATAGTGTCCATTGTTAGCTTTCTATTTTCTGTATCATTCTTCATCTTTGTTCTTATTAGATCATTTTGTTTTAAAAGCCTTGCATTGCACTACTTACTTCACGGGCTTATTCTTCTTGTTACCTAATTGCTTAACCACATTTGCCTCTGTTACCCATTTTCTTTTTAGACTTAGACTAATTTCAGTTTCAGTTGAATTATCTCCAACTGTTTTTTAAAAAAGATTTCCTACTCTTTTGTGCAGATTTCCTAGATGTTAGACATAATTCTGGCTCTAGTGTGCACTATAGTGGTCTGTATCAGTCTGGTCTTGTTGAATGTAATACTTGTATAAAACATTGTTGTGGAAGAAATGGTGAACTGCATTTTGATAGGTTTCAGAGTAACAGCCGTGTTAGTCTGTATTCGCAAAAAGAAAAGGAGTACTTGTAGCACCTTAGAGACTAACCAATTTATTTGAGCATGAGCTTTCGTGAGCTACAGCTCGCTGCTGCATTGAGAGGTAATGCTAATAGCAGTAGAACAGAGATATAATACAAAAAGAACTAGAGGGAAAATCTAGACAGAGAATGTAATGTAGTTAACTTTGGGAAAATATGAACTAATTAATCTGGGGAAAAATAACTTGAAATGCTGATAATTCAGTGGGAGGGAGAAGATTTGAAAGTCATTTTGTCAAAAGAGATCTCTTGTCAGGCTTATATGAGCTGGCTTTTCTTTGTAGTCCTATCATATTGCAATGTGAAGAACTAATTAGATACTGTGTCCTATGAGGTACCTCAATACCAGAAAGATGTTGACCAAACAGTTTTCTCACAATGGATGGTGGAATGACAATACTATTCTGTGTTTCTGAATACTGTGTTTCATGTAGTTAAATACAGTGGAAGGAGCTCAGAAAAGAACACCAAAAACTATTAGAGGGCTGGAATGATTTAAAGAGCTAAAGAGCCATTATTGACTGAATTACTATATTAATAAGTTTGATGATTGTCTGCAAAAACATTAGTTCAATAATGCAGTATGTTTGACTAAAATGTTTTGAGTTGAAGGGTGGATTTTTGTTCTGATGAGCTTCTGATTAAAAGCCATTTAATGACTTTTTTTCTATTTTATTGTATGAATGTGTTTCTTGTGGATGGGGGATTTTGGGGTAGTGCAGGCAAGCTGGGTGCAAGTTTCTCCAAACAAATCTGATAGTGTACCTAAATCCTGACCTTCAACAACCACTGGCTACTTTGTAGCAGACTGTCAGTGTAAAACTATGCAGCCTAATGGCTTTCTGATCTGGGTGTTTGTGATCTAAAGACTAGGAGGAAACCACCAAACTCATTTTTGCTTGTGTCTTAAGAATGAATTTAGATAGGTCTCCAAGGGCAAAAGGTTTATGCTGCCTAGCCTATAAATAATTGTTAAATAACCAAGACTTTAAACTTTATGTAGAAAAATACTTTATTTTTTTACAATAGAAAATGTCTATTTCATATCATTCTTTGTCCAGTGATACATTCCAACAGGGAAACACATTTTTTTGGGTATAAACAATAAAGAATAGTATATGGAAAGCTGCATGACCAAAGGAGGCTCTCATGGGAATGTAGTTCTTTATCACATCTCTGAAGAATTGTGTCACTGTATTTAAGTACAAGAACAGTAAATGTTATTACAATTAATATGCTACGATCCATTGTAGAATACTGTTCCTGTTATGACCTAATTAATTGTGTTCCTCTCAAGATTGTAGTTTTACTTTTGTTTGTTTGTTTTTTGTTTTTTTCTTCTCCAACCACTCCCAGTTAAAGACTTCATAGGAGTTACATTGATTCAATAAACATCAATGTTCTTATGGTCACGTTCATGTTTGCATTTCATATTTTTTTCTTAAATAATAAATACTTGTTACCTCAGTATTTCCAGCTCTCTCACATTGAGATCTGTTAATTGCCACTGGCCCACTGATAGTAGAAGAAGAGAAAACACTATAATTTATATTTACTTCTTGTAAGCAACTTGCTAAATTATATCAGCATTTAGACCCCTTGTTGCATATGTTTTAAATTTTCACACAAGTTGTTTGTTGCTGTTGATCTTGTTCTTTTTGCAGTTGTTCCTTTAGTATACAATCAAACCTCAAATGCATCTCAGCAGGGATTTGTCTGATCGTTTTTTATCGCTTGTAACTTAAATGTGAGACTTGCAACTCTTACTGTTTCTGTTGTTTCTATAGCAACTGAACTTGCCCAAGCCAGCAATATCACTTTGTTTCATAGCTGGCATTTTGTGTTCATAGTAAGGGGAGAGTTTGAGGAAAGTACAGAGTGTATTTATTGGGGTGCAACTGGGTCAGAAGTGTTATTTCAACCACTGCAATATTGACCATTTCTATTCTTTAGTCTTCATCTGCCTACAATCTTACATGGTTTTTTATCCTCCCTTCTTGATTACTGCCACTTCGTCTGTCCTCGTCTCCTCAGTTGTCTTGTTACCATGTTCCAGCATGTCCAGTCCAGCCTCAAATGCAAGAGAGATCATCTCAAGACACAATTATTTTAGGGAATCAAAGTACCATACAAATCTAGAGAAAAGTCCAAGATGTTTCTACTGTGAATATGTAGGCCTCCAAAAAGCAAAGGTTTCCTAGCAGAATTGAGATGCTCTCTGAAATGGTGATGAAATTTCCTAAGTCTTACTGTTCTGAGAGACTTCAGTATCCCTATTGACAACACCTTAAGCCCAATTTTTTCTCTCTGTACTTTCCACTCTTGGTTTCTCACAGGTCGTTTCTGGATCTTCACAAACAGCTAGTCATATCCTGGATCTGATTTTTTTTTTTAAACCGGACATGGATAAAGACAGCACAGAAAATACACCCCTATCCTGTACTAACCACCACATTCTCAATGCTGATTTCAGAATCCTCCTGGCCTCCAGACAAGTAGAAGCTCATGTCCTGGTCAAAGTCCAAAACTTTCTTGTAAGTAAATCCCCACCACCATCACCAACGAAAGACCATCAGAAAAAAAGATCTAGTGAGTCACCAGAACCACTCACAAACCACAGACATTGGACACACTGGTGCTGAAGCATCTAGTTGCCCCTCACAGATGTCCAAGATTCTCTGGTGATCCGCAACAGAAAAATTGCGAAGAAAATTTGAGCATTGGAGGTAGAAGATACATGCATGTGCAGATAGGTTCTGGCACAAGGTGATCTTGTAGCTGTTTAAACAAAGAAAAAAGAAATCCAATCTCTCCTCTACCATAACAGTCTCGTCGAAGCACACCCTGCTGTACTATTAGACTGCAGATTACCTTGTGAACTTTGAATGCCTCCACTCACTGCCAGAACCAATCGCTCTTGCTGTGGAGAATTATCAACCAGTTATTTAAGAAAAATATCCACTCACATCACTGTCAGGACACCAGATTGCACATACTGGATATTGGCATAATACAACATTTTTCCTCTCTGAATTTAATCAGTGCAGGAAATTCGAATGTGTGTTGATTTTTGTGGGGTAGGGAAGGGAGAGAAAAAGCATGTTGTGTGTGGACATGCCTATTGATTTTTGTTTTGGGTGAAGAAGGGCTGTATAAATGTTTTTTGATCAGGGAAGAGACCGAGAGAAAAGGAAGATTTGTGAGACTACTGAGAGGGTTGGAATGGGGAACATGGGTAAGGGAAGCAATGATAGAGGGAGAGCATAGAAAGACTGGAAATTTGGAAGGAAGAAAAAGAGAACGCAGAATATGAAAAGAAAGAGGAAGGGAATGGAGGGGAAAGAGAAGGAAAGGGAAAGATTGGTTACTAAACAATATAGCAAAATTAGATTGAGTGGCAAATAAGCTGATAAAGGAAAAACACATAGTAGAAGAAAGGGAAAATAAAGTGAAGGGAAAGAAAAAAACAAATGCAAGGGACAAAAAGCAAATGTTTGCTTAAGAGAAAGTGCCTTTGCAAAATGGTATATTAAATGTCATTCAAAATAAGATAATCTGTGCTGTGGAGGTGTGAATAGAAATTCACCAGTGGCCAGCCCTGGCTGGCTATTCTGCCTCTCTCTTGTTTATTTTTAATGTTGTACAAAATTCTTAGATTCATAGATTGTAAAGGCCATAAGGGACTTTACATAGTCTACTTTGACATGTATATCACAGGCCATTAAATTTTCACCCAGTTACCCCTAAATTGAGCCCAATAACTTTGATATTTGACTAAAGCATACCTTCCAGAAAGGCATCCAGTCTAGATTTGAAAACATCAAGCGATAGAGAGTCCACTACTTCTCTTGATAGTTTGTCCGTATTGTTAAAAAACTATGCCCTAATCTAATTTGAATTTGTCTGGCTTCCACTTCTAGTCAAGTTCTTGTTATGCCATTCTCCATTAGATTAAAGAGCCATTTTAGTACCTGGTATTTTCTACTGATGAAGGTACTTATATACTGTAATCAAGTCACCTCTCCATCTTCTTTTTAATAAACAGATTGAGCTCATAAGTCTCTCACTGTAAGGCATTTTTCTAGTCCTCTAGTTATTTTTGTGGCTCTTTTCTGTAGCCTTTCCAATTTTTCAACGTGGACCTGCAGGATGTAGTATACTGGATGCAGTCCTGACCGCATGTACAAAAATATGGTCATATTGGAAGATCATTAGGTGCCAAAGTGACCTCTCATGACCAAGTTAGTCATAGCCCAAAATACTTAATGAAAAGCCACACTAATTAGGTACTTATTAAGAAGAGTATGTGGGAAAGATGTAAATATAAAAGCTTAATTTTGAAGCAGAAAGTTGATTTTTATGACTAAGACCTCCAGAATAAGTCATACTTTTGCATGTGTATGGATAAAAGGTATAAAATCCAGCTTCCTGTGTATACAGTATTTAATCACAAAACAGCCAAGCTAGCCAGTTTTTGCCATGCAGGACATCAACAGGAATTTTGGCCTATATATTTTTTCAATGTTATTTTTCAAAAAAGCACAAATATAAAGAAAAATATAGTGAAATGAATTTGACCAATGTAATCTATGCAATACTGTTTTCAGAAATGACCTCAGTTATAAAAGATACACATTCACATTAATGCCTCCAGATCAGGCCATATTTTAGGGCATTTCCCCTACTTTTTTCACCCCTGTAAAATTTTCTCCTTTTGACAGTTCTTTCAACTAATCTGAATACACAGATGGCAAATTAGAGTTCCATTTTTGAGTATTATATGTTTTGTTACCATTAGAGAACTGGTATCCATTTCTTGGTTTTCACTGGAAGATTTAATTAAGCAGCAAATTCCAGTACACACGTTTTTGGAGAGGACCGTATCTATATATTCAGAACACATTTTTGCATATGCTTCTTCAATATTTTTGTAATCTCCGACAAGAGAGAATTGTATAACAGTATAGCTGCTAACTGGACATATCTCCAACATTTACTTCCAAAGTCAAAGGGAGTTGTGGGTGCCAAGCATCTCTGAAAATCAGGCCATTTATTTTATTTAAGTGCTTGTATAATGATTTAGGTGCCTAAATATAGGCACCTAGCTCTGAAACTTTTGGCCTAAATTTATAAATGTCATACTGTACATAAAAACACCGCATTAGGATAGATCAGGGGTCAGCAACCTGCGGCACGCGTGCTGATTTTTAGTTGCACTCTGCTGCCAACCAGGCTGCTGGTCCCACTCAGCCCGCTGCCGGCCTGAATGGACGGAACCCTGGGCAGGCAGCGGGCTGAGCGGGGCCGGTGTCCAGGCCCCCGGCTGACAGGGGCCGGTGGACGGAACCCCAGACTGGCAGCAGGCTGAGCAGCTCAACGCACTGCTGGTCTGGGGTTCCATCTGCTGCCCGCACTGCCGGTCTGGGGTTCTGTCCGCCGGCCCCTGCCAGCCAGGATCCCCGCCGCCAGCCTGCTGCCAGCCCGGGGTTCCATCCATCCAGGCCGGCAGCGGGATGAGCGGGCCAGCGGCCGGGACCACAGACTGGCAGCGCGGGTGGCAGACAGAACCCCAGACCGGCAGCGCGCTGAGCTGCTCAGCCCACTGCCAGTCTGGGCTTCCGTTCACCTGCCCCTGCCAGCCGAGGTCCCGGCCACCAGCCCCACTCAGCCCACTGTCGGCCTGGGGTTCAGTCGGGGGGGCCCTGTAAATGTAAAATTTATTACTAGCACACGATACCTTAAATTAATGAAGACTTGGCACGCCACTTCTCAAAGGTTGCCGACCCCTGGATAGATTCATCCCTGATGTTATTGAATTTGGCCCCCTGTTGATTTTATTCACAGTACCTTGTCGCTGTGTGATATCTGGTTCTGTATGCTATTGTATATTTTAGAATCATAAAATACCCACTTGGAATTCCTTAACAACTTTTAAAACTTTTTATAGAAAAAACATTCAAAAGAATGTGATCAAAACAGCAGACTAACCAGCTTAGAAATCAGCTTAGGCACACTTCTTTGCTAGTTGTTGCAGCAGAGTTCTATCTCCAGATTAATTAAATACAGGTGCAGGAATCTTTATCACAACAATGTATAGACTATTCCCAGTTTTTTTTAATTAATAGGAAAACAGCTACTAACATGGATTCCACCATAGCCTATGTGCATTATTGTGAGCTATTTAATATTTTAGTTGCTGGCTAAAATATAATTCTCTTTGAAGAAACAACCTCTTGAACAATCTTGAGATCAGTGCAGGTTGTTACATGAGCCTAGGAACTCAGCTGTTCTGTGAGTCCTGTTATACTAAAGTTCTGCTTGCTTTCTGTTGTTTTGTTCTGAGCACATCTCCTGATGCCACACAGTCAATCGTTAAGTTGCAGTTCTGCTATACAATGAGTACATAAAAACAACATTGTGGGATTCTTTTTTGCCCAACTTACTTCCAGGTGAAATCTTTGCAGTTTACAAATAAATGATTGCCAGACTTGCAAAACTCAACCCAGAATCTAAGTTGTTTTGGGTTCGTTCTAGCCCCCAGTCACCCAAAATCAGGTTTCTGAAGTAGGAATTTATGTAACAATTCTGATGGTGATAGGGGCATGTGTAGACCCCATCTCCATCTCCCACGATCTTATTAGCTATGTTATGTTAACAGATTTAAAATATAGTAAAAAATTTACTTTAGTCAGTAAGCTAAGCAGATTGGGTTCCACTGTGTATTCAGAATCCTATCTGTTGAGTATGAAGGTTCCATTTTTGACAGTGATGATTTTCAGAGGAGAATCACACGTTAGGAACTTTAATGAAAGAATTACAATGTACACCACCTGCCCCTTAATTTCTGCAGGTTGTTTTTGATCACTGCTTTGATTTTTAGTTGTGGTAGATCAATCTGATGCTTGGGGATTTTTAAATAACTGCTTATACTTACAAATTTTTCTCCAAAAAGTTAATGCACTTTCTGTACTATAGTGATCAAAATGTCCTCACAGTATCAGTGACATTTATTTTATTTTATTCCACTCAAAGCTGCTATGATTGTCAAGGTAGCAACAAAAATATATTGTGAATAGATGCCTTTGAGAACAAAATAAACACAACTTGATTAAGCAAGCGTGGCTTGTACCAGTATATTAATGAGGAAAAAGGGCAAGGGAAGTTTCCAGAATGAACATCTTATTTCTTAGTGTGAAATGTGAAAAATCTCCCTAAGGGGAAGTGCATAATGTGCTTCTCTCTTCTTGTCTTTATTTCAGTCACAAGATCAAAATCAACATTTAGCTAAGCACTGTTGGTCAGGTATCTTTGCAGTTGTGATGCTTTAAGCATCACATATTTAAGGGATTAATTGTACCTTGCTTAATATTTAATGTGATATACTTTTCTAGTGGCTGTCTTTCTCTTCTAAGCCGTTCCGGTGGTCTTCCAGTATATCATTTTGGCACACATTATCTTTTGTTTTTTATGTTCTCAAGGCAATGTGATGTATGGCCCACACTGTTGAAGTGGAGCCCTTTATTATATTGTCAAAAATTACACTTTACCTGGCACTACTGACATTGTACTGACTAGCTGGAAACAGAATATACTAATGCTTTATGCAATGATTCAGCAGTTTAATTATGTCATGGTGCCTGAAATTGGGCCTGCTCTTCCCTAGAAACACAATATCAGCTTGTACAGTAACTCCTCACTTAACGTCCTCCTAGTTAACGTTGTTTTGTTGTTACGTCGCAGATCTATTAGAGAACATGCTTGTTTAAACTTGTGCAATGCTCCCTTATAACGTTGTTTGGCAGCTGCCTGCTTTGTCCACTGCTTGCAGAAAGAGCAGCCCATTGGAGCTAGCTGTCGGGGGTTTGGAACCAGGGTGGGCCGGCAGCCCCCCATCAGCTCCTCTAAGTTTCCTGTGCAGCAGCCACCCAGCAGGGTACCAAGCGCTGGGCAGTTCAGGTGTCCCTCCCCACACTGCCATGTGCTGCTCCCGCCCTCTGCCTTTGAGCTGCTCCCGGGAGCCTCCTGCTTGCTGTGCAGGGGGTGGGGGAGAAGAGGGGTGCTGATGTCAGGGTGTTCCCCTCCCCCCACTCCTGTACCCCACCTCCACAGAGCAGGCGGGGGATACCATAGGGCTCAGGACTGAGGGAGCTTGCTGGTAGCAGCTTCTGTCTCAACTTGCTGATATACTTAAAAAGGCAGTGTACTTAGAGTGAGGTCAGCGTACTTAAAGGGGCAATACACATTTCTCTCTCACACAGACGCTTGCACACACACACACATCATGTGTGTGTGTTTGTCTCTCTCTCTCTCTTGCGCGTGCACATACACATACGTTGTGTGTCTCTGTCTCACACACATGCACCCCCTGGCACTTTGGAAAGTGGAGGGAGTGGTGCGCTCCAGTGAGATAGCATGGATTCATCATCACATTCAGTTTCTGCAGGGAATGTTTGCAGCCACTGCCATGCGTCTGTTGTGTCTCTTCCCTCCATTCATGCTGTCTTGTAGAGTAAGGCTACATTAACAACAATGTGTTAACCCCTGAGGGCTCAGCCGAGTGCTAGTTCATCATTTAGCAGCATGGCATTCCCTGGGAAATATCCCACCCTCTGACTCCACCACCTCAACCAAGCTTCACAATCATCATTGCTATGTACAGTATTAAATTGTTTTTTTAAAACTTATACTGTGTATATAATGTCTTTTGACTTGTGAAAAAAATTTCCCTGGAACCTAATCCCCCCCATTGACATTAGTTCCTATGGGGAAATTGGATTCCCTTAACATTGTTTCGCTTAAAGCATTTTTCAGGAACATAACTACAACATTAAGTGAGGAGTTACTGTAGTAGTGGCAGTAGCAAGATGGGCACATGTGAACAGCTGCTTATGATTTCATTGGATGTCTGTTCTGAAAAATGAGCAGCCTTAACTTAAGTGGACAGCAATCGTCCATCATCCTCAACTGTGCTTGGCAAGTGTCCTTATTTGAATATTTACTTACTGTAGATAACATGTGAATATTATTTGTTATTTAACATTTATATTGTTGTAATGTAGAGGTTTAATCCAGATCGGGGCTACACTAGACAGTCCCTGTTCAAAGTTGCTTACATTTTACACAACTTTTTGAGTATGCCTATGTAATGACTACTACATTCATATGTCCACTGTGTTGGTGACAGACACCTCATAGACACCAACTTCTGAGGTGCTTTTAACTTGGACAATGTCTGCTATGGCCAATTTGATATTTACAGCAAAAGTTTGCCCACTTTCCCTTAAATGTCCATTTAATTATAGTTAAAAGTTCATCTGTGTGTGCAAAGTGAGAGCAAGCATCATCTTTTTCATTTTGCCTAGATTTGCTGAAGAGACTGTGGTCTATATTTTTTGCAATAACCGTGTGCTAAAATTGATACTGTCCTTGCCAAATGCATTCTCTGTTAAGAGACTTTGAGAAAATCTTCTTTTAACTTCAGGGATATGGTGTTAGGAATTGATAAACTGATTGAGATTATGGCATGAGTTTTGTTCACTGTCTCTTCTAATTCTTGGAGAAAGTCGAACTTGATGTGACCTGTTGAGTTGCCAGCAGTTTTGAACTGTATATTTAAACCTACTTCATGATAATGTTTGAATGAAAGTATCTAAAGTTATGCTTTGAAGGTTGCTGTTGTGTATCCCTCTATTTAAATAATTTCACATTTAAAATCTCGTTCATTTTTTTTGTAGCTGTTAATACAATAGTAGAAAATCTTCCAAAATATGTGTATTCATGTTTAGGGAAGGCTAAGCCCTGCTTATTGTTGAATTGTACAACAATTGTTGTAATGTAATATGCACATTTTATATAGCTAATGTTTGGAATGGACAATTTGTTTGCTTTGAACAGTTGCAGATTGCAAGAGATGCTTGTAAAGACTTTGTATTATCAGCCAAGGCTTAATCTGCACTAGAAAAGGTTTGTCTGTAAAGCTATGCTGTAGACACTCTGGCAAAAGATTGCTTTTGTTGGTATAGCTTATACCAGTTCCCCTAACAAAATTAGCTATACTGGCAAAAACACATTTTGCTGGGATAACTGTTTCCACATGAGGGCTTTTGTTGGTATAAAAATGACAGTTAATAAAAATCACATTCATGATCAACAAAAAAAATTGTGTGGACCTGGCCCAAGACAAGGACTTCATGGGCTACCATTCAAGAAATCTAAATGTTCTTGACAAGTGTTCTTGGGTTCCTGCTTGTGCCTCACTGTAGAAATTGCTGACATTTTAATTATTTATAAGTGTTTTTAAAGGTAAAATTAAAGTAATTAATAATTAAAAGCAGATGAAGAGGTTTTGTGCAAAGGACAATATTAACTAATATTGCAGTATATTTCTAGTGAGAACTCTCAGGGATCTGTTCTTGGTCCTATGCTATTTAATATTTTTAGTGATGACCGGGAAGAAAACACAAAATCATCACTGATAAGGTTTGCAGATGGCACAGAGATTGGGGGAGTGGAATATTATGAAGAGGACAGGTAACTGTCATAGAGTGATTTGGATGACTTGATAAACTAGGCTCAAGCAAACAGTAGGTGTTTCTTTACAGCCAAATGTAAAGTCATATATCTGGGAACAAAGAATGTAGGCCCTACTTGCAGAATGGTGGACTGTATGCAATTGCACTGACTGCCATAGAACTCCCTGGCATAAGGTTGTGGTGTTGCAGGGGTTCTTGTCTCTGCCATCCCCCTCTCTCACCCTCCACAGTAACCACTTCCTTGGTCCCATAAGAGCCTGTCTGTCTGGGTTCTCTATGGCCTGGCCCTCTGGCCAGGTTACTTAACTGGACACCATTACATTAGGCTTGAATAAAGACTGGGAGTGGATGTGTCATTACACAAAGTAAAACTATTTCCCCATGTTTATTTCTCCCCCTACTGTTCCTCACACGTTCTTGTCAACTGCTGGAAGTGGCCCACCTTGATTATCACTACAAAAGGTGGTGGTTTGTTGTTTGGGTTTTTTTTTCTCTCCTGCTGGTAATAGCTCTCTTTACCTGATCACTCTCGTTACAGTGTGTATGGTAGCACTCATTGTTTCATGTCTTCTGTGTATATAAAATCTTCCCACTGTATTTTCCACTGCATGCATCCGATGAAGTGAGCTGTAGCTCACGAAAGTTTATGCTCAAATAAATGTGTTTGTCTCTAAGGTGCCACAAGTACTCCTTTTCTTTTTGCATCCCTTTCTAGTATAAGAAAGATTCACCTGTAAGTTCAAATAAAAATACATACTCATAACTCTTCTGCCCCCCTGTGCTACTCTGAAGTTCTCTGCCTTTCGCCTGCAACCCCTAGGTCCTGCAGAGCTTCTTCCTATATTGTTTCTTTCCAGCAAGTCTCCCCTACTATAAACTGCTCCCTATGGATATCTTCTAGCCTGTCTTTACTAGGCCCTTTCCAGAGAGCAGGAACTCCCCTTTTCTCCTCTCTCCTGGGTCTCCCCCCCCCCCCAGACTGTGTTCACAGGTCGGTGATCCCCTCTCACTGATCCCCTGCAGACTTTTAAGTCTCCAGACAGCTATCCCCTAGTTGAGTGTGATGGTCACAGGCAAGGCTGTGCCTGGCTTGCCTTAAAAGGCTAGACAGCCTGTGACAGGGACTCTATCCTGGGAAACAGTGACTGAAAAATTCTTACGTGTCATAGTTGCTAATCAACTGAATATGTGCTTCTGGTGTGACACTGGCTAAAAGGGCTAATGTGATTGTAGGATGCATAAACGGGGGACTGGTGAGTAGAACCAGGGAGGTTATATTGCCTCTGTATTCTGCACTGATGCAATTACTACTAGAATATTGTGTCCAATTTTGGTGAGCAGAATTCAAGAAGGATGTTGAAAAATTGGAGAGGGTTCAGAGAAGAGCCACGAGAATGATAAAAGGATTGGAAAACCTGCATTAATAGTGAAAGATCTAAGATGTTCCATCTGTGTAGCTTATCAAAGAGAAGGTTAAGGAATGATTTAATCACAGTCCATAAGTGTCTACAGGAAGAGTAGAAATTTGATAATAAGGAGATCTTAAGTCTAGCAGAAAAACGTATAACATGATCCAGTGACTGAAAGCTGAAGTTAGACAAATTCAGACTAGAAATAAGGTGCCAATTTTTAATAGTGAGGGTAATTAACCATTTGAGCAATTTACCCAGGGTTTTGATTGTCTTCCTCATAAGGTGTCAGTCAGTTGAATATTCTGCTTTTTATTTTTCAGAAACCAGCAAACATTCTGGTAATGGGAGAAGGTCCTGAAAGAGGAAGAGTGAAAATAGGTAAACCTTTCAATAACATATTCATTGGATATTCAATGAGTAATGAACTTTCTACGCAATGTGGTAGTTTAGAATAACATAACATTCTAAAATTCACTGTATTCTTAATAACAAGATTTTGTACACAACTCCTAATTAAACTGAATATTGGCCAAAAAGTATGTTTGAAGTTAAGAATTTAGCAAGGATTAGACATTTATATAGAAAATGAGGACATCTACACTTACACTAGATTGGATAAAAGTATAGATGAGGGCATGCTTCAGAGCATAAACCAAATACTAACTATCAACAGTTAGGTAGAAATTTTCCTTGTGGCTGTGTTTATCAATAATTGCCCAACACAGGCTTCTTGCAACTTCTACCTACCATTCTGGTACTGGTGACTTTTGGAGACAGGTTACTGGACTAGAAAGGTAACTGGATAATTGGTCTGATATGGTATGACAATTCTTATGTTCTTAAGTAGTGGTTTTAAAAAACTGTTCACATTTTGGTTAATGCAATTACTGGAAATCCATTTTTGGTAAACGAAAAAAGTTCAATATTTAAGAATTGTGGCGCAACAGTGGAATTATTTTAACTAAGAATTAATATGGTATTTAACAATGCTACATTTCCTCAGACATCGTTAGCATATAAAATTTAAAGAGATGGTGCTCTTTTCATTTGAAGATTTCCCTATACAACAAAAAACTATTAGGCATCAAAGTGGAAACACAAAATCACTGTGGAAGCTATTAGTCACGTATCTAATTATACTATGCAGGTACTAGGCAATAATAAAGAGGATATAAAATTTGTTTTTAATGTAGCAAATGTATGCTATTTTTAGGTATTGGGTGGGAATGTTCAAATCAGTTAGGATAAAATAGTAACCCACCTGAACTTTTTCCCATTCCTTGACTCAACCTGAACTTTTTTGAAAATGTTTGACTAAGTTTTGTGTGTATATGCTTCTACAGTTCTTTGTATTGGTCACTCCTAGAAAGCGGAGAGCTGAACTGTTGTGAAAGAACCCATTTACTTGAGATTTTGTATGCAAAATTATATTAAAAACAGTTCAGATGAGGTTTGGGGTTGCATCCACTCTTTCAAGTGTTTATTCATACTTGACTGTCTGCTCTTTCCAGTGTTCCTCCTCATTACTACAAAGCCAGTCCTATATAAAATAAATTTCTGTCTCTATATTATCTTAGCATTCTTGATTTATACAACTTGATAACATTTGAAATTTATTGCCATCAGAGTGTGTATTAACAGGCATTCATTGGTGGATTCAGCAGAGAGGCCAGGATTTAGTGCCTGATCCTGCAAATATCTTAGGGCTTGTCTATACAAGATGTTCCTGTGCAGCAAGCCAGGGTGTGAATTTACAGCACACTAGTTTGCTGTGCAGTAATGTCCCATGTGGACATTGCTACAGCACACTGAAAGTCCTGTAGTATGCTTTGGCTTACTATGCTTTAAAAGTAGTAGTAGCCAAAGAGCACTCTGAGACTTTTAGCACACTGTGGCAGTGTCCATATGGGACATCGCTGCACAGCAAGTCAGGGTGTAAATCTACAGCACATTAGCTTGCTGTGCAGTAATGGTAGTTGAGGGAACTCTGTAATGTGCAGACTGAACTACTTTCTTACCCCTAGAGGTAATCCTTCCAAGTCAGGGTTGGGGTACATTAGAAGGATAGTACAGGGAAACAAGGGCACTGCCATTGTTTTCTCTCATTTTGTGGATACATTGGCATCAGTCACCAGGGCTACCCTGGCACTCCTGGCTCTGCTGCTGCTCTGCAGCAGCGAGCGAATGCCTTGGGGACATCTCATGGCAGCTGGCTCCACAGGCAGGTGCTGGCTTCAGGGGCTGTCGCTGGCTGGCGTTGGGCTCCTTCGGGGGGAAAAGACAAGAGTGTGTCGAGGTGCAGTTTGGAGCTATGCCGCCTGCCCTATCTGGGGAGCGCCTGGCCATGCAGAGGCTGCCCAGCTTGGGGAGTAGGGTAGAGAAGGCTTCCGGGGAGCTAGCCAGCACCCTGGTGCCCACAGCACAGAGAGCCAGGGCCCAAGCTGGGCAGACTGCTCCCACCAGCTTCTGATCTGCCAGCTTCTGGCCGGAGGCAAGCCCCATAGTTTGAAAACCTCTGTGCTAAATGGAAGGCTGAAATCTGGGGGGGCACATGGCCCCTGAATGCCCCCACTGCCCCAGCGGCTTTGCATCCCGGGTGGTTGCCCTGCTCGCCCCACCCTGATTATTGCCATGATATAATTGTTTTACTGTACTACAGTTCCACGAGGAAGCCACCTTTTAAATGTTACATAACGGTATCACTTAATTGAAGTCACCGGAGTTGGGCCCAGTATAATTTGAAGTAATTCAGTCAGATATCTAGTAACTATGATTTATAGTGTTCAATCATATTAGGTTACATTGTGTTCTAATAAACATCTTGCTTATCATGCTTATAAATATTGCTTGTCATTGTGTGCCTTATGTATAGTCAAACAAATGTTTTAATATTTATTTTTCAGCTGACATGGGTTTTGCAAGATTGTTCAATTCACCTCTGAAACCTTTAGCAGATTTGGATCCAGTTGTGGTGACGTTCTGGTATAGAGCTCCAGAACTGTTACTTGGTGCCAGACATTACACAAAAGCAATTGGTAAGTTACTGTATACGGAAGTGAAGTTGTTTATAGTTTCAGGATAACTGTATGTGTATTCCTTCTGTGGTGCATTCCAGAAGTGCTCATTCAGGTCTCCAGCTGTCACCTATCTCTGGGTGGCAATTATTGTCCCACTCCCCTCTGACTAGAATTAAAGACTGCACAGTCCCCTGCTACAGAGTGTGATATCCCCAGCAAGCCAGTCTGCCTAACAGCAGTGCCTGTGCTTAGCTTAGGACAATAACTGTGTTTTTACCAGTGACAATACAGCTCTTCCAAGGTAAGCACATTTATATGTAGGGCAAAAGCATTACAGAAAAAACATTGAAAACAGTAAATGAACGTACACACTTACTAAATGTACCAGAAATCACCTATTTTCCACATGGGGAGTCTAATAGGCCAGTGTTCCTTCCAAGCCTTCAGCAAGGGGTGGGGCCTTTGCTTGGACAGAAGGTTCTGTCCATTTGCTGAATCAAAAGGAAGACCACCAGTTAGTTTCAACTCATCCTTTTGTACCGAAAGCCTCTCTCTTCGTCTCTGGAAAACACAGAGGGTGGAACTTTTCTGGAGTTGTTTACAGTCCCAGGGATAATCAGCCCCCAGTGTCTTTAGCTCCTGGAGGAGCTGTGATAACCCCCTCCCCCCATCATGGAGTAGAACACAGTTATACATAAACATTCAGAAATTTTGTACATTGGTCCCTGTACGTGGGGTTGCAATATCTGTCAGTTTACCTTTAAACTTCCTAAACAAGCAAGTAAACTGGAAGGCAGAACAAAGTGCTGCAGAGCATGTTGAACAAAGAAGCTTTGTTTCAGGCAGAGGAATTCCTTGCGTGGCCTCTACACATTCCCACTCAAGGGTGTGCAAGTGGTGCAACTGTGATAGTGGAATATTTCATAGCAGTGCCTGTTGGAGCATGCTTGTGCCCCCTGCTGTCCCTCTCCTCACGGTTCCCGAATATTCTGAGGGCCAGGTTATAAAAACGGTGTGGTGCTCCAGCTGCCGCAGTTCCTTCCCACTGCAGCAGCAGACAGACCAGGAGCCTCTCCAGGCTGCTCTGTCCCAGAGTCAACCTCTTTGAAGACTCAGTACATTAGATTTCTGAGTTAGTTAGGATTAGTGTTAGAAATTTAGCTTATTTTCCTTATAAAATTATTTCCATTATTAGTTTTTATTACTTGCCACACCTTGATGTGGGCTTATGGATCCTATGATGAATCTGAAGGGGAAGAGGCCAGTATTTAAGTGGTGAGCCTTTTGTCCCTGCTTTGGACGACCACATGAGATATCTAGCTTGTTTGAGGGAAGGACATTCTTCTTCACTGTGTGCAAACTACAGCACTTTCACCACAAGAGCTGGCAAGAAGCATCAGAACCACCTCCAAGCCTTACTACTTCAGGAGGCAATTCCAGCGAAACCCTCTGGTTTCTTAAACACTGGTTTTGTGAGTACTGAGAGGCTGGAACAGTACCTTAGCCCTCAAGGAATAAAAAGTCCAAGATGCTGGCAAAGGTACTGTCTTCCACTTCTGGAGTGAAAGCAAAATCCGTACTGACGGATCCTAAGCCATTGGATCATAAGCCTAGAAATAGCAGAACCCTACAGGTGTCAGCCTGTGTTAGCATAGCCAGTCCTAAAAGAATGCCCCTTTGAATCCAGTGTCTCCACTTCTGGATAAGAGTGTGGCACGAGATACAGTTCCTGTTAGCAGAGCCAAGCACGGTTCTCGGTCTCTCTTGGTTCCCTCAAGGTCAGTTCCAAAAATACCTTGTGAACTGAGGCCAGAGGTTAAGGCCGTGACATAGAGCAAATCCCTAAAGAACAGTCGTATCCTAGGGTACAAGCATATCGGTTTTGAATGTTAGCTCCAACTCCTAGGTGCTGTCAGCATCTACTGTAACATTACTTGCCGAAGGTACATTGTTCAGATCTACACTTAGAATCAACTGAGAAAGTTTCATGTGTCCCTTCGTCCAGGGGTCAGAGTGATAAGGGGAGTATAAGAAAAGTTTCAGGGCCACTTCCTTCTCTCTCTTCCCCAAAGGGGAAACGATCACCAACACTTTTTACTCCCTCCCCGTAGACTTCACCAGCGAAGATTGTTTCTCCCTTTTCAGTTTTAAGAATGCCAAGGCCACTAATTTCCATTCTACTTATTGCCTCGGATCCAAGATTGGATACACAATCTGACACCGAATCAGATTGTGACAAATAGGTTAATTTCTTCTTTGAGTGGTGGTTCCTATGTGTATTCCATGCGAGGTGTGCACAAGTTCTATTCACCTGAGACCAGAAGATTTTCATTAACAGTGTTCATTGGTCCGTGCTTACACCCTTCTCCTTGTGTTCTGAACTGAGGGCATAAGGGGTGGTGTAAATCAACCGCATCTCTAATTCCTTCTCTACTGCTTGTTCTAAGACAGAACTTCTCCAGTGTCCGTAGCTTCAGCTAGCACTCTTTGTTTTATTAGTTATAAATAGTTTCTTTTTTTCTGCCAAAGTTTTAGTGTTAGTTTTGGAGAACTTTTGAAGGTTTGAGGGTCCTCCTGCCACCCTCCCAACCCTAGCATGCCTAGGGTGCCTAGCGTGCCCAAGGACCCAGGCTTCAAGAACTGCATGGTCTTCCTCTGGGACTTCCTGGTTAGTGACAGCTACAACACTTGTTTGTATTGCCTCAGGGAAGCTCATACCTCACCCAGCTGTAACGTCTGCCAGACTTTCCCTCACTGAACTCGTCAGTCCCATGAGTTCAGACCCCAAACATTCCTGATGATTGCTCAATGAGACCAGAGTCCGACCCCAGCCCATCAGACTCTCTGTGCATTGGGCAAATGCAACAGGAAGTGCCCTTTCAAGTACAGTTGTCTCCAGCTCTGGGACCACTGCCAGCAGAGTTAAGGACTCTAGAAGAAAATAGGGGAGACATGAAGAGGGTAAGAGTAAACACTCTCACAAGGACAATGTGAAAAATCCCTTTCTAAGTCCTCTTCTAAGAAAAGGATTTCTTTCACAATTCACTCTGTCAGGTGAGACTCTGCACCGCAGTGCAGGTTTGTCAGAAGCTCGAAGAGAACACGATACTTGGTCCTTGGCATTGTCCGTCAAGAGTGCTCTGAGACCACTGTCCACTAAAAAAGTGGCATAAAGACCATCCTCTTCAGGGACGCTTCTCACAAGAGGCTGCTCAGGTGGTAGTATAGATAGGAACCATACACCTGGAAGTACTCTAGTTACTATACAAGATTAGTAGCCATTCTTTACAATCCCAGCTCCCAACATGTGAAAAGAAAGGGTATCAGAGCCAACACTACACAGATGTTCCTCAGTTCATAGAGCTACAGACCATACCTTTACCCCAGTAGGTACTATAAATGGGAATCTGATGAAGATTATTGGCGGTCTTGGCAGAGCCTTGAGCCAGATGACTTTACTGGCCCTCAGCTACATAATTTGGGGATGTTGAACATTCTTGTCTTACAGGGACCCACCCCTCCTGGAAATCAGTGGAAGCCTTATACATTGGATCCTTTGCTCCCGAATCCATCTCTATTATTATGGAGTATAGAGAGCATTCCCCAGTGGTTGTCCCATATGTTGTCAGAGGAAACAATGATGGGACCCACTGAATACCAGGATGCGTATCTGGAACCTGATAAGTTGTCTTCTGCTTTAGGAGTCCTTTCACCATCTTCCCCATAGCCTTGCCTTCAGAATATTCAGGAACGGTGGGAGGAGCAGGTGCAAGAACATTCCAGATGACACTGTTGTGAAATGTTCCACAGTCAGAGTTGCAACACTGGCACGGTCCATTGGTGTTAACGTGTAGCGTCCATCTTAAAGAACTCTAGGTACAGGTGAATAATCTTCATTTCTATCTGCAGAGAAATATTAGCAACATCATCAAATATATTCAAAGCTAATAGTTCAAAAATGCTGCTTTTCACCAGTTGAAATATATAAATAAAGATGTTAATATATTGTGTAAAAAATGCATAATGTAACTGTTCCTTTAAAGATCTTAATTTCGGAGAACAGCAAAACATAACTTGTCTTACAGCTTTATCTGTAAGTTTGAGGATGGAGTTTGAATGACTGCTGGCTGAGCTTCTTTCTAAAATCTAGTATTTCTTTAACAATTGATGTCATCAAGAAGATGTAACAAACCAGAACTCATGGTCTGTTCACTTATTTGTGATATGAACAAAACTGAAGTATAGAATGAGTTATAAGTATAGAAAGGGCTATGAGAGTCTCCTCTTAGTTTACTATTCTTCATGCCATCTTGCTTCCTACGGAAAGCAGTCTGTGCTAATTAAACATTTGGCTCAGAGTGAGATTGGATTTTCTAGGCACCTGTGATTTATGCAATAATTATTATGCTTTGCTAATATCCTTAACCACACAAGGTATTAGGTATATAAATTTCTATTACCGTCAGTACAAAGATCTCAGTTATAGTCAATTGAATCACCTTTGTTACTAATAATGTCCTATATTATAAAAGTATATAAAGAGACAGATTTATGCTGATAGTGAATTCCTTCTCTGAGAAGAATTGAGATTGACTTTAGCAAGACATATCATTTTAGATTACCAGTGACTGTGTGATTTCTTAATTTCCTATGTCCTTGAAGGTGTTTGTGAAAACAGCCATGTGGCCTCTGTTAGCATTTGTCAGGATTGAGTTCATCCTGAAGGAGGAGTAGAATAATGTGATATGTAGAATACTGTGTCACATATGAACATTGGGCAAGATCCTGGTTGCACTCCAACCCTTTTGCACCACTGCAGCTATGTAATGTGGCCACAATGCTGGCTTAAATAGCTATCTGAGGATCATCCTATTTTGGAGGAATTCCCAGTTGGCTTAGAGCTGGCATACCTAGTGTTAGACACAACCTGTGGAGTAAGGAGTGTGACTGTAGGAAAGGAGCATGGCTGTGTTTCTGATATGCTTCAGCAATCCCCAGCTGCCACAACAGCCCCATGGGGCCATTGCATCTACCTGTAACTTAGAGTAGTCCGGAGGCTATCTTGATTGCATAGTGGGAAATTATCTTGATTCTGTTCTTTCTGTTTTGTAACTTTGTATACCATGCTCATCACCATAATGTCTGAGCACCCTCCAGTAGTGCATTAAGCAAAGTGTCTATGCATCTCTGACATGCTTTTTTCTTTCTCATCCTTTCCCCAGAGTGAGATGTGCAGTTGAGTGTCTTGTTTTGATAGGGTGTGAGAGTTTTGTTTGTTTAATTTTTAATATACATTACAAATTTCAGGTGTTTATGTAAGAGAAGGCAAGTCAAAGAAATGCACCTTGCATGTGACATATGAAGAAGTAACTAGTCAAGATGGTCAGGGATGCAGCCCCATGCTCTGGATGTCCCTAGCCTCTGACTGCCAGAAGCTGGGATTGAATGACAGGAGATGGGTCACTCGATTGCCTATTCTGTTTATTCCCTTTGAAGCACCTGGCATTGGTCACTGTCAGAAGAGAGGATAGTGGGCTAGCTGGACCATTGGTCTGACCCGGTATGGCTGTTCTTATGAGGTTTGCATGGTCATTAGTTCCTGAGGGAGTTCATTCATAGAATCATAGAATCATAGAATATAAGGGTTGGAAGGGACCCCAGAAGGTCATCTAGTCCAACCCCCTGCTCGAAGCAGGACCAATTCCCAGTTAAATCATCCCAGCCAGGGCTTTGTCAAGCCTGACCTTAAAAACCTCTAAGGAAGGAGATTCTACCACCTCCCTAGGTAACGCATTCCAGTGTTTCACCACCCTCTTAGTGAAAAAGTTTTTCCTAATATCCAATCTAAACCTCCCCCACTGCAGCTTGAGACCATTACTCCTCGTTCTGTCATCTGCTACCATTGAGAACAGTCTAGAGCCATCCTCTTTGGAACCCCCTTTCAGGTAGTTGAAAGCAGCTATCAAATCCCCCCTCATTCTTCTCTTCTGCAGGCTAAACAATCCCAGCTCCCTCAGCCTCTCCTCATAACTCATGTGTTCCAGACCCCTAATCATTTTTGTTGCCCTTCGCTGGACTCTCTCCAATTTATCCACATCCTTCTTGAAGTGTGGGGCCCAAAACTGGACACAGTACTCCAGATGAGGCCTCACCAATGTCGAATAGAGGGGAACGATCACGTCCCTCGATCTGCTCGCTATGCCCCTACTTATACATCCCAAAATGCCATTGGCCTTCTTGGCAACAAGGGCACACTGCTGACTCATATCCAGCTTCTCGTCCACTGTCACCCCTAGGTCCTTTTCCGCAGAACTGCTGCCTAGCCATTCGGTCCCTAGTCTGTAGCTGTGCATTGGGTTCTTCCGTCCTAAGTGCAGGACCCTGCACTTACCCTTATTGAACCTCATCAGATTTCTTTTGGCCCAATCCTCCAATTTGTCTAGGTCCTTCTGTATCCTATCCCTCCCCTCCAGCGTATCTACCACTCCTCCCAGTTTAGTATCATCCGCAAATTTGCTGAGAGTGCAATCCACACCATCCTCCAGATCATTTATGAAGATATTGAACAAAACCGGCCCCAGGACCGACCCTTGGGGCACTCCACTTGATCCCGGCTGCCAACTAGACATGGAGCCATTGATAATTACCCGTTGAGCCCGACAATCTAGCCAGCTTTCTACCCACCTTATAGTGCATTCATCCAGCCCATACTTCCTTAACTTGCTGACAAGAATACTGTGGGAGACCGTGTCAAAAGCTTTGCTAAAGTCAAGAAACAATACATCCACTGCTTTCCCTTCATCCACAGAACCAGTAATCTCATCATAGAAGGCGATTAGATTAGTCAGGCATGACCTTCCCTTGGTGAATCCATGCTGGCTGTTCCTGATCACTTTCCTCTCATGCAAGTGCTTCAGGATTGATTCTTTGAGGACCTGCTCCATGATTTTTCCAGGGACTGAAGTGAGGCTGACTGGCCTGTAGTTCCCAGGATCCTCCTTCTTCCCTTTTTTAAAGATTGGCACTACATTAGCCTTTTTCCAGTCATCCGGGACTTCCCCGGTTCGCCACGAGTTTTCAAAGATAATGGCCAATGGCTCTGCAATCACAGCCGCCAGTTCCTTCAGCACTCTCGGATGCAACTCGTCCGGCCCCATGGACTTGTGCACGTCCAGCTTTTCTAAATAGTCCCTAACCACCTCTATCTCCACAGAGGGCTGTCCATCTCTTCCCCATTTTGTGATGCCCAGCGTAGCAGTCTGGGAGCTAACCTTGTTAGTGAAAACAGAGGCAAAAAAAGCATTGAGTACATTAGCTTTTTCCACATCCTCTGTCACTAGTTTGCCTCCCTCATTCAGTAAGGGGCCCACACATTCCTTGGCTTTCTTCTTGTTGCCAACATACCTGAAGAAACCCTTCTTGTTACTCTTGACATCTCTGGCTAGCTGCAGCTCCAGGTGCGATTTGGCCCTCCTGATAACATTCCTACATGCCCGAGCAATATTTTTATACTCTTCCCTGGTCATATGTCCAACCTTCCACTTCTTGTAAGCTTCTTTTTTATGTTTAAGATCCGCTAAGATTTCACCACATTCCACAGTCTCAGGCCACCCCAGAGAAAGTTCTGTTTCCCTCACAGACGTGCTTTGCTCTTTTTGTTGAGAGTTCTGTTGTGCCAGAGGAGCACAGTTGTCGACCATGGTCTTTGCCCCAGAGCCTAAGACAGTCTTCTAGGTATCCTTCATCCAGGTCATGGACTGCTTTGAAAATAAGGATCAAGACCTTGAACTTGATTTGAAATTCTTTGGGAAGCCAGTGTAGAGAGCAGAGGGACTGCTTTTGGGTTTGATATGTTTGTGGTAGCTTGTGTTGCTGAGGAGATGTGTTGCAGTGTTCTGAACTAGTGGAAGTTTCCCAAGTGCTGAAGGTTTCAGGTCAGTTATATCGCATTGCTGTAATCCAACCAAGAGGTGAAGAAGGCATGAATAACTGAGGCCCCTGGTCTTTGTCTGCCAGGATGGGATGGAGTTTCCTAGCAAAGCAGAGACAGTTGAAAGCATTACTCACGGATGCTGCTGTGTGAGAGTTTAACACCAGTGAGCAATCCTTGAATACTCCTAAATGACTGAGTGAACTAACTGTGGTTGCGTATCTTCAACGAACAGAGACTGCATAATGGCTGGAAGCTCTTCAAAGTACTTTCCTCAGCCCAACATTGTCACCTCTGTCTTGCTCAGGTTCAGACAGCAGTTCTTTATCCAAGAGTTGATCTCATCCAAGTACTGGACCAGCTTGATGGTAGTGGCCCTGTACTTGGGTGAAGAGTAGGTAGAGCTGAGTAGAGCTGTATTTTGTGGCACTTGAGTTCATGTCACAGATAATTATTCCTGGTAGTTGACAAATTGTTTGCAGATATAGATGAGTGATTATCTATCTATCTATCTATCTATCAGGAGATCTCTTTGAAGAATGAATTAGTATAAAATTATTATTGTTGTTTAATTATGCAAAAGATGACTTTATTCCTACCCAAAGGTTTTTATTATTTAAACCAAAATATACAAGGACTCACTGTAAAATCCCAGAGGATGGTGCTAGTTTAGAGAGGTTTGTTTGCTTTGTAATGGAGTAATGACAGCTTCTACTGATGTGAGTTAGCATTTGTGGGCCTCACATAAGAAGTGTGTCTTCAGGAGGCATTTGAATGAAGGGAGGGTGGTGCCTTGTACAAATGGATAGAAAGTGTATTCCAGGCTCATGGGGTAGTGAGATAGAAAGCATGGAGATGAGGGTAGGGAGAAAGGAACAAAGGCAGTGGGGAGGCCAGATTTGTTGGCCTACTGAAGAGGTTAAAGGGGGACAAGAAATTAGAACAGAGATATATGTGGGTGTGGAATTATGCAGTATTTGAAGGCAAGGAGGAGAAGCTTATAACATGGCAATTGTAATGTGTATGCTCCTTATGAGTCCAAACTTGTATTTTGCCTCTAGCGTTGTGAGCAATTACCAAGCAATCTTAATAGGCTAATTATACCAGGAACAGTTGCCATTTCAACTGCAGACCACACATTAGAGACACATTCCTTTGGTGAAGGAGGAAGCTCTTAAGCTACATCTTGAAATTTCTTTCTGAGGAACATAATTTTAACTTGTTTTAAAGTTCCACAGCCCCCAAGAAATATATATATGTATTAGTAATAGCTCTTGAGTTAAATAAGGCACTCATTGAACAGAACTTGTTCATTCGGGAGGAGAAATTGCCTAGATAGTTTTGAAATTGAACATTATGAAAATGTGATAAATAACATAGGCATAGGTTCTCATTTTCCACAGTATGTATAGTTTTCCTCTCTTGTCCATATATTGTTCCATTTAATTATTAATTGCAAATGATCTGGCTTTTAGCTATCATCTTAGGTTAGCTTTAGAGAGTTCTCATCCTTGATGTGAATATTGACTATTCTGTCATTGTGAGAAGCTTATTTCAAATTTATTATGCATGCATATAGACATTATTCTAAATCTACCTATTACAAACCCAGAATCATTGCCCAAATTAGATATTGTACAAATAAGACCTCTGCTTTAGTTTTCATTCTCTTCCATCCTCTCACCTTGATTACTGCATTTCCTCATTCATGGTCTCTATGTCCCAACTCTTCAAACTTCATTTTGTCCAAAATAAGAAAGCTTGTCTCCATGTATTTATCCAGAAACAAGAAGCTGTTACTCTCAGTGCAAGTCTACACCACCACTTAAGTCAGTCTAATTTACATTACTCGGGGTAAGCAACAGCTTAGCAGAAGATAATAGTTTTTGCTGATGACATAGCTCTTCTGTATAATCACTCAACCAGCATGCAAGCAAAGACCAAAAGGCTGTCCAACATCTCAAAATATAGGGTTAATATAAGCTCCCAGCTCAAGCTTTACATTAGAAGGCAAAAGAGTACAAGAGGTGGGTCAACTCACATACTTTGGCAGTGAAATTCAAGCCAATGGCAATATCCAGAAGGAAATAATGTCATGAATTAGCAATTACCAGCAAGATTTGGTCTTTGAAAAATCTACAATTTAAAGACCAAACTCTGAATTTTCAACTCAGATATTTCCACCTTAACATATGAATGTGAAACCTGGAAATTCACCAGAGTTATAGGTAGACACACCTTTGAAAGCAAATGCCCCAGAAAGTTGTCAGGTATCAAATGGAATATATTTATAACAAAAGCTGAGATTTATCAGAATTCAACATAATCTTATCCTGAGAGTTATCAAGAAAAGATGATGGAAATATTTGGGTCATGTGTTAAGAATGAAGCAAGAGCCTCTGCCTTGGCAGGCGTGCCATTGAGCTGCTTGTGGAACATGTAAACGGGGTTGACCAAAAGAATCCCTCCACCAAACAGTGCTTAGAAAGGGAAAACCTGTATGGGACTTCTGAACAAGGATGCAATGAGTGGCCCTGGAGAGACAGGGATAGCAGAGCCTTCTTCATGCCCTAAGTGACACTTGATGGTGCAGGAACGTTTCAGATAGTATTTAACAATAATACTTTAACTGTTTTTCTTTACTGAAGGTTTTTGGTTATAATGCATTCGTTCTTTTCTGAAATGCACAAAGTAGATTAAATGTTGCTCTCTTTATCTAGTTACAGTAGGCAATGGATGATTTATTGCTGAGTACCTTGGGTTACTTCCTTCTTACTTGACAGTGACTTCCTTTGAAAATATTGTGCGTACACAATATAGTATATTTGGGGGATATTGTTTTGGAAAGGAAAAGCTAATTCCATCACTGCGGTCACCTGAAAACCAAAATACTGCACAAAGTTATTTGGCAGACACACAACAGGTGTTAGTTTTTCCTGCAAGGTTATGTATGTAAAACATTTCAAGGGTGTTTGAAGAATTGGTATTTTGTGAAACCTAAACTGCTCCAAGTTAGAATTGACAGATTACCATGAGTTAAAAGCCATGTAGCAGTCTTGCTTACATTAAGCATTCCCTCAATTGGCAGACTAGTTATATCTGTGTCTAGTTACTATAACTCTGTCTAGTCTGCACTCTAAATTAGCTGTTAAGATTAAATAGAATATTCCCCAGAATTAATGTCCAAAAATAAACTGGTAAAGGCTCAAGCTGATACAGACTAAGTAGTCTGATCATAAAGGTGTTTCATTTTTATAAACTAAGTTTTAGTTTCTAAAATTGAAAGGAAACACTAATGCATCTTTTAAAGTTTTGGAGTGCAGTTAGTGGTTATGAAAGTAAGATTAATAGGAATGACTTGAGCCAGACACGGGGGCCAAATCTATATGTACTGAAGCCAGGGGAGTTATTCTACTGCGGGTTAGGAAAGAAGATCTAATGGATAAGCGTCCTGGACTGGAACTCGAGGTGTCGGTTTAATTACTGTCTTAGCCACAAATATCATTTGTAGTTTACAGCAAGTCACTTAATCTACCTTGTGATTCAGTTCCTCATCTGTAAGGTGAGAATAATATTCACAGCAGTGTTGTGAGGATAAAGTCCACTAATTGTGGGATACAGATATAGAATAGTGTTGAGGGACATAAGTAGCTACATAGATTAGATTTCTCCTGTGGTGAATTTTAGCCCTGAATTTAAGGAGTCTGACCAAGCTTCCCATACAGCTCTCCAAATGCACCTCATTCCTGACATAAAAATCTGTGGATTTTCAGTCTTAAACAGAGACTGCCGATCATGTCAATTTTTGTCATATTTTGTGGTATGATATTGGATCTTCAGTCAGACTGCCCATTTACCACTATCAGCTGACCACCATAAAATGTGACACAAATTGACGCTGACAATTTGATATATTCTAACCCAGGATTGGAAAAGCAAGTTCATTAGCCCCAGTGCTGTCTACATTACCCAATACCTTCCACTATCACTTCAGTTTCTTCTTGGGCTGATTTTTCCCCCACAAAATGTAATGACTGTTGAACCCAAGTTCTTTGATTTTATATTTCATGTTCAGTTATACAGAGATACACTGTTACAGGATAGGTTTCAGAGTAGCAGCCGTGTTAGTCTGTATCCACAAAAAGAAAAGGAGTACTTGTGGCACCTTAGAGACTAACAAATTGATTTGAGCATAAGCTTTCGTGAGCTACAGCTCACTTCATCGGATGCATGTAGTGGAAAATACAGTGGGGAGATTTTATATACACAGAGAACATGAAACAATGGGTGTTACCATATACACTGTAACAAGAGTACAAGGTGTATATGGTAAGGTGACAGGTTTCAGAGTAACAGCCGTGTTAGTCTGTATTCGCAAAAAGAAAAGGAGTACTTGTGGCACCTTAGAGACTAACCAATTTATTTGAGCATAAGCTTTCGTGAGCTACAGCTCACTTCATCCGCTGTAGCTCATGAAAGCTTATGCTCAAATAAATTGGTTAGTCTCTAAGGTGCCACAAGTACTCCTGTTCTTTATGGTTAGGTGAGCTCACCTTACCTGATCACTCTTGTTACTGTGTGTACGGTAACACCCATTGTTTCATGTTCTCTGTGTATATAAAATCTCCCCACTGTATTTTCCACTACATTCATCCGATGAAGTGAGCTGTAGCTCACGAAAGCTTATGCTTATCACAACAGCAGCAGTGATTGTCCTACAGCCTCTGGCTCTGGAGTAGCTGGTTGAGTGGAAGTATTCTCCCTCTGGTGCTGGGCAGACACTTAGGAAATGTTTCCTCTTAAGTTGGGCAGCTCTTCCCTAGATGGGGTAGAGGAGTGATTTCCTTAGGCTGCAGGCAGGAGAGTGGGGCTTCAGGCTCCCTCCCAACACCAACTCTTTGGACTGTGGCTGCACAGGCAGGCATCAGCAGCAGCGGTCACAGGTCTCTCACTTAGAACAGCAGCCATTTAGTCCCATCTTTTCCTTCCCTGAGCCTTATCATGCACTGCTGTAGCAGCTGGTTAGGGAGTGGTGCTGTGGGGAGTATGCAGTGCAATACAAGGACTGTGTGGGGACATAAGGGAGTTTCCCTGGCAGCTGCTGCCACAGTCACAGCAATATTTGAGTGCACTTCGAGAGTTGAAAATGTTAACAAGCAGAACCAGACTTAGCATTTTGCAGAGGGTTACAAACAATTTTTTGGTCACTGCCTCTTTATCGCTCACCTCCCCTGTCTCCACTACACCACTATGCAGGGCTAACCTAAGGATTTTATGTAATTCTTTGGGATATGCCCAAACATAACTTCTCTTATTTTACGTACAAATTATAGTGGGATTGAATCTTTAGGTCTCCTCAGCCTCCTGCTGCAGAAATGGGTCCCAGCTGCAAATTTCTATTAGTCTCAGAAATCTGTTACCACTTATGTTTTCAAGGCTCCCTTCAGAAGGAATTGGGCTAAAAACTTACTTTCTAAATAAAAAGATTCTCTTTTAGAAAGCCAAAAGTTTGCATCAACTAACAAATGGTTCCTGCAAGCCACAAATCCTGCTCATCAGTTCAGTAATAAAAGTGTCTGTTGAAAAGGTTCAGTTACTGGCTGATGTCCACAGAGCGCTACAAAAGTTTGTTACCACGTTGTAGTCTAGATATCAGCACTTGATCGAAGATAATTCTTTGACTTGTGCCAACCTTTACTGCCATCTAAGGGTACCAAACCCTGATGTGGAGATATTTTCGCTTTCATGAATTTGAACTTCAAACTACTACAGCAATATCCAATATCTCTCAACGCTGCACTGCAGGTTAGTGCTCCGGAGGACTACCTCATTCTCAAAATATGGATGGGATTGCTTCACTGACTGCCTTCTTGGCACTAGCATTTTCACAGCCTGGCCAATTTAGTTACATATAAGGACACAAGAGTAACTCTCAGTGTCTCATATATAACTAAACGAATTAATTTAAGATTGAACCCCTCACTAACACAGAGACACTAATATCTTGTAAAGCAAGGCACTATGCTTAGAAAGAAGATAAAGCACTGCTTTCGGTGTTTGTGCTGTCCGAAAGGTAAAATATCTCTTAATCCTTCCTTCCCCGTGAAGCTGATATGGCAGTTTAGGCCTTAAAAGCTTTATCTAACTCCCACTGAAGTCAATAGAAAAACGCTTGTTGGCTTCACTATGAGTTTAAAGAAGCACCCATTTTTCTTATCATGACTCATTCCACCATGGAAGAAGTCTTTTTTCACCTTGGAGCAACTGAGGAACATACTGGCATTTTAAAACTTGAAACTGATGGCAGAGAAATGTCATAATTTATTAAAGCAGCTGCATGGGAATATGTGAGAGAGATTAGAGACCAATTTCCATCTTAATTTCACATGAAGTTAATCTCGTAGGAACAGTATTGTGTACACCACTCCAATACGTTGTTGTTCAATTTAATATTCTGTCTTCAGATTAGAAGAGAAAAATGGTAACTTCCTTTCCTTTTCAGAGGTACTATAAATACATCTTCCCTCCTCAGTTGTCAAGTTTCAGAAAACATGGGTAAAAGCAGTACCCTTCTGTGATGCTTTAGGAGTCAACCCAGACCAGTAAGGGGTGGTGTCATCACCTGCCCTCTAGCCCTGGGTGCTTCTGTGCTGTGCAGCTTTGGCTCAGAGCTCTGATACCAGCAATGTGCTTTCAGCACAAAATGGCAATCGCCCTGACTTCTGCCAGCCTGGTTACTCCTTGCAGGGCAACACCATCAGACCTTCCAGTCCTGACTTTCCTCAAAACTGTCTCCCTGGTAATGTCTAGACCCTCTCACTGGAACATTCACAAAAGCTTACAAGTTTGTTTCTCCTTGAAAGAGAAAAGACACAACAGCTTATTAACTTAACTGGGGTTAATGCACCCTTCCCTTCAATCACAGCAGTGAGTTGGTTTATAGTAAAACAAGTTTAACTACATAAAGACATAGATTTAGGTGATACCAAGTTAGAAGTAGTAGGGATAGAAATGGTTACAAACAAAAGTGAAAATACACTAGCAAGACTGAAATTCAACCAACGTGAGCCTTCTTGTTGAAAGTTTTTTCAACATAGTCATTCTTCCAGGATGGCTGGCTGATCTTTATCCAGAATCACAGAGCCCAGTGTGCTTGGTTTTCTTTGGCTCCTCAGGGCAAGGATAACTTGGGGGTTCTCTCCCTCTCTCTTTATACTCCAGTAAACCTTTGAAATGTATTCTTATGAAGTGTAGCCCCAGATAATGTTCCTTTCCTTTGCTGAGTGTAGAGGCCATGCTGGCTTCTTCCCACTTGTGATTTTTTTTTTACAATGCAAATGCTCTTCCTGCAATCTCTGGTGCAAATGAACAACCCACTCTCCTGGCTTGGGGTGTGAGACCCTTTCTTTTGTCTTCATAGTTCTTTTTAGATTTTTTGTACATTTATCACAAAAGAAGATTAATGATCAGTTAGTTATTAGTTTTCCAGTAATATATTACATGCCCCCTTTTGGATAAATATTATAACAGTGTGTGAGGAGCACTGAGCTGGTCAGTCAAGCTGAGACTCATTGCTACATACTAGAGAGCTCCATGCCATCTGGTACTGGGGTGCTCTTAGAGTCTCACTTTTTACTGTGTATATTACTCTGTGCGCATTCAATATCTGTCTGTTTCCTGGTGTATGCCTTACTGTGGCATCTATATACTTATGGGGGATGTGTCCTTTTATTAACAGAAAGTCCCAGGAGAGAAGCTGCGGCAAAGAGAGTAAGTGGCTTGCTCAAGTCCCAAAATGGAGTCAATGTAAGAGCCAGGATTAGAAAGTAGGAGTCCCTGACCTTCCAGTCCTATGCTTAGGCCACACCCTCCACAGTCACTTTAAAATTGCAAAGCATAACGCTCATACTTCTTGGAAATTTTCATAAAACATTCTGTTAAAAAACAGTTTTGCCAATATAGTATTTCTTGTACGGTGTTAATTCCTTCATCATTAGAGGGGAGATAGAGCAATCGCAATACTTGGGCTGCCTAATGGTTTCCATTATAAAAGATTCTTGTTTCCTTCTCTGTGAGGAGCTCTCTCATCTCCATTATTTGCAGCAGCCCTATGATATTCAGTGAGGAAATCTCATGAAATCCCATTGTGCTTTTTTGGTGAGAAATAAACTTTAAAATGGTCATTTCCCTTCTCTCACTTGTGTCTCAGGAAAATTTTGATGGCCTGGCAAAATGATAACATTTTCTGAGGCTGAGCTGATGCTTCTGGCAAAGCAGAAGTCTCAGCATCAGCACATGCTGTACTGAGAACACCTGGAAAGAGCTGTAGCATAGGGTAGGACAATACTCCCAACCTACCTGTGGTCCCAGTCACCCATGCCCCGATCTGGGGGCGCCACACAGGTTAGAAAAGAGGAGAGAGCCAGACTAGGATCCAACTTCCCGCCAAACCCAGCAGCTGGCCCTAGCAACCCAAATTCCCTGCCCTCTGGGGCACCAAATGGGGCTGGAGCTCCTCCAATCCTTGGGGAGGGAGAATTGGAAGATAAGATGAGTCAGATGGGCCAGTCCTCCCTGATTCAGCACATAGTCTCTCTGGGGTAACAGCCAGCTCCTACTGCCAGCTAATGTAGCTAGTGCTCAAATGGTAGCAGCCTGTGAGGCAGTGTTGAAGGCTCAGGGTTCAAACATTGGTGCTGAATGATGGGAATATTTTTATAGTTGTACAGAAATTTTCTTTTAAACTTTTTCCAATTATTTTTTAAACGTCTAGGAAATTCCATACAACCAATCTACATTTAAAAGAATATTATTTGGGTTGTAACACAAGCACTTGAAAGTTGGAAAATGCCAGATTTACAGTTGCCCACGTTACCTTAATTCTTGTGCATTATGATACAGATTATGATCACATATCCTACTTTTCCCCACAGATTCACTGGCTCATTCAGTGCACAGAGTGCACACACGAGGCGACAGAAATTAAGGTTGTGTAGGCAATCCTAAATCTGGCATTTCCTAACTTTTGATTTTCTGATTTTGTGACTTAGCTATTTTGTTCTTTTCATGTACTTTTTTGTATATAACGTATTCTTTACAGTACATAAAAAAGACTGTTCTTTAGGAGTTCATCTGTTCCAGCTGCTCATTCCCCATGTGAAGTCATAACCCAATGCTTGCCACTGTAATTGACTGTAATGTTGCAAACAAGATTATGACTGGAGATGCCTAATACACAGCAGCCACTGAACTCAGAAGATCTCAGAATCATCTTATGGAAATATTATGATGCATAGAGATGGAAGTACAAGAGTAGACATTTTGACATACAAAGAGAATTCTTTCTAAACAGAGTGAATGAAATCCTGGCCTTGTTGAAGAAAATGGGAATTTTGTCATAGACTTCAGTGGGGCCAGGATTTCACACAATATTTTTCAGTATTTTTCAAGAGGTATCAGTGAGAGCTTAAAACATGACACCAGTAGAGGCCTTAAGGGAAGTAATGCAAGTACTGGCAAAATACAGGCCAGTTTAAAGAAGTGGTGATAAAAACAAACAAATAGCAATCATATTTAAAAATTAGATACGGACTCTTGGTTTTATATCTTTCATCTTACTTTGCATGTTATGGTTTTGTTCTATTTGATTTAAAATTGGCTTGGTCCTATATATGATGGCCCTAGAGAGTAACACTAATATTTCATCACAAGAATGGGTAAATACACACTCACTAGCTATGTACATTCTCCAAATCTCTGAGATGTGGGTTGTTTTGACAGAACACTAACTTGCTCATCATATTTTCAAAGTACAAATTTCAGTTCTTCAGGTCTGTTCCTTTGAGATGCTGTTTGTTAAAGCTTCAGAGAATATTTGCCAACTTCTAGATGAGTGGTACCAAAAACTTTCCTGGCCCATTACCCAATCACTGCCCGCTTCCTGGTGAAAAGCCAGCTCATGCAAACCTGTCATCAGATTTGCATATGAGGCATCACATTCCAGAGAAAGGCTCAATAACCAGTCTTTTCCAAGAGCCACTCTTCCAGTGTTTAGAGAAATAAAATGTAAAGGTCCCACTCAAAGGAATTCTCAAAAAACTGTCTTTAAAAAAGAAGAAATTAGATTTCTTTTTTAAATTAAGGAAAAATATTTTCCCCCGTATCAGAAATAAAGAAAAAAAGTGAGAATTTTTTCTCACATCTTTAAATATTTAGACGTATTTTTATTACATTTTATCCTGTCTTTAAGTACTTGACGAAATCATGTTTAATAACTGTCAGGCTCTACTTCCATAGTATCATAGTGTGTCCAGATCACTTGGGAGCCCTGAATTAATTACTAACATTCAGGATCAAACTGTACCATATCAGTAGCTGAATTCAATACATGCATGCTGCTTGTATGACCACACAGAAACTAATGCTTCAGATTATACTCTTGCCAGTCTACTCTGGGTTGTATGTAAAATTTGGAATGATTTTTTGAGTAGTATCTATCTTAGTGATTGTAAAATCTTGATGAATTGTCCTTGGACGTTACGGGTATACCCGTTACATAAAGCCTATCTCTTTTTTTCTTTCTTCTCTCACTCTACTCCATGCTGAAAGATTTTTTTCTTGCTTCTACAGTCCCCTTCACTGACACTGCCTAACCCGTACCCCAAGCAGAGTTTTGAAAAGGGAGAATTTCCAGATTCTCTAGGAAGTCCATGAGGAATTTCACTATCACTATTGATTTTATCCGGAAAACACTCAGATACTGTGGTGATGGGCTGCAGTATAAAACTCTTAAACAGATTAATAGATTCATAGAGTTAAAGGCCAGAAGGGACCATTAGATTATCCACTCTGACTTCCTGTGTATCACAGGCCATTACATTTCACACAGTTGCCTCTGTACTGAGTTCATAACTTTGTTCATAAAGCATATCTTGAAGCATCCAGTCTTGATTTGAAGACCAAGATATAGAGAATATACCACTTCCCTTGTAGTATGTTCCAGTGGGTAATCACCCTTACTGTTAAAAAATTATTTCTTATTTCTAATGTCAGTGTATCTGGCTTTAAGCTTCCAGCCATTGGTTTTTGAAATGCCTTTATCTGCTGAATTAAAGAACCCTTTAATACCTGATATTTTCTTTCCATGGAGGTACTTCTACATTTCATTCAAGTCACCTCTCATTCTTCTTTTCGATAAGTTAAACAGACGGGGCTCTTTAAATTTCTCACTGTAATGGCTTGTCTACATGAGGAAAAGCCCAGAACCTACAACTGCTGAATAGCTATTCTGCACTAACTCCCATGTGGACACCCTTTGTTAGTGCAGAATAAGAGCCTCCACGTGGAGAATTAGTGCTGAATAGTTATTGTGCTTTAAATTCAGACCCTAGCTATTTCACACTAATTTCCCTTTGAATTCCCCATGTATACTTATACTTTAGCTACAGAGCTAATGTGACATGGGTTATGCAGAATGTGTCCTAATTTAGCAGCTGTCCTAAAAAGCCATTATTTCACACATTTCAAAGCTAGGACATTGCCAATCATAAAAGCTTTCCAATAATATGGGCATACAAGCACTTATAAGAACAGCATATAGCTAAACAATCATAATGAAAGTGGATATATTTAAAGTCTGTTCTCCTAGTTATAAAACATCATGAGACACTTTTAAAATATATGGATAATAATTACAATAGTGAAGACATTACAGGTGGGAACTGGGAGACTGTCATAAAAAAAGAATCTTACATTGCAGAAGGGAACTGGCTACTTAGTCATTTCCTCCAACGACAGTTAGTCCACCCTCAAAGCTATGGAGCAAAGTTAAAAGGAGTGAGACTGGTTGGGCTTGGAGTTGTTTGAGGAGGGGAGAGAGCCTGGACAGCTATGAAAAGCAGAGTTCAAAAGGTTGAGGTAACAGTCAAGTAAGCATCTGAACTTGAAATTTGCCACTTCTAAATGAAACCCTTTATAGATAGAAGTATTTCTGTTTGCCATATCCTCCATCCCAAAATGTTCTGTAAGTTATTCTGTTCCAGTATTTTATCAATGAAATAAGAACCATCGCCATGGGTAGATATGTGTTCATATCTCAATCTTCACCATAGCATAGGAAAAGGAGAGTGGAAGATAGAACCAGGCTGACAGGGAAAGTAATATAATTTGGTTTATAGTTCAGGATATTGCCATTCACCAAATCAGGGAACATTATATGCTTTCTCTGCAGAAACGTATGGGATCAAGTCCAGGCTGCAAAGTTTTCAGTTTCTGTAGACCAGAGTTGGAATATAGCAAGAGTTTGTTACTAGAAAATCAAGTATGGGTAAAATTAATGTAGTAAAATAAAAAAACTTGGCTATATTAAGCCAGCATGTCGCCTTGTTAGGCTATTTTGCTGAGCCTCTAAAACCTTATATGCATTGTTACCCTCCAAGTTTGGAGGGGGTTGTGCTTTTTGGTCCTGGGGGCATAGAGGAGCAAAATGAACACTGTCCATGTTTGACTTCAGTAGCTCAGGAGCAGTGAAATATCCCTTCTCCTGACCTTTAGGGACCGGGAAAGGGAAGAACCTATTGTGGTAGACTTATACTGCTTTTTTTTTTATTATTATTTAAGGGTGTTTTAAAACATATGTATTGTAAATATTATAAATATTAATTAAAACTGTTGTTTTAATGCTGTATTTTATATGAGGTGCCTGAAGCAGGAAAGGTGGAGAAGCAATATATTTTATATTTGAAAGACTTTTTAAAATCTCATTTGAACGTTTAGTGCTCAACCCTGCAAACACTTCCAAGGCTAGTGGTTACTATTGTGGGTCTAGTCTCTTTGGTTTCAGCTGGAGTTAAACACTGTACGAAGGTTATATCTACACGACCACGGCTACAGCTACGGTGCTGTAGTTGTACTGCTGCAGCGTCATCGCATAGACGCTTTCTACATCGATGGAAGGGCTTTTCCATTGATTACAGTTAATCGGTCCCTCTGAGAGGTGGTCGAATCCTTCCATCAACCTAGCCGTGTTTACACCAGGGGCTAGGTTGACATAGTAACATAATTAGGTCAATCTAACTTTTAAGTATTGACCATGCCTAAATGTTTACAGGATTGGATCCATATGGTAGATAAGGGCAGGAGGATTATCTTTTATTTTTATCAAAAAGATGAGACCCAAACTATACATGATTGATTTAATTCAAATAATCCAGGAGGTACACTGGTGTGTATAGGAACATTTGTACTGAAGGAGCTTCTATGCTATTTCCAGAATGATTCCTTCTCTAGAAATACCACCTATGGTAGATAAATATCACAAATTGCCAATAGTATACAAAAGCAAAGTTGAGAAATGATGGAAAAATTCCTAATAGCAGGCTGGATTGATTTAAATCAAAGCGATTTAAATCACAGTTTTTAATCATGTTTTGCATTTATACTTTTTAGTTATTTTCCTAATTAAAGGTTGTATCTCCCTTGTTGGCAACCATTAAAACATATTGATTTACAACTAAATGTAGCCTTTACACTAAATTTTGTGCTTTTTTTTTCTAATAAGGTGGATGTAATATATATATTTAAGCAGTTATATAGCTTAACTCACGTTTACACAGATTCTTAATTTTTACATTTCGTTAATTTTTTATTATCAGGTTTGTACATGATTTGTCAAGTTCTGTTTGGATAGAAATTAAAATTCAATTAAAAATGCACAAAACAGCATTTTAATTTTTATCTTTAATTAGTGCTGGGTACAGGAGATAAAAAGTTTATCAAAATAAGTTTTGCATTGAAAACTAACTGAATTTTTAAATAAAGGAAGTATTATTTGTAGTTAGTTAATGGAACTGATTGTTTCTGGTCACCATGTTCTTCAGGATTTTAGAACTCGTAGATTTCATCCTCTCACACCTGTTTTTTTTAAATATATTGGAAGAGGAAAACAAACTTTCCTGCTTTTTTTTTTTTCCATCACCCAGCTGGTTTCTTAACTTCAAATGAATTAGTCATTGAGCTGAACTAGTAGAATAAACTGAAATAAAAAAATATTCTTTCTGCACTTGCAGAAGTGGCTACTGATTTCAAAAGCTGGTTTAGCGCTTCAGTAAACCATGATGTTCCAGGTACTTAGCCAGTGATTTCTGCCAGTTCAGTGGCTTGACTTTCTTTGAAAGTTGGCAGCAAACATGTATTGTTTAATGTTTTAAAAAGTTTAGTTTAAATTATTTTAATAGATTATAGTAAGTTTACTCCTTAATGTAGGTTGTCATAATTTCAGATTTACTTATGTTTGTTTTTAAAAAATAAACCCATATTTAATTTAAATTAGAAAATCTGATTTAAATTTAAAAAATCAGATTTTTTAAAAATAGTTTATTTTTATTGGCTCTGCCTAGCAGTAAGGGCAATTAAGCACTTGCAGTAGTAGTTGCCAAGGACATGTTTTATAGCAGGTTACATAAAGCTAAGGATTAGTATAGAGAAAATCCTGACCCACTTGGATTGCAATTCATGATGCCTTTTCTAGCCGTATAAATCTGTAATTCTATAAAAAAATGAAAGTTACAGATTTTCTATAATTTAATAAGTATTCTGAAGATATTTTTGTTAATACCCTGAAGTTAGGGTGACCAGATAGGAAGTGTGAAAAATCGGGACCAGGGGTGGGGGTATAATAGGTGCCTATATAAGAAAAAGCCCCAAATATCGGGACTGTCCATATAAAATTGGAACATCTGGTCACCTTACCTTAAGTTGAAGGGAATCCAGCAAGAGGCATAAAAGGCTAAACTCAGGAATTATGAGCTGCACGTATTAAATAATGTAATGACTGAAAAGCAACATAGTTAAAGTACTTCCATGTTGCCCAATAATCCATTTCTTGAGTAAATGAAACATGAATCTGAAATGTTGAGTTTACAGCCTGTGTGTGTTTAAAAAAAAAATTATTATAGAAAAACATCCACTTGTTGCTGTGGCAACTTTTGTGAAGCCTGAGGACAGAGAAATGTACTTTCTCTGTTAATCTATATCACAAAGACCCAGGATACTTTAATCCATCCCCACCTGTAAACTGCCTTACTCACAGCCTAGCTTGTGAGGGAATAGTCTTCCAAAGTTGAATGTGCCATATCTGAGGAGGTTTTCCGTGTCATCTTTGCCACCAAAAGGAGATCACTGATTGCATATTTTACTTTGAGTGGAAGAAGTTAAACACCTCTTGTAAGACTGAATGATTAAGTCTTTTCACTTGACCCACATAGAAATTATGTAAATACCATGCTGCCCAGGCTGCAAAAGGAGAAAATATTAAGAACAAAAGATGTTTTCACGCAAATACCCCTAATAATAAAATCAAAGCAAGACAACACCTGAGAATGTAAGCTAAATATGTATAAAAGTAAGGGGATGAAATATTGAAAGGGAAAATTTAAGATGACCGTCAGGAAAATGTCTGACAATAAGGTGTTGACTTGTGGAATGGTATTTCTCAAAGGAAATGGAGAAATTTGGGACACTGAAAACTAACTGGAGAGAATAATACAAAGGGTCCTATGAGGAAAGATTAAAAATTATTTTTCTGCTGGTGCCTAATTCAGCTGCCAGTATTTCTTTTCCCACCCTCAAGCCCATTGCTTGACTATTTTACATTTTTAGGGTGTTTAGCATAATGTAACTTTGTTGTTGTACAGAACTCTTAGGACTGCTGTTAGTGGAGTTAGCTAGATCACATGTAATCTATAGATTTATTTAACATAACTGAAATTGCTGTGCTGATAGATTTTGTTTTGAACAGCATGTGAACATGACAGAACACAAAATCTTTTTGTATCAAATTAATGTTACTAGAATTTGCTTTCATTGAGATGATCAGTCTGTTGTACTGTTCATTAATGCACTTGGTATCAAGCTACTGTAGAGTACACTGTTGTAAAATGGTTCCAATGGGCATTACTGAGCATGTATCAGAGTCTTTTTAATTAGTTAAGAAAGCTGCAGTCTGTCTTCTTTCTTAGCTAAAATTTGGATCTTGCTCTCTTCATTTTATCTAGTCTGCATTGTTTGCCCAGACACACAAGCTGCTATAATTTTTCCTTTTCAGTATATATTTGATTGCCTTGTAGGAATTGCGTTAGAGTATCTGATAGAGCTATTATTTCAATCTGTCCTTTTTGGAGCATTATGTTCTGTTTTAGATAATCACTTGAATGTCCTGAAGATTAAGTTGTCGGTAGAGATTGGGAGGGTTTCTGCTGTAACTCTGAATGTATTGCTATACTGTGTTAGATTGCTAGAGTCCAACTTCAGATAGAATTTACAAGACAGTTTGTTTGATTTGGCTTGTAACCTAAAATGTGGTGATGCAGTTATTCCATTTCCTGTGTGTTAATTTATTGCATGTTTTAAATTATTGTCATGAATTTTCATGTGAGTTATTGTGTCTGTACTGTGTAAAATAGAAATCAGGCTGATGGAATATAGTCAATGCACATAAATTATCTTCTCTCTTTCCTAGATATTTGGGCAATTGGGTGTATATTTGCTGAGCTATTGACTTCAGAACCTATTTTTCACTGTCGTCAGGAAGACATCAAGACAAGCAATCCTTTTCATCATGATCAGCTAGATCGCATTTTTAGTGTAATGGGATTCCCAGCAGGTAATTTACTTTCATTAAAAGGTCAGGCATAAACCCTTTGAGTTAGATTTTGTTTTAAAGGAAATTACTAGCTCTATAGCTTTATAAAAGCTGGCAGTATGATGGATGTGTAGTCTGTGCCCAAGAAAGTGGCGGGACTTGTGGAATAACAATACAGAACAACTAACATAAAATGTCAGACAAATATTACAGTTTATGTACATCATATTATTTAACCTGCACTTTAAACTGTCCAATTGCTTTATCTTTTCTAAGATAAAGACTGGGAAGATATAAGGAAGATGCCAGAATATCCCACACTTCAAAAAGACTTCAGGAGAACAACGTAAGTGATTATAACACAGACAGTGGTTAAAAACTGCTTGTAATAGATACATAGAAATCAGCACTAGTGATTAGCTTCAGTTATCTTCTGTCTTGTTTAGACTTTGGAAGAGTATTTATTTGGATTTTAAAAGAATGCTAGTGTCCATCTTTTAATGTTGGCAAGAGGTTTTGCTGAGTAAGTCAGATCGTCCGCTGCACTGGTAGACAAGGAAGGGAAATGGTGCAGAGAGCAACATAGTCCAGGACAAGGCATGGGTCTGGGATTCAGGAGATTTGAGTACTATTTCCAGCTCTGCCCTGGATTTTCTGAGTGACCTTTGACAAACCACTTGATGTCCCTGTGCATCAGTTTTCCTCTTTGTAAAATAATCATAGTTACCCACAGAGATCTAGAGATTAAAAGCAAGACATAAATTCTGTGTCTGATTATTCTTAATGGGAATATTTGAGCTCAGGAAATGCAAAGATTTCACATGGCTCATGCTTCTGTTGGGAAAAGGGACAGGCTTGTTTCTCTGCCAACTGAAGGGAATAGTTGCAACAGCTTCTCAAATGGCAAATGATGCAGTGGCTGCACTGTTGGAGCCATTGTGTATGTCTAACAAAGTAGCTTCTACTAGGATAGGGCAGCTCTGCCCGCCCTACAACATTTGCTATGGCTGTGTGCTACCATCAAGACCTCAGCCGTATATCAAAGCTGTATGATCCATTGTAATAAAGTAAACAATGTAATAAAATAAACAAACAATTTAAAAAATACTAACACTGAAAGCTAGGACAAACATTCACACTTCACAAATAGAGTGTATGGCAATGTAGGACATTATATTTTCTAACAAATGAAATACAAAATGTGTCCTTTTGGACTAGTATGCATTTTCTTTATTGCTTGGTGCAGTGCCATAATCCTACAGTATATTATTTTGAAATGTGTTTACAATTTTTCAGATATGCCAATAGTAGCCTCATAAAATACATGGAGAAACACAAAGTCAAGCCTGACAGTAAAGTTTTCCTTTTGGTACGTACGTCATTGTGCTATTAGGGATTATTTTACTTTGAAATATAATTGTAATATTAAAACAGTTCTATTTCTGCTTACTGGAGGATGAGAAGTATGAATTTTAAAAATATAAATGATAGCTACAGCCATGGCTTTTAATATTTTAACAAATTTGCCATTGTCGGCTTTTGCATTTCACCCCAGAATTGGCTGCCTTTCTGAGAGAGGCAAAGTAATCCCTCTGTATAGTTACATCATATGTCAGTTTATGAATTATACATGTATCGGTGGGGGGGGGGTGGGGAGATCACCTTTCCTTCCGAAGGATGAATGCTTTCTTTAGTTCTTTGCTATTTAACATACCTATAATATAGAAAGATCCATCAGAGCCCTAGCTTATAAACCTTGCAAATACACTCCAAAGCCCATCTCTTGTGTTGGGCATTTACCTGCGAGGGGCTGAGCATAATGTTCACATCTGCAAGCAAAAGAGACCAGGCATAGAATATTTGTCTCTCATATGGGAGCAGGGTGCTACCCATGTACTACTAGTGTAGCTCACCTGCAAAGAGGACAGGCCACGGGTATGTGCACAATAGTAGCATAAAGATCACCTTTGCACTCTGATCTGGATGCAGCCTTTGTGTAGGACCAGTCCCCATGCACTGAGTTACAGCTCCTTTCAGGCTGCTCTCGCATACATTGTCTACAAATAGTACCAAAGGGCATGGCAAAAGCAAGTCTTGGTCACACCCACTTTCCTCTATGCCTCTTTCCCTGCTATACCAGCAGCAGGGAGTGACATAAGAACTCCTATCCCATCGTGTGCCCGCAGAGTATCACCCTTATATTGGGCTGATCCTTCACGGACGGTAACACTTAATTTAGAGCCACTTTATTTGAGTAGCTCAAGGTGGCACATACAGCACTGAAGAATCTAGCCCAGTTAGCTTTCTTTCTCATACCAACAAAACTTCATAGTTCTAATATTTTTGATGGATGTGCATCATAGAACTAGATGTGTTGCTGTGCATTAAATGCTTATTTTGCTTTTCTGAATGAGCTATTTGTCATCTATGAGATCGTGATGTAAGTGGGGCACACAAGCCATTAGTTTGAAAAATAATGGTTTCATACGTTTGTTAACTACTTGCAATGTTACACTACACAGCTTCAGAAACTTCTTACCATGGATCCTACGAAGAGAATTACCTCAGAGCAGGCTTTGCAGGATCCCTATTTCCAGGAGGATCCATTGCCTACATCAGAGTATGTGTCTCACTTCTTCTGTGTTCTTTACAGTGGTGCCTTTTTTTTTGCTAACTATTAATGTGCAGTATATGGTGACCATTTAAAAATGAAGAAATGGGCTTGTAACGAGAACATTTTTCTCACCACCGTGAGTCCACCTCTAAGCTTTCTAGGGGCACCAGTGATGTAAATCAACCAGTGATTGACAGAGGAACAACTTTATACTTGCTGCACTCAGTAAAAGTGGGTAAATGGGGGGGGGGGGAAGGTGATGGTTCTTAGAAAACTATTCTGAAGTATTTATATAAAACTCCTGTAGATGTGCCTCTCTTAGACATACATCATTCAGCCAAGCTGTACATAATGTACTTAGTTCTGAACAATTACTTATAAATCAACCCCTCTTATCTTAGTCTACAGTCTCCCTTGGGCAGAGACCTTGAATTATGCCAGCGGAGGTGGTGTGACATGGACAGATACATCTGCTGTTATGATAAGAATACCAAAAACACTTTATCATATGACCTCAATCTAGTTTCTTCTAATTCATTATAGGCTGAGCTGGCAGCAGCATCGGATGTAGTTAAGGTTGCTGAACCACTTTCCATTATAACTTTACCAAACTTTAACTGTTTGGGCTGAAATTTTCGATGCTGGGTAGGGATTGCCTCAGGCTGGTTTTTGTTTTGGCTTTTCATTGAAGTTTCACTTAAAATGGTTTAACTGTTTCTGAGAATGAAGTTAAGGAAAAATGTGACGGCTTGTCCGTGCTAAAAATCAAATCTTCTATGGGAAGCTCTAGCGTCTCCATGCTTTGGAGCAGGTACTTTACATTTGTCAGGGTGTGCTTCCTGGTGCCTGGGATGTGCCTTTCTGCTGTCTCCACAAAAATCCACCCAAAGTTGGGCAGCTTCTAAGTGTATACAAAATTGCAGTTCACACATGCTTACTAGAAACTAGTTAGTCTGGCAGCTAAATTCTCCAAAAATACTATCTTTGCTGGGCATGCTCCACCCCAGCACTACCGAACTTTCTTTGCAGTTGCTCCTTCCAGTGGCCAAGGAGTGCAGTGGAACCAGGCACGGGTACCTGACAGCAGAGAGACTCGCTCCTCTGTTCTCATTGCTCCCTCTGTTGGCACCGAAGCAGTAGGAGAATAAGGAGGAAGATGTGCAGGCTGAAGAGCTGGGGGACTGTAGGGGCAGAGCAGGAGCAGGGACAGGCTGTGGTCCAGGGCTAATAACGGCTGCCAGGGGGTGTTAGGAGAAGAGGGCAGAGATAGATTGAAGTTGCAGTGGGTGATAGGCTGAGGGGCAGAATGAGACTGTAGGACATACTCCCCTCCAGGAATCTGGAGTACAGCCCAGAGTTCACCACTGTTGTGCTGTCAACAAGAAGCTGTGAAACCCACTGGTAAAATGTTTCAGCCCTAAGTGGCAGGTCCACGTACAGAATAAGCAGGCTACTACTGCTGCCGGTTATCTCATTAGCTCATGTGGCAGGGCTCTCTGCTGTGGATCAGTCTAAACCCAGCCCTTCTAATGATCCATGTGGAGGATCAGTATGGTTCCACATGATAGAATGTTTTTTCAGTGTTCTAGGAAATTACATCAGAAATACTTAATTAAAAGAACAGTTTGGTTACAAAATCAAGCACTCAAAAGTTAGGAAATGCCAGACTTCAGGTTGCCCATGCAAGCTTAATTCAGCTCCCTTGTACATACGTGTTAGATACAGACTTTAATTACATGATAACATACTGTTTTTCCACAGGACACCTGCCTCATTCAGTGTACGGGATGGATCTGCGCAGGTCTGAACCAGTGTTCTGTAGTGAATGAGGCTGTCTGTAAAACTCCTGCCTCATTTGTTGCAGAAGTTGGAGGGTGTGTAGTGAAGGAGATTGCAGGAAGAAAAAGGATGGTTTCATGGTTTACGCAGTTGAATGATATCCTAAAGAATTGGATTCGGTTCTTGACTCTGCCACGAAGTTCTTATGTGGTGCTGGGCAAGTCACTTAAACAAAACTTTTCACAGTTGTTGTTTGCTCCTCATTTTATGGGTACCCAGCTTGAGATCCTGGGTTCTGCTTTGTGAATGTGCTGAGTACTCACAACTGCATCTAATGTCAATGAGAGGTGTGATTTGAACATATAAACTGCTATCCACATGCCAATGGATCTCAAGCTGAGCAAATTCAGTGGACACTTGATAGTTTTAGCCCTAATCTCTCGGTGCCTTAGTTCCCCAGCTATAAAACGTGGATGGTAATGCTTCCCTACCCACAGGGGTGTTATAAATATAATGCATTAGTGTTTGTGAAGTACTCCTATGCCACAGTGATGAGCAGCATGGAAAAGCTCATGAGGAAATTAATAATTCTGTATTCCATGAAGAAGTTGGATGGTGTGCAGTAAATAAGGTGAAAGGCCACCCACGTTATGAAGAGGATAAAAAGAAATATGGATATCTACCCATTTGAAGAGTCCGATCCATCCCATGTACTTAGTGAGGCAGGGGTGCTGTGGTAAAAATAGTATGTGATCAAGTAATGGCCACCTTTTATTCTTAAATTTCCTAACATTTGAGTGCTTGTCTTTGCAAACTGGCTATTCTTTTAACATAGTGTTTTTTTGTATACAATTATTTAATTTTGCCAACAGGGTGCTAGGAACTTTTCAGCCAGAAAGGCAATAAAAACCCAGTGCAGGAAACTTTATTATCTGAATAGAAAATACACAGATGCAGCATGGGATTATTTATTTATTTAATTACTTATTGTTGTTGTTATTATTTTATTTTATTTATTATTATGGTAGCACCTAGAAGCTCCAGTCATGGACTAGAACCCCATTGTGCCAGGCACTTTATAAATGTATAAAAAAGAGATCCCTGCCCCTGAAGAGCTTATAATGCAACAAAAGTCTGTGAGCGATCAAGCAATGACACTTATCATGAGTCTTGTTTGGATATGATATTTGTTTGGATTTCAAAAAATATTTACTGTTTTGTTAACAATTCTTTGAGGGGAGTTCTAGGGATTATAGGATTTTGTCATGGTTACAGAACAAGCTTCACATTTAGACTCCTTTCGGTCCTCCTCAAGTGAATGCCTCTCTGGGTGGAACCATGGGGTCCTACAACCCTTAGACAGGATCTCTGGACTGCAGGTTCCCTGTTTACCAACTGTAATAACACAACAGGCCTAACTGTATTTTGCATCTGTATGCCATTTTCCTCTGGGAGCCTGTTACCGGAACCCAATTAAAGTTGGGAAAAGTCCAGAAAACCCTGTCTTCAAAGCAAAGTCTTGTTAATTCACCCAAAGGTGCATAACAAGAAGAACAAAGGGTTAAAACAAAAAGAACAGGAGTACTTGTGGCAACTTAGAGACTAACAAATTTATTAGAGCATAAGCTTTCGTGGGCTACAGCCCACTTCATAGGATGCATAGAATGGAACATATAGTAGGATATATATATATATACACCTACAGAGAAGTTGGAAGTTACCATACAAACTGTGAGAGGCTAATTTTTTAAGATGAGCTATTATCAGCAGGAGAAAAAAACGTTTGTAGTGATAATCAAGATGGCCCATTTAGACAGTTGACAAGAAGGTGTGAGGATACTTAACTTAAGGAAATAGATTCAATATGTGTAATGACCTAGCCACTCCCAGTCTCTACTCAAACCCAAGTTAATGGTATCTAGTTTTCATATTAATTCAAGCTCAGCAGTTTCTCGTTGGAGTCTGTTTTTGAAGCTTTTCTGTTGCAAAATTGCCACCCTTAAGTCTTTTACTGAGTGGCCAGAGAGGTTGAAGTGTTCTCCTACCGGTTTTTGAATGTTATGATTCCTGATGTCAGATTTGTGTCCATTTATTCTTTTACGTAGAGACTGTCCAGTTTGACCAATGTACATGGCAGAGGGGCATTGCTGGCACATGATGGCATATATCACATTGGTAGATGTGCAGGTGAACGAGCCCCATCATCTCAGGCATTGGCACCCTGACAGCAGGATTGTCTGGCTATGTAGACTCCCTTCTCAGGCCCTACGCTACCAGCACTCCCAGCTATCTTCGAGACACCACTGGCTTCTGAGGAAACTACAATCCATCAGTGATCTTCCAGAAAACACTCTCCTGGCCACTATGGATGTAGAAGCCCTCTACACCAACATTCCACACAAAGACTACAAGCCGTCAGGAACAGTATTCCCGATAATGTCACGGCAAACCCGATGGCTGACCTTTGTGACTTTGTCCTCACCCATAACTATTTCACATTTGGGGACAATGTATACCTTCAACTCAGCAGCACTGCTATGGGTACCCGCATGGCCCCACAGTATGCTAACATTTTTATGGCTGACTTAGAACAACACTTCCTTAGCTCTCGTCCCCTAACACCTCTACTCGCGCTACCTTGAAGACATCTTCATCATCTGGACCCATGGAAAAGAAGCCCTTGAGGAATTCCACCAGGATTTCAACAATTTCCATCCCACCATCAACCTCAGCCTAGACCAGTCCACACAAGAGATCCCTTTTCTGGATACTACTGTGCTAATAAGCAATGGTCACATAAACACCACCCTATACCGGAAACCTACTGACCGCTATACTTACCTACATGCCTCCAGCTTCCATCCAGGACGCACCACACGATCCATTGTCTACAGCCAAGCTCTAAGATACAACTGCATTTACTCCAATCCCTTAGACAGAGACAAACACCTACAAGATCTCTATCTAGCATTCTTAAAACTACAATACCCACCTGCTGAAGTGAAAAAACAGCTTGACAGAGCCAGAAGAGAACCCAGAAGTCATCTACTACAGGACAGGCCCAACAAAGAAAATAACAGAATGCCACTAGCTGTCATCTTCAGCCCCCAACTAAAACCTCTCCAGCGCATCATCAAAGATTTACAACCTATCCTGAAAAATGATCCCTCACTCTCACAGATCTTGGGAGACAGACCAGTCCTCGCTTACAGACAACTCCCCAACCTGAAGCAAATAGTCACCAGCAACCACACACCACACAACAAAAACACTAACCCAGGAACCTATCCTTGCAACAAAGCCCGATGCCAACTCTGTCCACATATCTATTCAGGGGACACCATCATAGGGCCTAATCACATCAGCCACACCATCAGAGGCTCGTTCACCTGCACATCTACCAATGTGATATATGCCATCATGTGCCAGCAATGCCCATCTGCCATGTATATTGGCCAAACCGGACAGTCTCTACGTAAAAGAATAAATGGACACAAATCTGACATCAGGAATCATAGCATTCAAAAACCGGTAGGAGAACACTTCAACCTCTCTGGCCACTCAGTAAAAGACTTAAGGGTGGCAATTTTGCAACAGAAAAGCTTCAAAAACAGACTCCAACGAGAAACTGCTGAGCTTGAATTAATATGAAAACTAGATACCATTAACTTGGGTTTGAGTAGAGACTGGGAGTGGCTGGGTCATTACACATATTGAATCTATTTTCCTTAAGTTAAGTATCCTCACACCTTCTTGTTAACTGTCTAAATGGCCATCTTGATTATCACTACAAACGTTTTATTCTCCTGCTGATAATAGCTCATCTTAACTAATTAGCTTCTCACAGTTTGTATGGTAATTTCCAACTTATCTGTATGTGTGTATATATATATATATATATTACTATATGTTCCATTCTGTGCATCCGATGAAGTGGGCTGTAGCCCACGAAAGCTTATGCTCTAATAAATTTGTTATTCTCTAAGGTGCCACAAGTACTCCTGTTCTTTTTGCGGATACAGACTAACACGGCTGCTACTCTGAAACCGGTTAAAACAAAGGGGCCTGTTGCCTGGGCCTTACATTTTATTCTTTCCTTTCAAGGTTTAGGTAAATTCCATTTACCCCAAGTACCCCTTCCCCTGGCTTGGTTAAAAAAGAGAGTCCCTGCACCATTCTCTTTGTCAATTAGAGATCCACCTGAAGCAGCTGCTGCCCACTCAAACCCCCATCTTCCCTAGGCTGGGGTCTTTATTGGGTTAGTGTCCCTACTGATCCTACTTGCTAGCCTGGTTGGAGCCAGGTAGGTGAGCATTTCAAAGTAATACCTTCTTTATTGTTCCCTTAACAACCCTGGGTATTCTCTCTGAAGGTACCTTTTCTGTGGTGTTGTTTGTTTTTTGATTTCACTCCATGCAGCCAGACAAGCTAATATCAAGCAGGTACACTGAGGAATATGTGACATTCATAAAATGTAATACTGGTATCCCCCACTCTCCACAGCCTCCTAGAAGAACAGAATGCTTAAAAAGGAACTTATGGAGGAGGCATGTTAGACAGGGAATGGATTCCAGATGTAGGAGTCCCCTCATGGAAGAAAGCACAGGTCTAGTCTAGACTAGGAAAAAAAAGGATTTGTAAAAAAAATCAAGTTAGCCATTATGATTTGAAATGCCACTTAGCAATTAGCATAGACCCGGGTTAGCACTTTCAAAATCATGTTAAGCTGATTGTATTGCAACACAGGTTACCCCCTGAAGGTTCAACAGCAAGAATTGCTGAAATTAAAATTGGTACCAAATATTATCTACTAGTAGGTCTTTGCTGTATGGTCTACCTCTGCCTAGGTCACAACACCTGGCAACATGATTTTAAAGGTATTAAACTGTGTGTACTCTAGATACTAAATAATATTTCAAATCATGTTAGCTTACTCAATCTAAAAACTACTTTTTTATTTCCTTCTAAACAAGGCACCTGAGATTAATTGATTCCAGTTCTCTAGAGATGAACAGGTAGTACGTTTAGGGCATTCAAAAGCTGTTGAAGTCAATGGAAAGACTCCCATGACATTAACGGGTATTGGATCAGGCCCTCAATCCACTGTGCCATCCATACTCCCAATTGAGTTCTGTAGAGTTTCTGGTGGATTCACATAGCAAAGTGAACAAATGCAGTGTCAGGACAGCAAATAATTGTGCTGTCATTTGTGCTCACTCAGTTCTGCTATAATTCTAGAGGAAGGCAGCTTGCCAAAAGCAAATATAGCAAAAGTTAAAATCAGTGTACGTCTACCAGTAGTTATATATCTGTTGGGTGTTTATAGGGTCACTTAGTAATTTGGAGTCAAAGCATAACAAACATTAAAAGAAAAAGCCCTGAAATATATATGATATTAAATAAATGAATTTCAGAAGCATGTATGTTTAGTATGTCTCTGATTTGCTGTTTGATATATTTCAGTGTATTTGCTGGCTGCCAGATTCCTTATCCAAAACGAGAATTCCTCAATGAGGATGAACCTGAAGAGAAAGGAGAAAAGGTATAATAAAGGGCACTTTTTTTCAAAATATAACAAAAACGTTGTGATGCCACAAAGGGAAACTAACAGAACATGGGCTCTTACCCAGAAATGTGTTTTGAAGACAAGACTGTTCTAAAATTTATCACGGTACATTAGAAAGTTTCACATTAATGCATAGTAAATTATAGTGAATAAGATTGTTTGTTTGTATTTTTCCTAAACTTAAAATTTTGCAGCTAGTCAGACACTATTAGTAATACATGGCTAACAGAAGAAAGAGAAAGGGGCCTCATGCTGTAATCAACTTGTGTCCTGGCGTCTGCATGGGACAGGGCCTGTTATTGATCCAAGAGGAAACCTCTGGTTGAGCACGTCCTCTGGTTCAGATAGTCTGCACAACATGGGAGCCCAGTTTGATTTAAAGCTGTGCCTATCGATACATTTGAAAGAGTAAATTCTACTTTCTGAGCTGATTGTAGATTAGTATTTCTTTTACATGTGACGGTGTCAGAGCAGGGGGAAATGTTAATCTACTAAATCCTCATGATTTTGTTCCCCAGGTCATTTTTTGAGACTAGGAAATTACAAAACCTAAATTAAAATAACAGTGGAGTCATGATACTGATGTAATTGAAATTCCGAGACTTAGCAATGCTTTTTAAACTTTCAGTTACCGAACAATAAGAAACAACATAAGTTCAAATGAGTTAGGCTTTTGTTATGTTGATTTTACTCATTTGTGAGTGTTAAAGTATATATTTGCATTTCATTTTCTTGGGAAATTTTATTTAGTTAAACAAAAATGACACACACAGTATAAATATTCAAAGCAGCTATTATGATCTGTTGTGTAAATAGCCTTTGTGTCTCGTGGGGACTGTCGCATATTTATGCGTGCCATAAATAAAGATTTTGCAGCATATCTAGTTAATTTTGAAAAAAATGACATTTTAAACTCTGTATTACTCATTGACTCTGTTTTCACAACAAGAAAAGTTTGTTAAAGGTAACCAGTGAAGGGTGTTTTTAAAAAATGGATTTGTACCATGTTTTGCTGCTTTATGATGTATAAAAAAGGCCTAGAAGATTTAAAAAACAAACAAATATATAAACATCAGGAATGTCAAGTTTGGTCTTTCCTGGTTTTGCTGGAAGGCTTACAGGGGGTCTCTGAGATGGTGTATCTGGAGCTCTTACACCTTAACAGAAGGGTAAATCTTTAATAAAAACATCCTTTCTCCAAAATTTTCATTGGTCAGCAAAGTTGAATAAGTATTCACAAAAACAAAACCCCATGATTTTTTCCTAAGTAAAACCCCTTTGTTTCAGACACATGGCTAGATTTTTTTCCAACTAAAACAGTAGAATGAATGAGGGCAGTGCAGGGGAACATGCTGCTGTCCTTACACCTTTACTATATAACAAGTTTCAGCCCGTTGAGTTATGCAGTTCCTGAATGTCAGATTTACTTTTCTAATAGAGTGCAGGGACAACGTAATTGTGTTGTCACAAATGCTGCAATAATCAGAGTAGTGATAAGAGTCCCTTCAATGGGAAGATACCCGGCTTAATGGGTGAAAACAGCAAAACCCTTTATTTCAGTGATGGACATGAAGGAACAATGATTCTAGCAATAGCTGTCACATAAAATAGTCTGGAAATAGTTTACTAAATGTCTTGAAAAAGTAATATATGCTTACTAAAGCTTGTTGTTTGCCACAGTAATTTATATTAACAGTAACAATACTTTGCACTTCAATGGCACCTTCCACCCAAGAATCAAAATAACTTTCCAAACAGTAATAAAGCTTCACAGCAACCCTGTAAGGCAGGTCTGGTCCTGGAAAAACAATAAAAGACAAATTCCCAGTCGCAGGTTGCCAATATTCATCATTTTAAAAAAAGGTTAAACCACTTAACAACCTCTAACAGTTCACAACCATTTCAAAACACCGGAAACCACTGCACCAGTACCTGCCAGCTCAGACCTACAGTAGCAGCAGTACATGGAGGGCTTATGTCTCCCTTTCCTATCTGCTAAAGTCAAAAATATATCCTACTGCCTGTATGCGTCATACACAGTCACACCCAATTTCTATGTCAGGGGAGATCAACAAGTTAACTTGTTAAGTTTTTTGTTTTTTTAAATTAATGAAGTTTAACTTTAAAAAAAAGAAAGAAGTTATTTATCTCACAGAGGTAGATCAAACCATTATTAAAGATCCAAATGAACCTGAAAGCCTGTGGGGGCGAGATGCATCTGCCTTGTCTCCAGCACTGCTTCCCAGACTCAGGCAAATCTATGCTAGAAACTTGCTGGTATAGTAATGTCAGTTACAGGTGTGATTTCTTTATTTTGATGGCATTTCTATATAGCCAAAACCTTAGTGTGGACATCCGATGAAGTGAGCTGTAGCTCACGAAAGCTTATGCTCAAATAAATTTGTTAGTCTCTAAGGTGCCACAAGTACTCCTTTTCTTTAGTGTGGACATAGTTATACTAGCAAGTAAGTGCTTTTGCCTGTTGTCGTGGGGTGAACTGCATCAGTGCTTTCTCCCTGTCTCTCTATGGGCATTCATGCCACCTTAGAGTGGACCTCAAAGCTACAACATGTTTCGTCAACCATGCGGTCATTGATACAGAGTGAGCTGTGCCTTAGATCCCTTTACAGTCCCTCTTGAGTGCACCCCTCAACTGACAGGTTTCACTACCTTACCCCTCTTTGGGTGTAACCACACAGGTCTACCATTCTTAGACTGGATTCTGTGGTGGCAGGATCCTCCTATTTCCATGTTAACACAGTAGACTGTATGTATTTGGCACCTGCAAGAAACTTTTCTCCAGGAGCCTGTGACCAGCAACTTATTAAAGTGACTCAAAACAGCTCCTTCCAAACAAAAGTATTGTTGATTCACCCAAAGATACACTGTGATCAGAGAAATGGGTGAAAACAACAAAAACGTACATGTGGCTGGCCTTACCTAGACTTATTCCTTTCCATGCAAGTTTAGGAGGGTTCCACTCAATCTACCTCTGCACTGGGGCAGACTGTGCTGCTGAATTCTCTGCTGAATTCAAAATATCTCCCCTCAAGTAGCAGTTCCTCCAACCCCTTCCTTTCTCCACGGGTTGCTTTGAACTCTTTATGGTCCTTTTGATATCTAGGCTCTGGCTTTCGCAAAACAGCGTGTCACTTTTAGGAAAAGCATCTTACCAATTGAATCGCCCAGCTATTGTCCCTCTGAACTTGTGTACCCAGAGCTTATTTTGTTTGATCCCTGCTTGCTCTTCCTTACAACCCCTTCTAAGTTCAACTCCACATAGTCAGACAGAATAATATCAGGCAGGCAAACTGACATACATATAATATTCATAGCAAAATTACAGTTATATCCCTCATTCTCCACACTGATATAACTTACTTCATTCAGATAACTGTTAAAAACGGTAATGGCAGAAACACTCTTGTGCTGGTATAAGCTGCCGGCTACAGCAGGAGAGTTGGCACTATAGCTATCCTGGCAAACTTTTCTAGCGTAGACTAGGCCTCATCCTCTTTCAAAAGCAAAAGGAACAGTAGCTGCACTACACAGCTAGGTAATCTCCATCCCTCATCTGTCCAAAGCCAGAAAAAACATGGAATCCATTAGCCCCAGTTTTTCATGCAGCCCAGGTTTCAACGTGGCCGCTGTGGGGATTCATAGTGAAAATGGTTCAGTCAGACCCAAGCACCCATAGGCAAAAATCACAAAATGTCAAATAATTAATTGAAAAAAATGACAACCTCAGCACTGTGATACAAATGGGGTCTTAAATATGACAGTTCATTTGGATCTTTAATAATGGTTTGATCTACCTCTGTGAGATAAATAACTTCTTTCTTTTTTTTTAAAGTTAAACTTCATTAATTTAAAAAAAAAAACTTAACAAGTTAACTTGTTGCTCTCCCCTGAAATAGAACCTGGGTGTGATTGTGTATGACACATACAGGCAGTAGGATATATTTTTGACTTTAGCAGATAGGAAAGGGAGACATAAGCCCTCCATGTAGATACAAGACAGTATCAGCCTTTGTGCAGTCCTAAATAAATACATTCTTTTGAATTTCATCTGGAGTGTAACTTGTGACATTGTCGTGATGAATGGCAATCGATACACGCTTTAGTTTGAAGACGCTAAATAGCTTGTGATCAGTGAGTCTGCCAAGCAGTTTGTACCAAAGGCAATTGGTTGCTATGACTTATGGGAAGCGAATTATGTAAGCTTTCCATAAAGGTTGACCACATTTAAGCTCTGATAAATTGTTGTCTGATTAAGCTGACCCCTCACCCTCAAGACCCTGGGAGAACTGAAATGAGTTTAAAATTTTATAAAGTTTTCAAGTATTTACCCAAAAGTGCTCAAATATTTTGAGCAACATTTTAGAGTTTTTATTTATTGGCTGGTGAAACTCAGTCTGCAATAAAGATGTGTTTTTGTTTCTCTAAAGAGACTTTTATATCTTATATGAACAACAAATAAAAATGGTCACTGCTGTAGTCCCCTTGGCTGCATAGATGCCCGGTAATAAGAACCTTTTGCAGTACTGGATGATTCTGTTTCTTTACAGCTGGATATCTGTGGAACTCTTGCTTATCATGCTCCACCCTCCATTTTTTCAAGTCCTTAGGTCTCTGCTGCCAGACCACCAGAGTCTCCTTTGCTCTCCAGCTCCCACACTCTGCATCCATATGTTCTGGCCTTTTTCTCTCTGCTTTCTGGCTCCCTCCCCTTCCTTTTATTTGCTACCAGGCCCTGGTGTCTCTTTCAATTATCTCACGTCTCTCTCTCTCCCTCCCTCCCTTCAGCTACCTTTTCCCCTCATTCTCTGCCACCAGATCCTTCCTTCAGCCCTTTCACTGCCAGAAGACGCTGTCCTTCAACCCTGTCTCCAGGCAGTCTGCTCTAACAAACTCTCTTCCTCTTTCCACCACCAAGACTCTCTGACCCTGTGTCTACGGCACCGTGTTTGGCCCTGTTCCCAGCATATCTCTCATTGCAAGGTGGTTAAAGCATAACACTGCAACTCAGGAGCTGAGATTTCTATTCCCAGCTCTGCCACAGATTTATTATGTAACCTTGGACAACTCATTTCAATTCTCTGTGCTTCAATTGACTCATCTGTAAAATGGAGATAATGCCACCTGCCTCACAGGCACCTGCCTCACAGGATTGCTGTGAAGCTTCATTAATGTTTGGAAAGTTGTTTTGATTGTTGGGTGGAAGGTGCCATTAAAGTGCAAAGTATTATTACTTTATTTGCTGTTGCTCACCACTGCTGCCCTGCTGCAGCTTATTTGCACTCATTCGTGATGTGACCACCACCATTTTCTTGATGGTTCCTTCCAGCCTTCTCATTATTAAGCTGATCTGGATTGGCTGGCTAGGGATAGGAATTACTAGATGGTCATTCAAGTTGCTTTTTCCCCCTAGTGCACCTTATTTTTAAAAATGAACCACAAACAATTTTATTCTATTCTGAAATTTCAAACCCACAATGGTTAAATCATTTTGAAATTCATCCCTCCCTCCTCAGTTCACAAATATCTACCTGGAGCAAATAGCAGCCTATGGAGGACAGAATGTTTCACTTACTTTGGGCTCTTCGCTACAGTCCAGCTGTGCTTTGTCCTGTGGCTAGTTCTCACCCACGTTGTGGTTTAGGGGTCCTGGAGAGTTTGTGATACCAAATGGAGATAAATAATTCAGGGAAACAGTGACCCATCCCCAGCCGTACTTTCTCTTAGAATCAACAGCAACAGAATCAACATCAGCAACAACCAGCACCTCAGCAGCAACCGCAAGCAGCACCTCAGCAGCAGCAGCAGCAGCCGCAGCAAAGCAGTACCCAGACGAACGGGACTGCAGGGGGAGGTGGCGCAGGAGGAGGCGGTGGCGGCGGCGGCACTGGGGCAGGACTCCAGCACAGCCAGGACTCCAGCCTCAGTCAGGTGCCTCCAAATAAGAAACCACGCATAGGGCCTTCAGGCACTAACTCAGGCGGGCCTGTCATGCCTTCAGATTATCAGGTACAGACTCTGATTGTTCCTACTTTAGTTAATTTTCGGGGCAAGGTGTATTCTACTGTAGAATTTTTTTTTATAGTGAAATATTTCCACAGAATAAATTTACTGAAAGTGAAGTTCATTATAATGGAATTGTGCTTGCTCTGATACATTGCTAGAACTGTGGACTTTAATTCTGCTTCAGTTTAAAAACCATTTCACTGTATCAAAGTTCATTCTAGATGGATTTCCCTCTTTGGTATTTATAGATTTCAGTAGCGTTTCCTTTGTTCTCAGAATTTCAATATCATTCTAAAACATGTGCATAACTTTAGGAAAGTGAGTAACCCCACTAAAGTCAGTTTGGTTGGATTGGGTCCAGAGTACTCAGCACTTCAGAGGATTGATCCCGTCTGAGAAGCAGGCCCTAGAAAAATATGCTGAGTCCACAGCACAGGTTCTTTGATTTAATTCCTGCCACTTTCTGTTCCACGAGATAATGATAGCTGGGACAAGTTATATATTCTATTGTTTCATTTAGTACCTTGATAACTGTTCTCTTAATCTTAAAGATCAACAACTTCCATGATGCAATAACGTAGATCTGTAGGTGACTCAGTATGCTTCATGCTTAAGCAAGACACTCTAATAATTAACAGCACCGGGGTCAAAATAAAGCCTGGAGTGGAGAGGTCACTAAAACAAATGGCTACAGGCTGTGCAGAAAAGAATCACAAGAGCTACATTAATTTTCCCAAAAGCATTTCTCTAAAATGCTTCCTGTGAGTGAATTCAAAAGTGAATCTTCAAATGAAAGGTTTGGGGGGTTATTTGCAATAAACTGGTCTGTTGTTTTCCACTCTCAGCATGCTCTCACTATTAGCAACATCAGAATATATTAAATGAAAACAATGATTTCAGTATTCTTTTTGAAGCTGCACATTTGTCTTGCTTTACTAGAATTAGAATATTTCTTCCACTGAATAAGCCACATTCATGAAATAATTCAAAGCATTGTATGAACCAAACTCACAAATACTTGGGGAGATTGTGAACATTTCAGACAAGATTAATTGAACTTCACCAGATAAATATTTTTCATTTTTTTAAAAATACACCTGAAAACAAAGCTTTGTTTCTTTCCTCAAAAGATCATTGAAAATATGTCAGAATGAGAAGAGACTGGATATCACTTGAAGTTATGTTTTTTGCAAGGATTCTAAATGCTATTGCTGGATACTTTTAGTAAGACATCATCTTGATAAAGACTCATATCAGCCTCTTTTAAACCTTTCTTTTTACTCCAGAGCTGCTTTGACTTCCTAGCCCATCAGCCCCCTCCCCAGATAATTGATTTCTGAATGCTAGACATTTTCCTTCCATTCTAGTTTTCTTTCTTTATTGCAAATGATTTTAAAGGTGGTGATGGCAATTTAGGACTAACAACAACTCAGATTTCTTTCTTGAAAAGTTCCAGAGTGGCTTGAGGTCTCGGAAAGTCCCTGTTTATGGCTGGCTTGTTTCTGTCCATATTTTGAGGATTTTTGTGCTACATTTGATGTTATTGACCATGGGATCCTTCAGGATGTCTTGGAGTTCTAGGCAAGCCTTCCCATTACAGGATTTTCCTGATTTAAGTCTTACCTTTTGGGAAAATTAATGTAGCTCTTGTGATTCTTTTCTGCACAGCCTGTAGCCATTTGTTTTAGTGACCTCTCCACTCCAGGCTTTATTTTGACTCCGGTGCTGTTAATTATTTGTATGTTCCCATTAAATCAGCTGTTAAACAGTACAATCTGATTATCCATGTTTACACTTGTATCTAGTTAGCTGTGGCTCTCTCTCTCTCTCTCTCTCTCTCTCTCTCTCACTTCTCGCTGACTGTTTGTCTTATATCCAGAATGGAATGTCTGCTATTTGTCCAAATCTAGAGTCAAAACAGAAATTCTGTTTTGTGGGACTAAAGGAAGCAGAGCCTAGTTAAATGCATTCTTTTAGTCTTATGGCATTAATTTTACTCCATTAGATTTAATTCAAAATTAGACGGAAAAATCTTTTGGTTTTGGGCTCACTTATCTTCTGAATTTAAATCTGTGATGAAAAATCATTTATATTATTTAATCACAGCCATCCTTCATTATTTCTAAGAATGACAACTGTAATTCTTGGTTGCTTGTTTTTTGTCTAACTTTCTGACCCTTTCATTTTTTCAGCACTCGAGCCCAAATTCTTTATTCATCTTCTTAGTGGGATCTAGATTAATGTTTATTATAGCTGGTGACAGAGCATTTGTTTATTTTTGTTCTTTTTGAATGCCTGGATGCTAAATGTTAAGGCAGGGGCGGCCAACCTGAGCCTGAGAAGGAGCCAGAATTTACCAAGGTACATTGTCAAAGAGCCACAGCAATATGTCAGCAGCCCCACATCAGCTCCCTGCTCCCAGCGCCTCCTGGCCACCGGCAGCCCTGCCGATCAGCGCCCCCCTGCACCTCCTGATCAGCTGTTTCATGGCATGCAGGAGGACGGGGAGGAGTGAGGGGATGGCAGGCTCAGGGGAGGGCGTGGGAAGGGGTGGAGTGGGGGCAGGGCCCGTAGCAGAGCTAGGGGGTGAGCAGCGAGCACCCCCTCGCACATTAGAAAGTTGGTGTCTGTAGCTCCAGCCCCAGAGTCGGTGCCTATACAAGGAGCCTCATATTAACTTCTGAAGAGCCGCATGTGGCTCCGGAGCCACAGGTTGGCCACCCCTGTGTTAAGGCAACAGGATCAGAGCTGTGTAAAACAAAGTCTAAGACCAGGGGTAGACAGGCATTTATTTGGTGTGAAGGCCAGATTTGATCATTTATACAGGATCTTGAAATATTTTACATGAAAAAGGCTACATATGTTTTATACAATGTATTATATGATATGATACATACAACCAGGTCTTAACTGTTTATTGGCAAGGAAATTGGAAGGCATGAACAGCTTGAGTCACTATTTTGTTATGAATCTTCAAAATACTGTACAAGTATTTTGAAATTCTTAACATATCTGATGTATCTTCACTGAGATCTGTTCCATACAAAGTATTAAGATTAATGAATAACACATTTTTTTCTGTGTCTGTGAAATCTTGTTACACAAATCTGGCAATTTAAAGAACAAATTCAGGGAATTAATATTAAGGTCTTGCACACATGCACTCACTGGCATCTCTGTGTAAATGTCTTTGTTTTTAGTAGACGGAGCACCAGAATAGGAATTGAGACGTCTTCTAGAATGATATTATTATTAGAACTTATCAACAAGTCTCTCCCCAGTCAGATGTTGGGGTATCTTTTAAGTCATATCACCCCATCTCTTCCCTACTCTTATTCCATCTCCTCTGGAACTGACTACATTGCCTCTCTAGCACACCTAATCTCTCCCCCTCCTCCCCCTCTCCCCCCGCAACGTAGAGAATGAAAGTTTGGAGCTGGCAGTCACTTATATTTGTTATTTAGTTAATAGGGGCATAGAAATAACAAATAAAAATAGATATTTATTAAAAATAAATCATGATAGTCGGATATGGGGTTAAGAAACAACAAAGGTTAAGAGTTAGCAGTGGGGCTCGATCACTTCAAAATCAGTTTAAAATGGTCTTGGATTGTAACTTCTGTCTTTTTACATGCCTGTCAAACACCTAACACCATTCGGGTTCTATATCGATAATAATGATTTAATTATCATACTGTTGGCCCTTAAAGAGGAATGTTGTTCAGTCACTTTCACTACATTTTGATTTGAGTGAGCCTCTTAGAGTTGAAAAGCTCCCTGCAACATTGTCCTAACAGGCTGTTTTAATTTCTTTTCCATTTTTTTTTCCAGCACTCCAGTTCACGCCTCAGTTACCAAAGCAACATTCAGGGATCTTCTCAGTCCCAGAGTACAATGGGCTATTCCACATCATCTCAACAGAGCTCTCAGTATCATCAGTCTCATCAGTCTCATAGGTACTGAGACCTAATAGACTGCGCTTAGAAAGGAATGGACTAAAAGTCAAAAGACTCCAGCAATATGAAGTTCCTAACAATGAGAAGAACCAAAAATCAAACTGTGATACAGATTTAAAATTCACAATTATAAAAGGAAAACTTTATTTACTGAAGATTTTTTTTCAATGATTCTGTTCCTTCTTTATTGCCATAAAGGAGATTCTTGTGAAGTGCCCCTTCCCTCCCGCGTGCTTCCCTCGCATGTGTTCCATTGTGGTAACTCTAATGAAACCGTCTGATCTGAACCCAGCACTTAACTTCTTTAACCATTGGAATTTTTGAAGGATTCCTGGTGCACCTTTCTCATGTTGTAGTGATTGCCATAAATCTATCTTTTCAAAACTCTTTAATGGGATTTTAAAGTTTTAAAATCTTGAACTCCCAGGCTTTCAAGCTTGTATATAGTTAGTTTTATACTAGGCAAACCAGTTTAGCTATACAGGTATAATGCACCTTTTAAAAGCACTATGGTTTTTTCACAGGATATTACTGTTTTCCTCATGGATGTCAAGAACAGCAAATTTTACTGTTCCAGAGTATTTTACTATTCTGTTTGTATTAGTCTAGTTTTCAGGCAACGTCTTAGGGAAAAAAAACAAAAAAAACCCAACCCAAGTCTCTGCAGCAGCTAATGTGCTTCATGGTACTGGACTGTACACCAAACAGAAGATTGTGAATGTTTCCTAAATCTTTCATATGGAATCCCATACATATTATGACCATGTTCTGAGTAGTGTTGAATTAAGCATTATTTTAAACTAAAGCATGATACTTACATGAAAAGGAGATGCTTTCGGAGCACCATTGGAACAGAGGAATGGAATGTAGCAGAACGTCTTCTCTGGCTGGGCATCCAAAAGAGCCAAGAAAATATATTTAGTGCCCTATGATCTCAGTAGAAGAGAGAATGTGGTTGATGACTTATACTAGTCCTTGTTTAAAAACACAAAACAAAACAAAAAAACCCCTCTTCTTTCATATGTGTGGGAGCTTTATATATCTGGCTTCTCTGATGCAGTCTCCCTTTGTCAGTTTCCCTGAATCAATTATCTAAATATAAAGATGACAAAAATTTAAAGGATTTATAAAATAAAAAACAAATAATTGTCCATTTTTATATAAGATCATCAAATTTAAGAGATGTTATTGTATCGTTTGAAGAGCATGTTGAAAATTGTCTTTGTTTTTCATGTTTAATGCGCAAATTCTTTATTCTTCACGTTGCTGTGATTAATCCAGATTAGTTGCACCAGATGCGCTTGGTTGCACTGAAATGTTTCTTTTTCCCAAGAGCAAACATGTTGTGATTGTGCCTAAGGACCATAAGCGGATGGGTTACTGGCAGTCTATCCCAGGTAAATAATTAGAGCTCACAAGCATAATTGGAGGATCATTATCCAATTTTCGGAGCCACAGTTATTCAGAGACACGTAATGTATAATTTGGAGCAGCTCATTTTTCTTCTGTGTTTAGAAATAAGGCTGATGAATCTGATTGCACTAAAACTGGAAAGATGTTCATGTACTTTAGAATGTTCCTCGCTGTATGAGCAGCACTAGTCTTTTTTAATTGATTGCTGGAGAAGAAGTCAAGAAAGGAGCAAATTATGTTTAAGCAATGCATATTACGGACATTTACACTACACAGTGTGATATCATGTTTAGTTGTGTTCTATCCTGAATCCATGGAAGACTTTAGACATAACCACTATACATTCCACACTAAAATTGTGATCCAAACTAGGCAGGTGGTAGATATGTTTGCTCTGTTTTTTTTGTCCCAGTGAGAGTAATAAGTATTTCCATTGAGAGTGAGTTCCCAGTCACCTTTAATGCTTTTTTTTCTCTCTCAAAAATGTTTTGCTTTTATGACCAGTTGGAAACCTGGTTTGGCCAAACCAGCTGCCACAAGTTTTTGCTCCGTTTGCCAATGGCACCAGGCTTCTCTGGAAAGTGACTGAAGATAGAATGGGCAAGAAACGATAAACATGAAATGAAGCAATTTGAAGGAAAATATAAATTATTATTAGGACAAAACCATCTCCTATTGGATACTTTCCATCTTTATTCTTTGTGATACTACATGTCCTGTGCTTCTGAGTATCTTAGTTGGCAGGAACTGATTTTAATTGTTAGTAAATTTCTTTACCTGCTTGCAACATATCTGGGCTCAAAAGATGCAAGTCCCCACCTCTTAATGATGTCAGTGGGAGCCCATGTCTGCCTGAAAGAGAATTTTGCCCCTGCCCTACAGCAGCATTATTGGATATTCTTGTGACTGGCTTCCAATTTTCTGGATACCAGGTTTCTGACGTGCTGATCGTTGTCTCCTGTCTTCTTCATATCCCTCTATCCTCTCAAAACACCATTGGTTATTGTAACATAATTGTCTAATGTTGGTCCCCCTCCCATCTCCTTTGATTCATTATCAAATTATTGATGGTGGCAGGGGGACAAAAATCTGCTTGTAGTTAAGCTGGACTCGTATAGTGTCAACAAAGCTGAATCATAATGTAGGTTTATCGATGTGTGGAGTGCAAAGATACACAGCATTATAATGTGCTTTAATTCAATGAGCTTCCATCCCCTAGAATGACTGCTATCACCATTGTCTAAACTGAATAGATAATTCTGTATTTGCTAGATCTAAATTGCTTGCTGTGCTTTAGCCCCTTGCAGCTTCTATGCACGTGCAAAGCTGAGCTAACTCCTCCATTGCCTTCAAAATAAAAGTAGAAAGGGGAATAAATAAAAGCAGTGGTTACTGCTTAAAAATGTTTACTGTGCACGTTTGCTCGCTTTCTCTCTCTTTGTCAGTTGGTGTTTGGATATTTGGCCTTTTCTGGTGAGCTATGTGTGAATTTCAGGGTGGATGGGAGCCAATGTGAGAGAGACTTGTTCAGAGGTAATTTCACGAGGAAAAATGCTCTTTGTTTTCAGAGGTTAATCATGTAATATGTTATGGGAACCCAGGATCATGTATATTTTTCTACCTGTGCAGTTTTGGTAATTGACACTTATTATTATTCACAGTTTTGACCTTACCCATAACCTCTGTGTGCCCTCAGAAAGGTATTTCACACTGGTAACTAGAAATGGAAAGTGACATCAACTTGATTGTTTTCTCATTCCTGTTCCCTTGGTGAAACAGTGGACAGTCAAATACCATCCTGCAATGTTTCTCATCTCATTTTTGGAGAAGACAGGAGAGTGAGGAATGGGATTAGCAGCATAGTCTACATTGGTGAAGTTTATGTAGCACAAACTGCACAATGAAGGAAGAATATTGTGAAAGCTGCGAGTCCTGCACTGTATTTGTGACACTGTATCTTTTGGGGGGAGGGGGAGGGAAGAGCATTCTGAGGGGAGGGTGGGGGTAGCTTGAAGTATTCAAATATGTCTAATATTTTATATAAACATATTAAAGCTTAGTTCCCCTTCGTAATCTTCAGTAATGGTACTTAAACACCATTAAGCAAAGAATTGTTTTAGGATTAAATAAATGTATTGTACATAAGGCCATATGTAATCTTCTACAAGTGTCGCCACACAGGAGCGATATGTATTACTATATGAAAAAAAATCCTTAATGCACTGTTATCTCCTAAATATTTAGTAGTAAATTAATACTATTTAATTTTTTTAAAAATCTGTCTTGTGTAGACACTAAAAAGTATTACACAAAATGTGGACTGAAGTTGTCCTTTTTAACAGCAATTTAAAGAACTTTTATATATGTAATGTAGTACACTTTTCAAATTGTTCTAGTTTGTATTCTCCCATGTTTACTATTGGTGGAAGTGTGTCTGTTTCTCTTCAGTTATTTTTTTAATAATTTCATGCAAGTATCCTTCATTTTTGTAGTTTTTATTATAGATTACTGCATATGCTCTTCATGCTGCCACAAAGCTTTGCTACTTTAGCTCTCTGGTGGCCACATACAGCAATACCCATGCTGATGGGTTTGCAAAAACACAAAACAAAATATTTGTTTCTCATTCTAGAGCTAAGAGTTGCTGCTTTTAAGTTCTCCTCATGTCGCTCTTGAAATGACTGTTAAAACTGAACTATGAGTTCATTGCATTTATTTTATATTCCTGGTTGTCATGAAATTGAATTGACTTTGCTTCAGTGTGAATTTTTTAATACAAATAATATACATTTTTAATAATAATAATAATAATAAAAGGTTCAAATCAAAGAAGTGTGCTGGGAAGTTGTGAACATCAGACTTTGAGTTACAAAAGAAGCAAAATGTATCCTGCAGAGTTGCAACCTGTAATTGTATTCAGATGTTTATGATATCATAAACCACACAAAACAGATCTTGTGAAGCCTCCAGTTTGGAATTATAGCCTTTTAAAATACCCAAGAGGGTATTCGTGTTTTGCATGTACAGTAATAGAATGAAGCTTTATGGAAAAACAAAACAGGTGGAATGCTTGGTGTACTCTCTAAAGTGATTTAGCATGCAGCTTGGATACCACTTATAAAAATATAAAACTCCCAACCTGGTGATTTTATATATTTGTCTTCTGGAAAAGCTGTGCATTTGGAGACTAAGCCCCCGTGCTTACCACCTTCCCTACCGCCCTCCCCCCTCCAATCCCATATCCAGGCTATCTTTGAATATAATTTTCCCAAGTGTCTAGGGTGACAGCATGTTAGATTGGAGAACATGAACTAGGGAACTCTGCTCTGTTTTTCAGGGTGATTTTCTGTGAGTTGTTGGCTTCCATATTATAACTCCACGAGTCAGTTTTTCAGAGATGGTTGTTATACTGGCTTTTCCATAAACTACACCCATTTTCTTCGTCCCAGCTGTGTGTGAGAGAATGGCTGCCACCCACTTGCTTCTCAACTGACACTAAAACAGAGGCTTGAATTTCTGTTGTAACTTTAGGACAAGGTAAGAACATGCTATACCCATGTTCACTAAGCTGCTGGCTTCTAGCAGATAAAGGGTTCTGACTGATTCCCTCCCTGATACATCAAAGGATTAGGTTTAACATGATGCATGCACGCTATCAAAGAGGTTTCTTTGACTTTGAGTCTGCACTGATGATTTGCATTTCCAGTGTGTAGTACCTTTCACCTAGAAGGATCCCAAAACATTTTCCAGATAATATTTACAAAGTATAGGAATCTCTTCACCAAGCATTCCAATCGGCTACAACATGTGTGGTTATGTTTATTCCTCTTGATGAGAGTCGGGCTGGATAGCTGGTGGGAGCAGACATGGTTATATAAAGGATTCTCTGCCTACATTACACCACTTACTATGTTTTTTTCCTTTTCTATTTGTACTTGGTGGAGTGCAGCGGCAGCCTTTCGAAATCCCTGGTACGTTGGAATGTACAGCATTGTCTCAGAGATCATTCATCATTCCCAGCAGTGTGCTTAAGTTGGATGCCAGCCTTTGAGGTCTGGCATTCTGTGTCAAAGAGCTAAGTTTAAGACTAATGATCTAAAGAAGAATCAGCCCTGCAGCATCCAGCCATTTATGGGTAAAGGCTGCAAAGACAGTGTTTAAAGCTGAGACAAGCTCATGCTAAGAGTTAGCACCAAAGCATAGGAGAGGCAACAAAAAGTGTCTTAAAGAGAGAATATTTGTTGCTGATTGCAGAGATACAAGTTCTAAACATTCTGAACAGAAAATCAGGCTGAAACTTTAAGGGCAATAAATTGTTACTTCAGGTGGTTTTACAGATATTGACAGAGGGGAGTGTGGAAGGCAGTGTTGTCTGGAGGAATGAGCACAGACTTAGAAGTCAGGGTCCTGCATTCACATTTTGACTCTATTACTGATTCCGTGTGGCGTTAAAGTCACTTCTCCTTTCTATCTGTTTCCTCATTTATAAAATGGGGATTAAAGGTATCTCACTCACCCTAGTGGTTTCTAGATTAGTTAGTTTCTGTATAGTACTTTGAAAATGTACAGTACTACAGAAATGCTAGGTATTATTAACTCTGTCTCGATAAACTCAGAAGTTTAGCACTGTTCCAGAGGCCAACAAAGGATAACGTTGACCTGAAATACTACTTAATAGACATTGGTTTTTCGTGCAAGCGAACTTCATGCCCTTCTTTTCCAACACAGAGCAATGTATGGTCAGCAAATGTGATTCATTTTTACATTTTTTTAATATTCAGAAAGAAAAATATTTTATTGTTGCATCAAGACACTGCAGGGATTGATTTTTTCATTAATGAATTAAATATTTATTAGTGCAACAATTATAGTGATTGAAACAACTGACGTTGTTGTGAAGGATGTGAGTAATGGGACTTCAGATACAATCAGCCTATTAAAATACTGTGCTATTCCCAGAATTCTTCTGCAACAATAATATCCACAGTAAATGTTTTTAAAAGTCATAATCCCTCATTCTGGCAACATTTAAAATCTGACGGTTATTGCCAGCATACATAATATTTTTATTTAACATAATTGTATGAAAACACTATCACAGGATCAGTGTCTCTGGCTTTGAAAATAAACATCCTGGCATGCATGTGCAGTATTTGTGAGAAAGCATTATATGTGAGATTGTGTTCTTTGGAGTCGCTTAAATAGGATACAGAATTTGGAAGAAAGTGTAAATTGCATACTTTTATTATGTGCATTCACAACATGTAGCTAAAAATGTTGTCTTCTCTTGTCTGTGAATGAAATAAGGCAGCAAAACATTCCCGGGGCTATGTTTCCTTTAGGTGCCATTCCATATCAATGCATTTTAGATACATTTTAAAACAAAATGAGTCAAATTGATGCCTGAAATCAATTGTTAAACAAGGGATCTATTTGCCCCAGTAACGTCACTGTAAAATTGGAGTCATGCTCTGTGAATGTAAATCTAAACTAGCAATGAAAGTTACTAAAACAAATTAGCTAGGGACTCTTCTCTCATTTTTAAATGTGATTTTTGAATCGTAGTTTAAAAAAACCCTCCGATTTCTTCTGTTGAAAGACACAGAACCTATGATATGAAATGTAATCATAATGATATGTTCTATACTCTCTCCATCCCACAAGAAACTGAGAATTCAAGCAGCGTAGGTAATGTATACATGCAGGGCCAGGACAATGGGGCCCCAATCTTGATTGAGGCACTCCGTGTGATACAGTAATGGAAATAACCAATGTCATCTGACTTTTCCAGACTAAGTTTTTTAAAAAAACAACCCAAAATCTAGGTCACTTTGCATAAAGCAACAGTTCAACACTGAGAGGATGCACACTATGTTGTAAAGTAGCCTCATTAATTAACCTGAAAATTACTTCAGCAGGGGAACTTTCAAACTGACAGAGCCATTACAAATGTAAACCTTTAGAAGGAAAAGAATGTGGAAAAGGCAGGAAGGGCACGTGAGATGTCTAAAATTAGTGCTTAGTTGTACACTTTTACAGTGATATACTACACTGCCTCACATGCTGGCTATTACTGATAGCTTCAGTAAATATAGGAGGCCAAACTTTTGATTACAGGCCTGATCTTGGTCTCTGATGCATAGAGCTTCAGTGAGAGTCCTAAGGCATATTCAAGGGCAGCATTGCAAGAAATGTTTTAAATAATTATAATTAATCTCTTTAGAACATACTTCTACATGTTAACAAATAGGGTCTCTGGCTTTCTTTGGGATGTTAAAGAACAGATGGAAATGGAGTATGGATTCTGTTGATTTTTGTTAGTGAATGCAATGCTAATGATGGGCTAGATTAATAGCCCGGAGTCTGACATTCTTCTTTTATCTATAGAATAGGCAACAGTACAAACTTCCACATACCATATGGTCAGACTGATAAAACCCTGTTCTGGAGGGATGACCTCTAAGGATGAGCGGTTGTTCAGGCTCTGTGATCATTCAATCCTGAGTTTGCCAGCAAAGTTACATATGTGATGTGGACACATAATCATTAGGTCATCAGCTCATTTCATATAAGCCACAGAAAAGCCATCAGATAGATTTTAACAAAAAATCATTCCTGACTAAAGACAGAGACCTGGAGGTGAAAAGGTTCAAAATTCCACTACCAACACCATGTGACCATCCAGTCTACTAGGTAGCCATGTGAGACATTCAGAAATTCTCAGAGCTTAGCACTGTTACTAGGGCGTTACAACATAAGCACTCTTACTAGTTTTTCACCAGTTTTCAAAAATGATATAAAAGTACGTAAATTCCTAGGGTATAATGAAATCTATCCCAGTTATTTCTATTTCCAACTATGTCTCCAGGATGTATTTTAATTGTGTTACCAGGATCTGGTAGTGATACACAAGGAAAGCAAAGCTTTGAATAATTTGTCATCTGAACTCAATGTCACTCATTAACGGGGAGACATCAAAAGAAATCAGGCTTTTTCCCTTGGCTGTCCTGATGCTTGTGCTGGCATTGCTTCTGCTGCAGCTGATTTCAGGACTTATCAGACCATTGCATTATGAAGTAGCTAATTCTTTTTGAAAACATTTGAGGTTAAGTGGGGAAATGTTTATTTTCTTCCAGATGTAGCATCACAACTGTAAAATGTACAAAGGCAAAAGTGCGCAGTTTAACCTAATAGCCAACAACCCACTATGGGGCAAATTACGCTCATTTAGCAGAAAGAATTCATCTCCCAATTATGGATTGACTTACCATGGCAAAAAGGTTGCAGACTTTGGTATCTGATTCTACCACCATAAATGCATGAATATCTGCATAGAGTTAGGGGTTTCAAAATGCTGTTCTCTGCTATATTGACCATATCTGTTTACATCCTTCTGCATTTTGGGGGGGAGCTCGTCATGTCTCATAGAAATGATTCCCCATCACTTCAGTTAAAATAAGAAAATGTACAAACATTCCAATGTGAATTTACCTGTTGGGACATACCTTGGGTTGCCATTAAATAGTGCTGTTAATATAGGGAATATTAAAGAAAAAATCTTTGTAACAATCCTGAATAGCTTCAAGTAATGTCTGTTATTGCACAGTGTGTTCATAGAGCTGTAAGTGTGTTTGACTGGTGTGTGTCATGTTTACACACTAGCTATGTGCGTTCATCTCAGAGAATCCAGTCTCACTGACAGTGTTATGCACATGCAGTACACATGCGCAGCTATGGCTTGCTAATGTAAGTCTTGTAAAAAACTTTTCAATTAACTGTGTCCACTTTGAGACATGAGTGCCCCACCATTCGGTGCACAGAAGGGCATGTTAAACAGTGGTGGTTCTCCCCACACATGCCATACCCATATAGCAATCCCAGAGCGTCATATTAATACACAGTATTTGTACTATTTCAGGACCTTGTTGTCACAACAGCTCCATGCATTACAGTCATAATGGGGGTAAACCACATGTATCCTTCCTAATTCCCTTTATGGAGTAACTAATCATATCATTTGCATATAGACTGTGGTCCATAGTTCCATGTAGGCCAAAATTGGACACCCTCTAAAATCTAATGGTTACCATTACAGTGCCCTAATCTCCCTTCTGTAGATTGTGAAATTTCAAAGTATGTACTACGAGATACTTTGAGATGACTATTTTCATGCAATCTGTGATAACCCCTTTATGCTAGGCAGGTAGAAGTCAAAAGACTTTTGCTTTTAGGCTCTAGGATTCCTCCAGAAGGCAAAGCTCAGTGTAACATTTCACTGTGGTTTGCTCATGCAAAATGTCTCAGGATATCTCCTAAATCTTCCTATGTAGTATCGCTGATGGGATCTTACCAATACAGTTTACCACATTTCGGCATGCTGAAGAGACACCTACAAAAAAATTGTAATCAAGTTTCCTAGTTATTCTGATTATTCATACATCCAAATGGGGTGTGTGTGTGTTAAGACATGGTCTGTTAGCCAAAAATGTGATAAAACAGGATACCCTGAACAGCCAAAATAACTAAGTATAGCAACTCTCAACATTCATATTTCAGCGAGGTTTCAGATATACATAGTGTGTCCCAGCTTAGGATGCTCAAGGCCAGACATTCTCAAATGAGTAACATGAGAACTTCTTTCATCTATATACATGACCAGCTTCCATTTCTACAGTTACAAGAGGGTAAATCCATTATTTAAGCTAGGACTACTGTACTGTGAGGCAAAACCACCCAGCATCCCACAATGCTGGGTGATCTGTATTACATACAAATCACAGCAAGCTCCCAAGCTTCCAGTTTATAATGGATGTTCACAAGCTGTTTTGGAAATTAAGCTGCAAACTACATAACAGTTATTCTTTCAACAGAGACTAGATAGTTCAAGGGCTGGTATACTCAGACGTTCACCTCTGGATTGCCACCTTAATGTCAGCCCATGCCAGCAGCAACTGCAAATTGTTACCATCTGATCGCTTTTTGGTGGCCTGTAAGAAACGAGTGTGATGGGCAAAGTCCAGTTAGAATCATAGAATACCAGGGTTGGAAGGGACCTCAGGAGGTCAACTAGTCCAACCCCCTGCTCAAAGCAGGACCTAATCCCCAACCAAATCATCCCCAACAGTTCCTAATGGGCAGTTGTCCACATTACAGAAGCCAACTGACATGAACTGGCACCCCTACTGGAAGTCTCAGAAGAGAGGCCAATACTGAAGAGTTATGAAAAGTCTCCAGGGTTCAGGTATTTGAGCCGGTCGGGGGAGCTTCATTTGACATTGTAATGTTTGTATTGTGTATATTTAGATAAAATACTTCTGTTTTCAGGAGCTAATCTGATACATTTCGAGAGTGATTAATTCACAGTTCTATAGAATGTATTAATTGAACAAGTTTAAAGTCTAATAAAAATTCCAGTCGCAGTCAAAGCTCATACAACCTGCTAAGCACATAAAACATCCAGAACACCAGAACGTGCACCTCTAGTTGCAAATGCGACTTCAACAAGCAATAGAGTTTTTGGGTGGCAATTCATTTTTAACTGTAAGAAAGTGAGGACTTAAAACTGAAGCCCTTGCAAGCCCATCTTCCCACCTTACAGGGCTGTGAGTGCAGAAGTGGGTCTGATGTATTTTCTCCACCACATCATGTGTATATAAATGTTTTTGGTGTGTAGTATTTACATGGAAATATGTTAATCTATTTTCTTGTCTGTTCCATAGAAAGACTGGTCTGTGATCATGACAGTTCACCAGGTTCAGGTGGAGTTGGAGGGATGCTTCCCCCATCTCAGCTGCCATTAAAGTGACAAGCTTTGTCCAAAACTCAGGTGGTAGAAGGACAGCACCAGTTTTGAGTGGTCACTGAGTACGGTGAGTGGCTGAATGCTCCATATTGTGGTCACAGTCCTGTTTTGATCAATTCTTCTGAAGCTTCTGTGGTATTCTAATGTCAAAAGTATCATTCATTCCTTCCCTTTAAACCCCGTGCTGCCTGCTGCATGAGTCAGAGTGTGCCTGACTTGTTCTGTCTAACAGCACCCTCTCAGCTCCATAGGAAAAGACTCACAATGTAATAATGTAAACGCAGGTTCCACTAACATTTTGTTCCACCTTACTTTAGACAACTCGGAAATGTCTGCCTCAGATGAGACCCATTTTCCAAAATCCCCGGAGTCCTGATGTTCTCAGGAAGTAACCTAAGCTAACAAGGCCAATATTCATGTTTTATGGGGATTTCTGACTCAAATTTTAGAGCTGTTTATCATGCAAATATATGTGCCCCTAAGCCAACCAATGATTAGAAAGAACTAATCTATTTTAAGCAATATGTAGTCCTTAATCAACTATTTATCATTCATGAAGATTACATTGGCAGCTGCAAGGAGATAAGGAAATCCCAAGATGATTTAGAACCTGGTTTTTGTGTAGTACCATAAGTTAAGAACTGCAGTGGGGATAAAGATTCTGATCCTACTTCCACTGAAGTAAATAGCAAAACTCCCATTAACTTCTATGGAAGGAGGATGAGGCCCAAAGTCTATTATGTAAACACAAAATCCTTTGATCAGATTTCACATCAGCCATAAAATGAGAAAAGTTAGCAACAGAAAAGGCTTAGTCCATCTTTCTGCCAATGCAGGGTTGTTCCCTACAGGAGGCTTGAGTATTGTGTCCACATTTAGAGGTTCTTGGCAATGAGTTTCCACCATTCCCTTAAGAGACTATTCAACTATCTAATAGATCTCACTTGCCAGGAAACTTTCCCTACTGTTCAAGCTACAGGGTCTTTTTCTTTTTTGGATGAAATATGTCCCATCAATGTGCAGGACTGACAGAAAAGGCTGGCAGAAACCATGATGCCTTGCTTGCAACATGCAAAAGAAAGTAAGTTAATGTATCACTAATTTCGAATTGCTATTGCCCTGATCCATGTAGTGTAATGTGCAGTTTGTGTAAGAGCTCAGTCAGCAGGAAGAGAGAGAAATGGTCCCGGCACTTCTGCTTTACTAAGTTATCTGACAGGTCAGGCTAGTCACGTTGCTGGAAAAAGGGGGAGAGGGATAGCTCAGTGGTTTGAGCATTGGCCTGCTAAACCCAGGGTTGTGAGTTCAATCCTTGAGTGGGCCATTTAGGGATCTGCTTTGGGCAGATTGGGGATTGGTCCTGCTTTGAGCAGGGGGTTGGACTAGATGACCTCCTGAGGTCCCTTCCAACCCAGATATTCTATGATTCTAAGACAACAGAGATGGTGCAGCAGACAAGGAGTCTGATGAATTTTTCTTGCAATGATACAAGAACATCCTGCACCAGACTCAAAGATGTCAGGCACGGGGGTAACTGCTGCAATCAGTTTGCAAAGCAGTGTCCCTGACACCATGATGGATGCCATTTTAAAATATCTTAGCTTCCCTCTGAATAACTGACCATCTGCAGTGGGTCCAATAACAATATTGGTATTGTCCCAACTCCCAGCCAAAGGCCATGCAACAGCTAATTCTGAAAGTGAAAGAAAGGAAATATTACCCCAGCTATTCTTCCAGCTAGCAACTTACTCAAGAGGAAGAGGAAGGCAATTGTGGTCTGTTGGCCAACGCCCCTTGGAATATGAACATTTTTATGGGTGTGGGCACAGAAAGAGTGAGTTTATTAGCTTCCTGGCATGTTTACCAGCTTCAGTGCTAGTTACACAGCTAGGGCCTATTCTCTCCCCTCAGGATATCTGAGCACATCCCACTGAAGCCCATTTGGAGTTATTTGTGTCTTGCAGATGGAGGATAAGGCCCCTGGAGTTGTTCTTTGGATTTAATTTATATGATGTTGATTTGTATCTGGCTATTTTTCAAGCACGTATGATTCATTTTTGCATGGGCAGGTGGGAGTGGCTCCATTATTTTCTTTTGAATCACTTCACGTTTTTCTGTCACTGGAACATGCTTTAACAACTGTGTGTGGGGAGCCTGGTGGGAACAGGCTAGGTGGCTCTGTCTCAGCTTGCGCTGCTGCTCCATGGGCATGAGAAATTCTGTGGCGGAGCTCCTCCTGAGTTTTTTGAACTGGGTTCTTCTATTATGGCAGCTGGACCATTTCTGATCTCTTCATGGGACTTGTTTCCTTGGAGAGAGAATGAACTTCATCCTTTGTGTTCAGAGTATGAGACTTCTGCAGTGACTGCCGCTGTTGCAGGTCAGAGATGGGGTCCCATACACCTGTCAGGGGTAAGTTGTCTAAACACTGCTATGCTTGCTTCAGACCCACTCTTTTTATATCCGAATCCAGAGAGCCTCCTCTCATCCCTAGCACTAGCTGGGACATTTTAGAACAATAAGCCTCGCACAGACAGGGTCCATAATGTCTGCCGAAGATTATTTGGGCATCTGTCGTTGCTTCCTACAACGAGTTTGGCTTTCACAGATTGCAGAACCAAAGCACAGTGTGGGGTTTTGCCCAAATCAAAACCAGGCCACCTTGTCCTCTCTAGCGAGCACATCACACATTTTACTGTGCCCAACAGTGTGTTAGTTGCTTCACAAGTGACAGAAACATCATCCCTGCCTGAAACAGCTTACAGTCTCAGTACACATCTTACAGTTCTGGGTTTTAATAGACAAAATAAGTCCTACCGAAAGTAATGAAGACATAAAGGGCCAGATCTTCTGCGGGTGTAAACTGGCATAACTCCATGGACTTCAGAATCTGTGCTCCCTATACGCAAAAATGAAAAGACTTCTCCTAAAAGCAAAAACTCCCCTCGCCCCCTTGCAGGCAAATACATGAGAAAAATAGTAGGGTTGCACTTTAAAATTAGGCTAAGTACATGGCTTCACAAGGGATGTGTTGCTAATGCACTATTTTAATTTCTTTTGCCTTCTGGTAACCAGATTCACTAATCCACTTACAGGAAACATAACTTAGCAAGAAATATACCTAAAGGAAATCTACCGGCCACTGCAGGTAATCCTTGGTGAACTCAAAAAAGCTTTGATTAAGGAATCTGGGACCAGACATTTCAATGGCAGGTGTCGCAGTATGTTGGGAAACAGAGACAGAACGTGAGGGCACAGACATTCTCCCTTTTGCCTTCTGAGAGAGGAACTGCTGGTTTGTTTGTTTTTCCCCAGAGCTCAGGTACCAGAGATGATGGCAGTTCTTTTCCAGTGCATAAATAATTTATTGGCCATATACATCTCCCGCTGGCAGCTGGCTACAGTATGTCATGCTGAGGAATGCGAGAGAGCAACAAAAGAGCACTCCCTTGGCAGTGAACAATGAAGAGGCAGTTCAGCTGCCCATAAAATGCCATCGGGTAAGCGTGTCCCTCCGGTTACCAACAACAAATCTCACACCAGAACGCCAGACATTGGAAGGGGAAGCAGTTGACGTTACTTTTCAGGATCATTTGTACCTTTGTCACTAGGATGGTTCCCCTTGAGAGCAGTGAGCATTAATTACGCTGTTTTCTAAACAGACATTATCAGACGTTGAATTTCAAGTCTCTAAAGAAGAGTTTGGACAAATACTGTCACTCTGGCATAAAGCCATGAGCAGCCTGAAACCTCACTCAGTTAGATTTAAAGGACTTTTTCAGAGCCCCCGGTAGCAGAATTCCCTTTGATTTCAATAAGAGTCGAAGGCATGGAGCTGCTGCAGAGTCGGATCCTAAGGTGTTCCCAATGTTTTCTTCACACTCCATTGCTGGGAATACCTTCCTGAGACTTGAACAAAAAATGCCTTTCCCCAGTAACTGTCAGTGCCCATATAGCAAGCTCTTCCACCCTCGTCTCTTCTCCTACACCACCTTGGTAACAAAACTTGAAGGCAGAGTTTTGTAGCTGTGTTTTGGGCAGGTATTTCAAATGTGGGTGCCTAATGTGAGGCACCTAATTCCATATGTAGGCTCCTAACTAAAAGGCTCCTGATTTGAAGAGGTGCTATGCACCTGCTGCTCCAGAACGTGGCTTGGAATTCCCAAGCCAAGATTCAAACTCCTGGCCCTAGTTCTTAAAAAGCTCTCCCAGAACTCTACAAAGCTCTGTCACTTGCACATTAAAAAACACTGGCCTGGTCAGATGACATATAAAATGTAATTACATGAGAAATATCACCTAAAGACATATGTTAAAATTGAAGTAAGACAGTTTATGGATAGATGACATACCCTATTATATATGTTAATACAGTATTATTTTAGCATCTCCAATAATGCAGCCATTCCTAAGCTGGGGCAGCTGAAATGCTGTGTGATATCCTGGGGAAGGATGAAGTGAACACTTGTTGCAAATCTTTGTACTTTATTAGTCTCTAGTCAAGTAACTTGCATGGTTCCTGGCACGACTGCATTGGAGAGTGGCAAGCTCTGGTATCTGTAACAGCTCTATGAACATCGCAGGCCTAGGCAGCACCTGGAGATAATGTAGGTTAAGTAGATTGTCAGGAAGTCTGCTGCCTGCTGACATCTACAGCCAAGTATAGTGTGTGCTTCCTCTCAGCACTTACCAGGTGCTGCTAGCACTGGAGCCAGCATAAGGGCATCCTGGTGATATTATCTGCATGACATCTGCATTAAAAATTAGAAATAAAATGCAGCCCCAAACCAGCAATGGCATCTGTGCACCACCCTCAAGTTACTCTTATTTCTAGCAGGAATACTCTTCACTCAGGGGACTGTATGCAGCCTCTCCTCCAGTCAGAATATAGGTGCACATTAAGGGCTAGATTCATTCTTGTGCCAATATTAGGGCCAACCCGGAGAAAAGGCTACTGCTACCTCCCCTAGCTCAGTGTTGCCTATGGGTCACTGCAGGAGTTTCGGGTTTGTCTACACATGCAAATTAATCCAGAATAAACTAGGCTATGAAGTTAAAGTGGATTAACTATTCCTGATTAACCTTATGTATGGACATGCTTATTCCAGAATACAAGTGCCTTATTCCAAAATTGGTCACTTCCAAAGTAGAGTCATAGATTCCAAGGCCAGAGGGCCCACTGTGTTCAAGTCTGACTCCCTGTGCATCACAGGTCGCAGAACTTCCCCACAAGAATTCCGAGAGCAGCAAATTAAGCTAATTCAGAATCCGGCGCTGTTATTCTAGAATAAAAGCATCCACACATGGTGTTAATGAGGAATAGTTATTCCAGAATGTGCAGCCAAGACCCTAGAATTGCTGGGAAGCAGGACTGCTTGAGCCACTCCCTTGTCCTGCCTGCCACCAAGTCATGTCCTACCTTGGTATGATGCCTGAGCCAAGGGCTCCTATGGGGATATATAAACAGTGAAGCCCATTCTGCAGCTCCTTGAGAGAGCCTCCTGTGCTGAGCATCCCTCTGGATAACCTTACAGCTGCACTGCAGCGGCTTAGCTGGCACAAAGGGACCTCAGCACCTGGGTGAACTCCCCTGCAACTCTGCTTTTGCAGCATCAGTATATGCCAGTTTTGGGGCCAGATGGCCCAATACGAGCCTTCGGCCCCTGCTGTAAAATTACATGATGTAATTCTATTGTTGTTCAGTTATGTTTGGCGTAAAGCAAATAAGAGCAGGAGGGATTATTTTATGCAATGTTCAGAACAATTTTGCAGCTACTCCTGAAAATTTTCTTCCTTTCCTTTTCTTCTCCTTTCTGTTCTTTTATCTTAAATTTGCATCTTAAAGCAGTTATTTTCCCAATAAAATGCTCATCCAATGAGGCAGCAGATTCTTTACTCAGTGGTATTGTCACATGGTTTAAATATATGCTTGTCCAAAAATTGAAATTTGGGGTAGATTGATTCTCCACTTATCTAAGACTTTACACCAGTGAAAAGTGCTGTAAAATGCTACCAAAGCAGGATGATGGAGAGGAATACTCTTCCCCCTTCACTGATTGATTGGTTTGGAGGGCGAGCATGGGTGAAAGCTTTCAGAGTCCACTCAGCTGGAGTTACAGGCTTAAGGTGTAAGAGGTTTGGAATGAGGTATTTATTCTTTTGAGTTGTGCTCGATTGGGTAAGGTGTGGCTGGCAAGTAACACGCTAAAGGTTTGGCTGCCATCTGCTGGTGAATTCCAGGGGCATGAAATGCAGGCACTCAAAAATGAAAACTCCTAGTAGAAATTTGAAAGAACACGATAACATTTTTTTCCTCCCATGTCATTTATTGTTCTGTTGACAGAAGCTAGCCCTACCATGTTATCACATTTGTGCCCCCAGATCGCAATATTAAGCTTACAGAATTTGGAGTGTTATAGTCTTCTTGCCGGTGAAGAGATCATCATTTTCTCTGTTAGAACGCCTGGTGTGTAACCTATAAAAACCAGACTTCCAGCTGTGGAAGGTTCAAACTGGGTGACCTTTCTAGCCATGTTTTTATGTGGCCCCCAGCACTGTAGTCTCTCAAGTGCTTACGGTGAAAGTGGTACTGTCGGTGTTTCCTGAGGAAAGAAGAGCAGGGAGGTTGTGATTAACAACATAGCTTTGGATCGTGCCCCCCCAGTTCTGCATCTAGGGGAACATGAGCTCAGCTGCCTCCGTGGCACCACTGTCCCTTGCCTGGGGTTATTTTATTTCTTCCACTGGGTCCCTGAGAATGCAATTATCATTTTGCTTGTTCCTTCTTTCTCACAAAAAGGGCCCCATTCTCAAATTACAGATAATTTCTTCTGTCTTCTTTATATCAGAAGAGCCAGTTAAAACAGAAATTGAAATTCATCAGTAGAACAAAGTGACCAGGGAGCCATGAGCCATCATCAGCCTGGCATGTCTTCAGAGCCAGCTTATCAGCTATCAACTATGGCCCGCAGGTTGGATACGGCCCGTGAGCTGTTTTAAGCCAGCCTGTGAGCTCCTGCTGGGGAGCGGGGTCTGGGGCTTGCCCCGCTCTGATGCTCCAGCTGGGGCACCGTGGCATGGCCCCGCTCTGGGGCGCAGGGTCAGCTCCTGGAAGCAGCCGCATGGCCCCGCTCCAGTGCTCTAGCAAGGTCGGGGTCCACTCCACATGTAGGAGCCGGAGAAGGGACATGCCACTGCTTCCGGGAGCCGCTTGAGGTAAGCATCACTCGGAGCCTGCACTCCTGAGCCTCTCCCCACTCTCCAACCCCCTGCCCTAGCCCTGATCCCCCTCCTGCTCTCCCAACCCCTTGATCCCAGCACAGAGCACCCTCCTGTACCCAAATCTCATCCCCAGCCCCACCCCAGAGCCCACACCCCCAGCTGGAATCTGCATCCCTTCCTGCACCCCTGCCCCAGCCCTGATTCCCCTCTCACACTCCAAACCCCTTGGTCCCAGCCCAGAGCACCCTCCTACACTTCAAACTCCTCATCCCCGGCCCCACCCCAGAGCCCGCACCCCCATCTATTGCCCTTACCCCCTCCTGCACCCCAACCCCAATTTTGTGAGCATTCACGGCCCGCCGTACAATTTCTATTCCCCGATGTGGCCCTCGGACCAAAAAGTTTACCCACCCCTGGTCTATAACATTCCATCTATGGACAGAGCATTTGTCTTTTACTGCTGCAGAAAATAACAGGAGGGAAAGCAGCTACTAGTATCCAGGCGCTCATCAGACAGACTTGCAAAAGTTCCGGTGAGAGAGAGCCCTGAAATGCCCACACCACAGAGAAGTTTGAGTAAAGATTTTGCTTCTGTTCCTTCTTGCCCTTTTCTCTGCATTTAAATGTCCCCTTTGTGAGAGGCAAGGTTGAACGGAGCTGTCCCAGCATTTTCCATCTTGCTTCTTCTGTCTGTCGGGGTTAATTAATTTACCTGCTTTTGGTGGTTCTGCCCGAGGAGCTAGATCAGAATGAAAATTGCAAATCAACTATTTATAAAATGAGCTCCTACTATGGGAGGGATTATGTTAAATAGAGGGCAGAGCCAGGCCTTTATATACAGCGCTGGCTGACTACTAACAGAGCATAATTTGGGTTAGCTCTGGAGAACTGAGGAGCAGCTTATACACTGTACCTGTAAACTGGACACATCGGATACGAAACCCATGAAAGATAATGTCAGTTTTTATAGCCACTTTTCATAGTAGACTCATACTCTAAAGCAGCTTTATACTGATATATTTTGACTGGACAAAACATTTGATCTTCTTGCAAATATTCCCTGAATATGCAGGTCTCTTTGGTTTTTCACCCTCACTTGTGCTTTGTAGACATATTTTATAATGAACTTTGCACAAACACTATTTACCACACTCTCTTCCCCGTCACTACGAAGTAGTATGACAGCTCTACTCCAACCACTTTGTAACACCCTTTGAGACAGAAAAATGGCTCACTTACTATGAAGGTATTTATAAAAGGGTCAGTGTTTTCACTATCTGAAGGAAGAAATTAATGTTTTAAGAGAGACCCTGTGCTAAGCACAAGTGAGGTTTCCCATGCATGTCTTGCCACTTAATGTAAAAACTGACCATTTCTCCAGGCATGTTAGTTTCTGGTTGAACTGGATTTCCAATTATTCAAAACAGAGCCAAGACACTGCATACCAATAAAATTACTTAGGATAATACAATGTACTTTCTGGCAGAAGTAGAATATTGGGTAGATTGTTACAAAGAAATACTGGGGGAGCGGAGAGAGAATATTTGTTTTAACTAATCCATTTACATTTCTTGACTTTAAATTATTTTAGTTCATTTATGGTATATCTATAGGTCAATTTATTTTCCTTAGAATGCAATCTAAAACTGGTCCTACAGAAGAGCACTTAGCTCTAGAAAAACAATAATCCAAAAGTTCTTAGCAACAATTTTAAATAATGAAAATTAAAAGCTGTAGTGACAAAATAAGTTTTACTGCTCTTTTCTTTTGTTAGCCTTGCAGAGGCAAACAGTTAAGAGGATGTGAGAGCTGGATTCTGTTCCTTCCTGTGCATCAACAGCACTGTTTATTAAATTCCAATTCACTACACATTTGCAATACTATTGAAGGTGATGGAATTGCACAGGTGTGCAATGAGGGGCTAACTGGGCCTGCAAAACCCCCTTTACCATTTAAGGTGTATGGCACTTTAAGAACTATGCGTAATTACTGGTGTGTTCACAGTATACAAACAGAGATGTTAGATAAAAACATAGAATACTCTTGCTGGAAGGCTGCGGTGTTACACTCTTTTATTTCTTAGAATTCAGAATGATAACATGCAAGAACCCCAAAACAGGCAGAGACAAGGCAGGTTGCTCTCTAAAACAGAGAGATACAATTTCCCCCACTTTAAACTGGCTGGCTGCAGAATGACTCTGATTGCACAGAATGATTGCACACTTCTCTACAGAGGCCCCAGGCTGCAAGCAGGACCAGGAAATCTGTTGAGAATGTAAAGTGATAGATCATAATGCTAACAGTTTTCAGTGCGCCACAATTATTGCATCATCAAAGCCTGGAATTTTTTGTATAGCAGAGTTGAAATGCCTTGTCAGTTGCAAATGGAGTTAGGTGAGGTGAGGTGAACATAAGAACTGAAATGTGGTTGAATGTGTCTTGAAAACAAAATGCCCTCACTGTGCTAAGGTTGTTTTATTATTACTTTTTACATAAGTAGAGCTGAGCAAAAATCAGAATTTCCATCCCACAGGAAATGTTATTTCGTTCGTTTTCATCCCAAATTGGGACAAAAAGCTGAAATATCAACATTTTTTGAAAAAGGAAATATTCAAAAAATTTCAATTCAGAAATGTTGAAATGTTTCATGTAGACATTTTTGATAATGAAACATTCTGATGTTCCCCAAACTAAAATATTTAATTCCCATTTGTTGAACTGACCAACATTTCAAGTCAGTCCAACATTAAACTGAATTTTCCCATTGTCACAAGGAAACTGTAGTTCAGGAACCTGGTGCCCCCATTCTTCCCTATGGGCAAAGGTTCCTGGTTGCACTCCATTTCCCAGGATGCATCTACAGTCATGTGACTTCCAGGATGCATCAAGCAGTTTGGTCAGAAAGTAATCCATGTTGCATCATGGGAGATGTAGTCCCATAAGGAGCTCAGTCCATTGGAGAGAATGAGGGCCTGAATTATAACTCCAGTAAGAAAATTACAATAGCGAAATTCTGCTTAATGTTGAATAATATTTTGTTTCAATTTTGGGTCAGTAAAATTGAAAACAAAATTGGCAAAATTGAAATTTTCCTGTGAAAAAATGTCATGGTGCAGCAACTGTATTTTCCAACAAAAAAACTCATTTCCACCGAAAATTCCCAACCAACTCTCTATATAAGTAACCCTAGCAAGGATGTATGAGGTGGAAAGAACTCAGTTTGAATTTGCAAGGCAAGCATTCAGGAGGAAAATAACACTTTTACTTGTAAACTCATTTGATGTGGAATTAATGAGAGAGTATGGCAAAGTTTTTACAGTCATTTTTCACAGTAGAATTGCATCCCAAAGACTGTGACTAATTGCTGTGTGTCTTATTGGGAGACATGTAAAGGGCTCAGATGGCACAGTCGCCTCTCCTCCTCAGATCCAGTGTTATATCTTGTATCATAGTATGGGACAGACTCTAATTCCATCACCTTATACTTTTCTTCATCAGCCTCACTAAAAATAAGGGCTTTATCTCCAGTTACAATTCAGAGGATTCCTCCTCCCCAGGAGCACAAAATCTGCTTCCACTGAAATCAATGGAAAAACTTCTCATTGGCTTTCGTGGGTGTTGGCTCTGAACCTAGGACTGCAGTCACTGCCAAAACCCCTGATGCAGGAACATTCCCTATATCAGAACCTAATACCAGCGCAAAATCTGGAACAGCTGCAACAGTGACGCTTCAATAAGCCATTCTGAAATTTAAAGAGGGGTACAAAAATGAGTTGCACCTTATTATAACCAATTACATAACACATAGCTATGCCTTCCAGGAGAAAACCTGTAACCTCAGCTGTACCTGCTGAGTCTGGAATTCCTTCAAGACATCCTGATGACATTATAAAACCCTGACAACAAATCTTAAGGGTTGTTTTTTTTAGTGTCACAATAACTCCAATTATATCCTTACTGTATGTACCTTTGAGATATAATATTGCTTTTTCAACAAGATATGTTTTGGTAATCACTTCTTTACCGTGTCCCCCGTGAGTACACACTTGGCAGGAAAACCAGATTTGCAAACAGATGACCAAGAAGAAACCAGCAAGTTCTGATCTAACTGGAAAATTAACATTTTATATCCTGCACAGGGTTTTGCTAGATGACCAGGGTGCCTAGGTGCTACAGTAATAATAATATTAATTAAATAATTAATCAGATGCTGAAATGCTGTGGAGCCACTGCCTTTTGAAGGCCACCAAAAAGTGCTGGAGACCATGAGAGCTGTTTAGTTTGGAAGCTGTTCTTGTTGCGGATGTCCCTCTATCACAGCCAATCCGTGTGTGATTTTAAGAAAATGGGAGGATGGGACTAATGTTTCAGATAGGATACTAGGATGGTTAGCTGTTAGGACATTTTTCTGGATGGGAAGTAAATGGGAAGATTCAGCATCTGAGAGTGAGAGGGAAGCTGTGCTGGGTTAGTGACCAGCATCTGGGTCTTGCTTTTGCCTCATCAGTGGACACTGGATCTGATGGCCAGCGGTCACTTAGTAACATAGAAGTTTTGACTCTTGCAGTTGTCCTGCAGTATCAGATGGGAGGTGATGTGTTGGGACTACGGACAGTGCTTGTTTTGGACCAGCTATGAGGCTCTGTTGGCATTAATGGGAGCAGCTCTGTTTGAAGATGGCTGGGGTCCAATGGGCATGCATGTGAATATTTTTATAATGTGGATGCTAGGAAATAATAATCATACGTGCTGCACAGGCATCCAATGGCTTCTGTTTTTTGGGGAGAACTCTGTAGCTTTTCCCCCTTCCTGGGACTGGATTCTCAGCTCTCTCTGGTGATGTCTGTTTCTAAGACAAAAGGAGCAAGCAACCCTGTTCCTTTTGGGTGAAACTGAAAGGAGGCTTTCAGGTAATTAACGTTTAGAACATCTGCATGCACACATTGCAGTCAAGCAAGAAAACCTGACTGTCTGGCTTCTCCTAGCAATCTATCACTTCAGTTTTTTGAATGAGAGATTAAATAAGGCTGATAAAGGCACCAGTGAATGTGCTGTTTCCAAATGCCACATTTATTGTAAATAAGACACCTGCTCTTTGTGATTTAATCTTTGCTTATCTGATGGCTATGGCCTGAATTACTGACTTATGGTTGAATGATAATTCAAATTTTGCATGATTTTGTATCTGATAATTCAGTATCCCAGACCACAATGTAAAACCCCTTTGTTATAAATCCAACATAGAGTAAAGAAGCCAGGCCTGGCAAAAATCAGGTACTGTGAGTATATGATGTAAAGCAGGACCATGTTTTAGGGTTCTTTTGATATACATCATCCTGTATAGCAGGAAATTCATGAAGGAGTTGCTCTTGACTATGATCCTGGAAGGCCTATGAATCTCTGTGCTGGATTTCAATCTCGGGTATGAGAGGGTCTTGGAGCCTTTGCTTTGAAATGTCAGTAGGTGATAGTTACATTTAACCTCATTCAATGAGTTAGCATAGCCAGACATGGAAAGGATCAAAAGGTGGACCTGGTATCATTGGATTTAGTAATCCCAGGGGAGGGGCCAAATGTCTTGGGAGATCAAATCATCGTAGTTTGCATTTCAACACTGGGTGATCAAGCTTTCTGCTACTGTCATAAAAATGTATCAATATTCACCCAAATATTTCCTTAATCTTTTGCCTGTCCTTCACCAGGAATGTTAACACAACAAAGAGAGTTCATATAAGTCTGATAATTACCATTTAATACAGTGGTACTAGTCCATTCTCATTCCGTCCTAGTTTCTCAGAGACCATTATGGTTTGGGTCTGTTTTAGAGTAACAGAGCTTGAGAAGGACATACTTGCCTTGCAAAATCATTACTTCCAGTATCATGGTCCTATATATCTGTAAAACCTGTTTCTTTAGTGGGACTGCTAGCTGCCTCTTCTAAACCATCCAGTTGTCCTTCTCACCATTGTAGTCTTATTCATTTCAACTGCTGGCTGCCAGTAGAGATGACCCTAGGGGAGAGCTGATCAGTTTTCAAGGACAAGAACTAGGATTTCCAAGATGATCTGAATTTACCGCTATTACCAGAGTTGGGTGTCAGGAATTCTGTTGATTGTTCAGGGGGATTTCAAATCAGCTTCAGAGTTTCATGCAACTTGGAGCTTGGATCCTTTTCCCTACAAGTCTTTTTTTTTTTTTTCTGAATGGTGGGAGATACTGATGTCAGTGTAGTAATAGTTCAGTTGTCATTACAAGAGAGCTTGTAGATAAGCTGTGATGAATCCACAACATGGCAACACTTGGTAGTTAAGGAGTAATCTCTTGGTTTGGCCAAACTTCTAGATGAATTTACAGGGACACACAGCCATCAATGACATCTGCAGTTCACATTCAGCTGTGAATACTGAACTTACGCTGCCATTGTCGGAGTCAAGAATTACTTACTAAGAACAGTTCCGCAAAGTGGCTGATCCTTGCTTGATAAAATTAATAAGCAGCCGGTTTAAAACAAAAATAATGAAGTACTTCTTCACATAATGCATAGTCAACCTGAGGAACTCATTGCTGGGGATATTGTGAAGGCCAAAAGTATAACTGGGCTCAAAAAAGAATTAGATAAATCCATGGATGACAGGTCTCTCAATAGCTATTAGCCAAGATGGTCAGGGATACAACCCTATGCTCCAGGTGCCCCTAAACCTCCAACTACCAGAAGCTGAGACTGGACAACAGGGGATCACTTGAAATTGCCCTGTTCTGTTCATTCCCTCTGAAACATCTAGCACTGTCCATTGTCAGAGACAGAATATTGGGCTAGATGGACCATTGATGTGACCTAGTGTGACGGGTTCGGTCACAGAGACCCTGTTGTGCTGGAATTACCTCTGAGCCCATTTTCCACTGCCAGCTTGGGACTCCAGAACCCTGCCTTGTTGAGCCAGACACGCTAGTCTGCTGCAACACAGAGCCAGGTCTGGTCCATGCCCCCAAACCTGCAGACTTTAACCAAAAACTGCTCAGCAAGTTACCTATCTCCAGCATCCAGACACCCAGATCCCAGTGGGATCCAAACCCCAAATAAATCTGTTTTACTCTGTATAAAGCTTATACAGGGTAAACTCATAAATTGTCCGTCCTCTATAACACTGATGGAGAGAGATGCACAGCTATTTGCTCCCCCAGGTATTAATCACTTACTCTGGGTTAATTAATAAACAAAAGTGATTTTATTAAGTATAAAAAGTAGGATTTAAGTGGTTTCAAGTAATAACAGTCAGAACAAATAAGTTACCAAGCAAAACACACAAGTCTAAGACTAATAAATTTAAGAAACTGAATACAGGTAAATCTCACCCTCAGAGATGTCCCAATAAGCTTCTTTCACAGACTAACTCCTTATTAGGCTGGATCTAATCCTTTCCCCTGGTACAATTCTTGTTAGTTCCAGCTCAGGTGGTAACTAGGGGATTTCTCATGACTGGCAGCCCCCTTTGTTCTGTACCATCCCCTTTTATATCTTTGATACAAGGCAGGAATCCTTTGTCTTTCTCTGGGTTCCCACCCTTCCTTCTAAATGGAAAAGCACCAGGTTTAAGATGGATTCCAGTATCATGTGACATGTTTACATGTCCTGTGAGACTTCATTACTCACTGGCTGGCACCCACATATACAGGAAGGCTTACAAGTAAACAGAGCCATTTACAACCAATTGTCCTAGTTAATGGGAGCCATCAAGATTCCAAGCCACCATTAATGGCCCACACTTTGCATAGTTACAGTAGGACTTCAGAGTGATACTTCATATTTCTAAAAAGAAAAGGAGTACTTGTGGCACCTTAGAGACTAACCAATTTATTTGAGCATGAGCTTTCGTGAGCTACAGCTCACTTCATCGGATGCATACTGTGAAAACTGCAGAAGACATTATATACACAGAGACCATGAAACAATACCTCCTCCCACCCCACTCTCCTGCTGGTAATAGCTTATCTAAAGAGATCATCAATTTGGGCCATTTCCAGCACAAATCCAGGTTTTCTCACCCTCTGCCCCCCCCCCCCCCACAAACTCACTCTCCTGCTGGTAATAGCCCATCCAGTGACCGCTCTCTTTAAAATGTGAATGATAATCAAGGTGGGCCATTTCCAGCACAAATCCAGGTTTTCTCACCCCCCCCACACCCCTCCAAAAACCACACACACAAACTCACTCTCCTGCTGGTAATAGCTTATCCAAAGTGACCACTCTCCTCACAATGTGTATGAAAATCAAGGTGGGCCATTTCCAGCACAAATACAGGTTTTCTCACCCTCCCCACCCCCTTTTTTCAAAAAAACACACACACAAAAACTCACTCTCCTGCTGGTAATAGCTTATCCAAAGTGACCACTCTCCCTACAATGACAGGTTTCAGAGTAACAGCCGTGTTAGTCTGTATTCGCAAAAAGAAAAGGAGTACTTGTGTGGCATCTTAGAGACTAACCAATTTATTTGAGCATAAGCTACAGCTCACTTCATCGGATGCATACCGTGGAAACTGCAGAAGACATTATATACACACAGAGACCATGAAACAATACCTCCTCCCACCCCACTGTCCTGCTGGTAATAGCTTATCTAAAGTGATCATCAAATTGGGCCATTTCCAGCACAAATCCAGGTTTTCTCACCCTCCACCCCCCCGACCCCCACAAACTCACTCTCCTGCTGGTAATAGCCCATCCAAAGTGACCACTCTCTTCACAATGTGTATGATAATCAAGGTGGGCCATTTCCTGCACAAATCCAGGTTCTCTCACTCCCTCACCCTCCTCCAAAAACCACACACACAAACTCACTCTCCTGCTGGTAATAGCTTATCCAAAATGACCACTCTCCTTACAATGTGCATGATAATCAAGGTGGGCCATTTCCAGCATAAATCCAAGTTTAACCAGAACGTCGGGGGGGGGGGTAGAAAAAAACAAGGGGGAATAGGCTACCTTGCATAATGACTTAGCCACTCCCAGTCTCTATTTAAGCCTAAATTAATAGTATCCAATTTGCAAATGAATTCCAATTCAGCAGTTTCTCACTGGAGTCTGGATTTGAAATTTTTTTGTTGTAAGATAGCGACCTTCATGTCAGTGATTGCGTGACCAGAGAGATTGAAGTGTTCTCCGACTGGTTTATGAATGTTATAATTCTTGACATCTGATTTGTGTCCATTTATTCTTTTACGTAGAGACTGTCCAGTTTGACCAATGTAAATGGCAGAGGGGCATTGCTGGCACATGATGGCATATATCTCATTGGTGGATGTGCAGGTGAACGAGCCTCTGATAGTGTGGCTGATGTTATTAGGCCCTTTGATGGTGTCCCCTGAATAGATATGTGGGCACAGTTGGCAACGGGCTTTGTTGCAAGGATAGGTTCCTGGGTTAGTGGATCTGTTGTGTGGTATGTGATTATTGGTGAGTATTTGCTTCAGGTTGGGGGGCTGTCTGTAGGCAAGGACTGGCCTGTCTCCCAAGATTTGTGAGAGTGTTGGATCATCCTTCAGGACAGGTTGTAGATCCTTAATAATGCGTTGGAGGGGTTTTAGTTGGGGGCTGAAGGTGACGGCTAGTGGCGTTCTGTTATTTTCTTTGTTAGGCCTGTCCTGTAGTAGGTGACTTTTGGGAACTCTTCTGGCTCTGTCAATCTGTTTCTTCACTTCCGCAGGTGGGTGTTGTAGTTGTAAGAATGCTTGATAGAGATCTTGTAGGTGTTTGTCTCTGTCTGAGGGGTTGGAGCAAATGCAGTTGTATCGCAGAGCTTGGCTGTAGACGATGGATCGTGTGGTGTGATCAGGGTGAAAGCTGGAAGCATGTAGGTAGGAATAGCGGTCAGTAGGTTTCCGGTATAGAGTGGTGTTTATGTGACCATTGTTTATTAGCACTGTAGTTTCCAGGAAGTGGATCTCTTGTGTGGACTGGACCAGGCTGAGGTTGATGGTGGGATGGAAATTGTTGAAATCCTGGTGGAATTCCTCAAGGGCTTCTTTTCCATGGGTCCAGATGTCATCAATATAGCGCAAGTAGAGTAGGGGCGGTAGGGGACGAGAGCTGAGGAAGCGTTGTTCTAAGCCAACCATAAAAATGTTGGCATACTGTGGGGCCATGCGGGTACCCATAGCAGTGCCGCTGATCTGAAGGTATACATTGTCCCCAAATGTAAAATAGTTATGGGTAAGGACAAAGTCACAAAGTTCAGCCATCAGGTTAGCCGTGACATTATCAGGGATAGTGTTCTTGACGGCTTGTAGTCCATCTTTGTGTGGAATGTTGGTGTAGGGGGCTTCTACATCCATAGTGGCCAAGATGGTGTTATCAGGAAGATCACCAATGGACTGAAGTTTCCTCAGGAAGTCAGTGGTGTCTCGAAGGTAGCTGGGAGTGCTGGTAGCGTAGGGCCTGAGGAGGGAGTCTACATAGCCAGACAATCCTGCTGTCAGGGTGCCAATGCCTGAGATGATGGGGCATCCAGGATTTCCAGGTTTATGGATCTTGGGTAGTAGATGGAATATCCCAGGTCGGGGTTCCAGGGGTGTGTCTGTGCGGATTTGATCTTGTGCTTTTTCAGGAAGTTTCTTGAGCAAATGCTGTAGTTGCTTTTGGTAACTCTCAGTGGGATCATAGGGTAATGGCTTGTAGAAAGTGGTGTTGGAGAGCTGCCGAGCAGCCTCTTGTTCATATTCCGACCTATTCATGATGACAACAGCACCTCCTTTGTCAGCCTTTTTGATTATGATGTCAGAGTTATTTCTGAGGCTGTGGATGGCATTGTGTTCTGCATGGCTCAGGTTATGGGGCAAGTGATGCTGCTTTTCCACAATTTCAGCCCGTGCACGTTGGCGGAAGCAGTCTATGTAGAAGTCCAGTCTGCTGTTTCGACCTTCAGGAGGAGTCCACCTAGAATCCTTCTTTTTGTAATGTAAACCTGTATTTGTGCTGGAAATGGCCCACTTTGATTTTCATACACATTGCGAGGAGAGTGGTCACTTTGGATAAGCTATTACCAGCAGGAGAGTGAGTTTGTGTGTGGGGGGGGGCGGAGGGTGAGAAAACCTGGATTTGTGCTGGAAATGGCCCAACTTGATGATCACTTTAGATAAGCTATTACCAGCAGGACAGTGGGGTGGGAGGAGGTATTGTTTCATGGTCTCTGTGTATATGATGTCTTCTGCAGTTTCCACAGTATGCATCCGATGAAGTGAGCTGTAGCTCACGAAAGCTCATGCTCAAATAAATTGGTTAGTCTCTAAGGTGCCACAAGTACTCCTTTTCTTTTTGCGAATACAGACTAACACGGCTGTTACTCTGAAACCGTTCATATTTCTAGCTTCAGATACAAGAATGATACATTCATACAAATAGGATGAACACACTCAAATAGATTATAAGATTTGTAATGATACCTTACAAGAGATCTTTTGAATAAAGCATATTCCAGTTACATCATATTTACACTCGTAAGTATATTTCCATAACATATGGAGTGCAATGTCACACCTAGTATGGCTGTTCTTATGTTCTTGCAAGTGGTCTAAGGTCCATTTCAATTGTTGATACTCTAGAGCATGGGATTCTGCATCACTTGGGTAATTGGTTAAATCTGGCTGGGGATCTGTTTAAATTAGGGCTGTCGATTAATCCCAGTTAACTCACGCAATTAACTCAAAAAAATTAACTGCAATTAAAAGATTAATTGCAATTAATCACACTGTTAAACAATAGAATACCAACTGAAATATATTAAATATTTTTGGATGTTTTTCTACATTTTCAAATATATTGATTTCTATTACAGTACAGAATACAAAGTGTACAATGCTCACTTTATATTATTATTTTTATTACAAATATTTGCACTGTAAAATGATAAACACTTCATACAAGTACTGTAGTGCAATCTCTTTATCGTGAAAGTGTAACTTACAAATGTAGATTTTTTTTGTTACATAAGTGCACTCAAAAACAAAACAATGTAAAACTTTAGAGCCTACAAGTCCACTCAGTCCTACTTCTTCAGCCAATTGCTAAGACAAACAAGTTTGTTTACATTTATAGGAGATACTTCTGGCTGTTTCTTATTTACAATGTCACCTGAAAGTAAGAACAGGAGTTCACATGTCACTTTTGTAGCTGGCGTTGCAAGGTATTTATGTGCCAGATACACTAAACATTTATATGCCCCTTCGTGCTTCGGCCACCATTCCAGAGGACATGCTTCCATGCTGATGATGCTTGTTAAAAAAAAAAATGCATTAATTACGTTTGTGCCTGAACTCCTTGGGGAAGAATTGTATATCTCCTGTTCTGTTTAATCTGCATTCTGCCATATATTTCATGTTATAGCAGTCTCAGATGATGACCCAACACATGTTCGTTTTAAGAACACTTTCACAGCAGATTTCACAAATGCAAAGAAGGTACCATCCCCTTTTATATCTTTGATACAAGGCAGGAATCCTTTGTACTAGTGTGAGATTTCTAAGGATAGATACAGCACGCGATCCAAGGTTTAAGAATCTGAAGTGCCTTCCAAAATTTGAGACGGACGAGGTGTAGAGAATGCTTTCAGAAGTCTTAAAAGAGCAACAGTCTGATACGGAAACCACAGAACCCGAACCACCAAAAAAGAAAATCAACCTTCTGCTGGTGGCATCTGACTCAGATGACAAAAATGAACATGCACCGGTCCGCTCTGCTTTGGATCGTTATCAAGCAGATCCTGTCATCAGCATGGATGCATGTCTTCTGGAATGGTGGCTGAAGCATGAAGGGGCATATGCCGCTTTAGGGCATCTGGCATGTAAATATCTTGCAATGCCGACTACAACAGTGCCATGCGAATGCCTGGTCTCACTTTCAGGTGACATTGTAAACAAGACGTGGGCAGCATTATCTCCTGAAGATTGTAACCAAACTTGTTTGTCTGAGCGATTGGCTGAAGTGGACTTATAGGTTCTAAAGGTTTACATTGTTTTATTTTTGAATACAGTTATTTTTTGTACATAATTCTACATTTGTAAGTTCAACTTTCATTATAAAGAGATTGCACTACAGTGCTTGTATTAGGTGAACTGAAATATACTATTTCTTTTGTTTTTTACAGTGCAAATATTTGTAATAAAAATAGTGCGCACTGTACACTTTGTATTCTGTGTTGTACTTGAAATCAATATATGAAAATGTAGAAAGCACCCAAAAATATTTAAATAAATGGTATTCTATTATTGTTTAACAGTGCGATTAATCACGATTAATTTTTTTAATCGCTTGACAGCCCTACTTTAAATGGTTCTAGCAATTCCTGTCTGTAGTGCTACTGTATGAATCCTCATGGTATATTTCAAGGCTGTGAGCTATCTTCGATGTTCTTCAGTCTGACTATATTTAGCCTCTTGAAGAGATTTGCGAGTTACAGGCTGGGTTACCATCACTGCCAAGCTGGGGAGCCAAGTTATATTTATCTTTCTCTCTACACTCAGTAAGGGACATCATCCTAGGCTCTATACCACTGAAAGCTAAAAAACAGATTACTATTTTAGGTTTTATTTTTAATGAGTTCTTAATTGATTTTATTGTTGGTCTTTTGCAAGGAGTCTAGAATGCTATGGCAGACACGTGCCTAATAAGTACAATGTGTTATCAATTGTTAGGGGGCTTATTCCTTCACCCACTTACTTCCCTGGTCCTTCTTGCATGAACAGAGAGCAACAATACCCGAAGTCCAAAGGTGCAAACAATTCGATGTTTATTGGGGTGAACTTCCAGCAAGCATGATTCCAGTTTCCTTCCTTAGTGTCCTCCTTCCCAGCTCTGACACCACAGAGCCTTACACCTGTGTCCCTGTTCCCATTCCTATCCTTAGCCAAACATGATTCCAACTTCCTTACTCCCATTCCCTGTTCCCATTTCCCCCTTTAGCAAAACATGATTCCAATTTTCTTACCCCCATTCCCTGTTCCCATTTCCCTCCCCCTCACACACCCATCCCCTCCTCCCCACACCCACCCCCACTTCCTCATTGACTACAGATTATATAGTAAAACTTGAGTTCTGCTTAGCTATACCTTAACCAATCATTTTCCTGAAATTTAACTAACCAATCCTAACATATTGTAACATGATTATGTAACCAATTATATCCCACCACCTTAATTAGTTTACACCCAGCAAAATTAATTATGCAGCAGACAGGAACAATCACAGAACCAGACAGAGATTATACAGACAAACAATAGCAAAGTGGGAACTATAATGACAAGACAATACAGAAGTGAGGATTTCACATCCCAGCTATTGATAAGTGAGTTCTTGCCAGACAGGATGCTATCAAACTAAATTTCCTTTTACATTTTCTAGGCACTTCCCTTTCTCTGGAGGTGATAGGAACTATCAGGACAGGATTGTATTCCTAACGGCCGAGTAGCACCTTATTTCAGTGTGACTAGTTTGGAATGTGAGGATGTGACCGTTCGCTTCCTAGCTTATGGCTGCCTCTGCTGCTTAGCCAAAGGCCTTAGCCTAAGAATAGGGCCTCAGACTGTCGCAGTAAGAGAAGGCCCTTACACCAGCAGACAGTGATTTTGATTCTTTCTTTTGTACCTCTATCACTAGCCAAGTGATAAGAATACACCTAAATTCTTAGAGTATAGGCCTTTACAGACAGGCCTGAATATCTATATCCTAACATCAATTACATCAGAATGTCGGGATATATTATATATAGCACCAGAGGGGTAGCAATACTGAGCATACAGGGTTTATCTACGTAACAAAGAAGCAGGAAGAGAACTTGGCCTTTTCTAAAATATTTGTATATTAGCTCTTATCACGGTATCTTATCTCACCAGTGACCATATCAGAGAATTTTACCTTTGTGGGTATGATACAAAAGGGACCAGCACAACCAACGTTATCATGTCAGAAAAAGCTTGGCTTCAGAACGTGCGTTAATAATCAGAAACCTCTTGTTCCCATCCTGCTGTTGGACAGTCACCAGTTCAGTTTATTAGTTGGCTTCATTTGAACAATCATTTCCACTTCAACTGAAAAAAAAAAAATCTTCCGTCATCAGAAAAGAATGCCAATCTACCAGGCTTGATGGAATGGACTCTGAAAAAGCATATTGCCATATCCAAGCAAAAGAGCAATCTCCTGCAGACCTGCCAGAGACAATGCTTCAAGCACAGTAATTGGCTGCAGACATTCCACTAACTCATAGTTACTGAAACAAAGAGGCTCATTACTGTACTGATTTTAAAAACACCAGGGTCCTGTAGTCCAAGGGCCTCTAAAGAAAACATGAGTGGAACATGAAAACAATTGTGTTTCAAACAGTGCTAACTGATTTATTAGTGCAGTGCTGACATCTTGTTGACGGAAGTGTAATTCCTGCGTGGGGGAAGATTCTGTGGTGCCTGGACTGAAAATGGTTATTTAAAGTAAGAGAAGGGGCTAAATTCAACCCTGGTGTAAGCAGATTGATGGAGCTACACCGTCTCACACCATGGTAGAATTTGGCCCCAGGTGTGCAACCTTGGTGCTGAGACATATGACAGTGGTCAATAAGGCAGCTTAATGTTTCTTTGTTTGTTAGTTACAAAGCAATTGGTTTAAAAGGTACTCTTCACCCTAAAAGATATACCTTGTGTCTGACCTGAAAAAATACAGCTCTATCATATAATTATATCTTATGTAATCTAATCTATTTGGGGCATTTCCAGTGCATACATCACTCTGGTATTGAGATGCCATGTTGTTAATTAATTAGCAATTAGCAACATCAGGAGGTACATTAGCTTGGAAGCAGAAGTTTCATTGCTGACATTTCTGGCTACAATGCTTCTGATGTGATGTATCCTTTGATTTGATTAATTTCTACCATTATTCCAGGATGTGTTTCTAAGTATCCTTAGTTCTCAGTCTCTTCCCACGAACTGTACAGACATGGAGTTTCTAAAAGAAGTGAAGCTTTGCTTTGCAAAAGGCAGTGGGTTGAACTGCAATAGCAATGGGAAGACTCTGGAACTCTACTCACTAGTCAGACTGTTATCACATTCCTACTTTTTAGATTAGAACAGTGAATTCAATTCTGTTCCTTTCATAAAGCCAGCCAATAGAACTTTAGCATCTGTGGATTACTTAGGGAGGTTTCTGAGACCTACTTTATATTACTGTCCTATATTGCTAGGCTACCTATTCTTGTAGTTCTGTTGATATATTTTTGAGGTCTGTGCTGGGGTGTGTGCCCCCAAAGAGGCTCTGAAATGGTTAATATAGGCCTGAGAGGCCAATTAAAGATGATTCCCAGGTGGGGGAGGAGCTGGATGGATAGTTTGAACAGAAGAAGTTTAGAGCAGAAGGGCCTGCAGGGAGAAATTCTGCAATCACTCTCTGGGACAAGAGAGTGGAGAAATTGGCAGGGTCAAGGAGGAAGCCTTGGCAGGAGGTCAGAAATGATATGGAGCAGCTGTTGGGATGGAGCAGGCTCTGGTGGTGAAATGGACAGGATCGGGTCTTCCAAGGAGAAAGCCCTGGGAGGCATTTAACTGAGGAACTGTGTGAAGGAAACTTAAGCCAGAGTAGGGCAGAAGTTAAGTTATATTTTTGCTTTGAGATTTACTGAGGGATGCCAGGGGAGAGCCCTGGCCCTGACAGAAGGGTGAACCTAGAGAAGGCCTCATAAAAGGTTATGGTAGAAAGAAGCCCCGGGAGGAAGTGGGGAGGAGAGGTTTAATAGACAGACCTTGCCTACTTGCTACAGGGTCCCTGGGGCTGCAACACAGAGGAGGGAGTGGGCCTGGGTTAGTCTACCAGCCAGTGGTGAGGTGGCATGAGCAGGGAGAAGGGAACATGGATGGTGGAGAGCCCTAAGAGAAGGGTATGAGAACTGTGGGGCCTAGAGTTGGGGCCCAGCATTAGAGCTGAAGACCATTTTATAAGAAAGTTTGAACTGTTATTTGTTGGATTTTTTTTAACCCTAAAAGGGGTGGGACTCAATTAAAACCTGGCCAAAGGGCTAAGCCACAGGAATAGAGACCACCACAGAGCTGGACCAGCTGTCAGATGGGGAAGGAGCCTGCTACCTCATGCCCAGCTATTAGGATGTACACTAGCAGTGAGTGAACTCTTCCACAGGTTCTTTCTTTGAGGTTTGACTCTTTTGCAGGATTCTTAAATTCTCATTGTCTTTTTGTTTGGTAAAGCTTTTGTGACCGCTTGCTAAGTGGGCTGAGTGGTGCCTCTCTTCAAACACATATATTTGGGTCAAACTTAACATTCCAGAAAACTGTGCTTGGAAGGAAAACCACATTTGAACATTTATTGGCTTATAATGAAAACAAACTGAAAGCTACTTGCACTATTTGGGAAGATTGAACTCACGGTTTTCTTCCCCTACATTAGTAGCAATTCTTTATCTGAGTCGCGTACTGTGTTTGGTCGAGAATGAAGGATGGCCATCCCCCATGTATATGTTTGTGTACATACTTTTATGGCATTAATCACTGTAGTGGCTGAATGCCTCATACAGATTAATGAATTCAGCTTCACAAACCCAGCCTTGTGGTTTAATTGCCACACCAATCTTCCTCTCATACCTTTGGGGGACTTGTTATTCTCTTAAAATAGCCTATATTTCTTTCCCAAGTGAGCCCTCTAGCAGTATTTGCTAGAAAGGTTTGCTGAGTATCCTATTGAAATGAAATGGCAGTTTAGATTGTATAATCTAAAAACCCACTTTTATAGTTCCTCGTATGTGAAAGATTTCCCTCTGTGCCTTATCTGCTCCCTGCTTCTTTCCTCTGTGCTAATGCACCCAGATCCTTGTAGGTAGCAGTGGCTCATAAAATGTTGGAGGAGTGATGAGAGGACTCTATATAAATTATTTTGTTTGTTCCTCCTGCCAAAGATGAAGAATGGCCTTCAACACCCAGTGGGTTACACAAAAACTCATTACACTGAAAAAGATACACTAACTATGCTTTAAATAAAATCAGTTGTAGAAATAGTTGTATCAAGTGATGGCAAGAAAAGCCATGAACTGTGGACCGAAAGCTCCAGTGGAATAAGATGCATGCCAATGACAGCAATTGTTCTCTCACACTGAGCCAAAAACAATTTAGCTACCCTAGTAAGAAGGAAAATGCATTTTGCTAATGATGAAAACGTATCGGGTTGTAACAATTTGTACAGGTAGATCTGCCAGCCTTCTTGTGTGCACCCGGAGTGTGAATCTTAGGACTAAATTTTCAAAGGGGACATAACCTGGCATCTGATATTGTGCTTGAATATTTTGCACATAGAATTTAATGTATATCCCAACAAGTGTTTGAGTGTGAAAGTGCCACAGGCATGAGACTGGCTATTCACATTCCACTTGCACATTGCTTGAACTGAGAAATAGACGTGCCCTCCTCAATATGTTGAATATGCATTTGTGCACTTTCTAGGAATAGGTCCCTCCCAGGCCTACTCTTCTGCTCTCATTTAGATGTGTACAGAGTTTTACACTGAGCAACATTTGTTGATAAAATTCCAATTTTGCATCTTTTTTTTTAAAACTAGTTTGTGGTGTACATGGTACTTGAAGTGGCATGGTGATGAGATGGGAAATCATAGCAATTTACAGCAGAAGTGACGCCTGAAATCAGCACCCCTGGAAACATAGCAACCTGTATGATGGGATGCTGTGGTCTCTGAGGAGACTGAGGCTGTTACACTTGGATTTTTTTCCTTTCTCCTTCATTCTATTCTCAGGCCATAGTCCCACCCTCCCACTGGCTCTCTAGTGTAGAGGTGCATTCTGACCCTTGGATGGAGATAAATTATCACAATCTACTGCTGGCTGAAGAGATAAAGCCAGAAAATATAATAAGGCAAACAAACAAACAAACAAACAAACAAACAAAAAGTTTGAGAGAACCTGGCATATGTCCCAACACAATCAAGAAAAGGACAGAGAAGAAGTTATTGACATTATTTCCTTTGCATCAAGCAATACAACAACCGAGGCTAACAAAACTGTAAGCAAAACTGAAAAAACTATTTTTTCCCTGTTCTTCACTGCCTACTACTACACATGAGTAAATGCTTGTATCATTTGGTCTGGAAGTGAAGTGACGAGCACTTGCATCTTACAAATTCTGTGAGTCAGATCCTGGGGTGCGGCTGTGCATAGAGTGCTGCTCAGATTGTGTGTGTGCACATTGATGGTGGAAAGCTCACCTCAATCCCACTGCTGCTCTGTGCGGGACCAGTCTGTGTTGAGTTAGAATAGCCGAGGTTGTCAGGATATTTTGGGGGTTAGTCTATTTGCATCAGCGCCGTAGTTATGAGGAAAAAGAACAGGAGTACTTGTGGCACCTTAGAGACTAACCAATTTATTTGAGCATGAGCTTTCGTGAGCTACAGCTCACTTGAGCTGTAGCTCACGAAAGCTCATGCTCAAATAAATTGGTTAGTCTCTAAGGTGCCACAAGTACTCCTGTTCTTTTTGCAAAGACAGACTAACATGGCTGTTACTCTGAAACCTGTAGTTATGAGGGCTATGGGCAGTAAAGCATAAAATTACAATCTTATGCATGGAATCAAGAAGGTGTTCGCTTTCCCCTGCTGTTCAAACCTTGTATGTGCTGTAGAAGATGATTCGCAATGGAAGCAAACAAATTCTTCTGTGAGCCACAATACGTCAGAGAGCAGCCTTTGTTTTCCCAATGAAGTAACCTATAGCCCAGTGCTCCTGAATGCTATGAATTCTTGTTGAGTGAACACCCCTGTGCTGTGAGCACCACAGGCAGCATGAGGTGGATAGAGAGTGAGCGAGGTCTGCTCCCTCTGACCCCTCAGGAACCAGCACATGATGCCCATTCTCCCTGTGGATAACCGCTGCTGTTGCCAGCTAATGTAGTTAGGCCTGCGTCAGTGCTGAAGATTTCAGGTCCAAACTAGAGTGGGCTGGAGAAAGGGATGTCCATTTTGTGGAAGATTTTGATATTTTGGTTTCATTCAGTTTCACAATAAAAAAACAAAAATTGTCATTCCCCATGAAAATGAATAGAACCCCAGCTCTGGGGCTGTACACCTGGCAGGATGCCCCTCAGCTTCAGACCTGGGAAGCCCTAAGGTCCCCAGCTATGAGGCAGCCTGCCTGGTGGAATGCCCCAGAGCCACTTATCCTGGAAGCTCTAGGGTCCCTAACTTCAAGGCAGTCTACATGGTGAAGTGCCATGGACCCTGGAAACGCTGGTGGGCAAGCTGGCAGGAAACCTGCCTGGGTTCCAGAGGAACTTTGTTGAAATTGAACCTTCTCTTCAAAATGTTTTGATTTCAACCAACTGGCAAATTCAGAAGAAAAAAATGTTTCATCAGAATTTTTCCATCCAGCTGTAGTTCAAGATGATGCGTCATGTGGAGATAGTTACAGCTGCAAATAACGGAATTTGTTTGTATCTTTTTACTTCAAAAAACCCTAAGAAATTACATACAAAAATGCCTCTGCATGATTCAGTCTTTAATTACAGGATCACATATTATTTTTTCCATGGGATCCCTGCCTGCACAGGAATAGCTTTTCTGGGACTGCTGAGAGGGATATCATTCCGGTAGCTGCCAGAATTTTGAATGCTTTCTAAAGTTGGAAATACTTTTTTTTCTTGTGTGTTGGGTCTGGCTCACAGGTACATCAGAGACTGCCTACGATGTAAAAAGCTCTTCTCCAGGTTTAGAAGGAAGAATCCCAGTTTCAAGAGTATTTCCTAGCTCACTTCAAGTCTGGCAACCATTATCAGCCTATCACTGACTTAAGGGAAGACAATAGTTTTATTTTCTTCAGTGACTGGTGCTGTGACCATTAGTATCTTTGTGAGAGCATATTTAAAGGAAGGAAGTAGCCATGGAACTGTTCCTGGATTATTTTGCACCTGTTAATCTTCATAAGAGTAAACTGGAAGACATCAATGCTGTCACTGAGTAACCCATGGATGTGATCTCATGATTTGATCTAAGTATCTTTACTATCCTTTTCCCCCCTTATTCTACTGCAAGTTATAAAGGATACTAAGGACCCAAACCTGAAACCCTGTAAAATGTCCTTCAATGGAGTCATATAGTGGTAGGGTAGTATTATCTTGCATTATCTTCAGTGAGATCACTGTCGTGAGTATGAATCCCAGAATTGCTTTGTGGCTCGATCCTAGCATTTTCATATTTGATTTTTAGCCCACATTTTAAAAAAGTCTTTAAAGACTAATAGCTGATCAGATATGAATTTGCACATTTAAATTATCCTGGGCTCCTTTGAAGGGTTCTATAAAATAGAAAAATATACTTCCAAGAAGGGCATCCATGAAATAAATCACAATTTAATAAGATGTGTTAACTATTAGAAAGCATGCTTTCGCCATTGTCTGCTGTTGTGCTGGCAACAACCGACACTGAATCACAGGGATAATATGTTCCAAAACTTATTTACAATAATCAGTTGGGATTCAGTTGCTTGTTTTATTGTGCCAAGTGGCTCAACATAAAAGCACTTTTAATAACTTAGAATCATAGAATCATAGAATATCAGGGTTAGAAGGGACCTCAGGAGGTCATCTAGTCCAACCCCCTGCTCAAAGCAGGACCAATCATCCCAGCCAGGGCTTTGTCAAGCCTGACCTTAAAAACTTCTAGGGAAGGACATTCCACCACCTCCCTAGGTAACCCATTCCAGTGCTTCACCACCCTCCTAGTGAAAAAGTTTTTCCTAATATCCAACCTAAACCTCCCCCGCTGCAACTTGAGACCATTACTCCTTGTTCTGTCATCTGCTACCACTGAGAACAGTCTAGATCCATCCTCTTTGGAACCCCCTTTCAGGTAGTTGAAAGCAGCTATCAAATCCCCCCTCATTCTTCTCTTCTGCAGGCTAAACAATCCCAGTTCCCTCAGCCTCTCCTCATAAGTCATATGTTCCAGTCCCCTAATCATTTTTGTTGCCCTCCGCTGGACACTTTCCAATTTTTCCACATCCTTCTTGTAGTGTGGGGCCCAAAACTGGACACAGTACTCCAGATGAACCTGCACCAATGTTGAATAGAGGGGAGCGATCACGTCCCTTCATCTGCTGGCAATGCTCCTACTTATACAGCCCAAAATGCCCTTAGCCTTCTTGGCAACAAGGGCACACTGTTGACTCATATCCAGCTTCTCGTCCACTGTAACCCCTAGGTCCTTTTCTGCAGAACTGCTGCCGAGCCATTCAGTCCCTAGTCTGTAGCTGTGCATTGGGTTCTTCCGTCCTAAGTGCAGGACTCTGCACTTGTCCTTGTTGAACCTCATCAGATTTCTTTTGGCCCAATCCTCTAATTTGACTAGGGCCCTCTGTATCCTATCCCTACCCTCTAGCGTATCTACCACTCCTCCCAATTCAGTGTCATTTGCAAACTTGCTGAGGGTGCAGTCCACGCTATCCTCCAGATCATTAATGAAGATATTGAACAAAACCGGACCCAGGACTGACCTTTGGGGCACTCTGCTTGGTATCGGCTGCCAATTAGACATGGAGCCATTGATCACTACCCGTTGAGCCCGACAATCTAGCCAGCTTTCTATCCACCTTATAGTCCATTCATCCAGCCCATGCTTCTTTAACTTGCTGGCAAGAATACTGTGGGAGACCGTATCAAAAAGTTTGCTAAAGTCAAGGAATAACACGTCCACTGCTTTCCTTTCATCCACAGAGCCAGTTATCTCATCATAGAAGGCAATTAGATTAGTCAGGCATGACTTGCCCTTGGTGAATCCATGCTGACTGTTCCTGATCACTTTCCTCTCCTCTAAGTGCTTCAGAATTGATTCCTTGAGGACCTGCTCCATGATTTTTCCAGGGACTCAGGTGAGGCTGACTGGCCTGTAGTTCCCAGGATCCTCCTTCTTTCCTTTTTTAAAGATGGGCACTACATTAGCCTTTTTCCAGTCGTCCCGGACCTTCCCCGATCGCCATGAGTTTATTCATTTATTCACATAAATAACACACACAATCTTTTTATGCAGAGAACAATTTAAGAAATGTTTCATGATACAAAATAATGCCATATGTGTCCTTTCCAAAACCCCGTTATTCAGTTTGTTCACTTGCCTCTTTCATGTTGACAGTGCTTCTTTTCCTTTTAATATAATTTTAAAAGGGTTTCCAAGGCTGCTCAAAGTTGGAGGTCTTGGAAGCTAATAAAACCTGTCAGTTTTCCCTTTGGCATTATAGTTTTCATATCTTTCAGCCATGTGAAACCTGTCACCGAGAGCTCTTGATCCGGTTTTCCACTGAAAGGAACCCTGGGCTTTGGCAATTAATACCAGACTGGTCAATGCAAGTTAAGGTGCTGTTTTATCATTATTTCATCAGTATTTAACAAACAGAATGAATATTCCAATGAGAAGTCATTTTAGTCAGTGCAGTCACAGAACATATATGCACAATCTGATCGCAGAAGGTCAGAATTATTATTATTAATTATTATTATTATTTACATTTCATACCAGGCGACAAAATCATTCTTGGTGTAACTCCTTTGAATTCAGTGGAATTAGATCAGAGTGAATTTGGCCACAAGTGTCTTTGCAATGACTGCACGATCTCACATTAAGAGAAAAATACATTGTGCAGCAAGAGCCATACCAATGCACTGGCAGCTGGGTCTTGCAGCCTCTTTTCTTGTGAACAGTATCATGAAATTCAATGAGGCCAGGCTGCATGATCTTTATTTGAATGTTCTCACATGTTTTTAAGATGACCAATTAAAAGTGCATTTATTTCAGTGTTTAATCATTTAAACCCAGAGGCTTTTATATTAGATGTGTGGAACATATACATTTGCTTATATCTAGATCTTCACATCCTGGAGTTTTATTTTAAAGCATCAGTAGAAAGTCACAGGGGGTGAAATTCATCCCTGTGGAGAAGGTCAGCCCAAGACCTATACACCATTTATTTCCTCAAAATAGAGGTAAATGAGACCCTAAGGGATACCTGGCTGTACACAACCTCTCCAGAGGGGTACATTTAATCCATATTGTGTATGCACAGAATGCAGTTTTTAAACACTTAGCTCCGAAAAAATTGAGCACGAGGACCATGGAAAAATTTACATTTTAAAAACAATTATTTTTGAGCTCTGAGATAAAAACATGTCTAAATCTAATGTAAAACAATATCATTTGGTCATGTTTGATCCAAAATGATCAGAAATGATCAAATGAAATGTTACCACACTTTTCTGAAACTGTCACCTTTATGGAGGACAAATAAAAGGAATTTCAGGCCTAAAGGAAATGTTTATAGAAAGTTATAAATATCTGAATACAAGCTTACAATAAAAGTGCTATTTGTACCATACTGTCATTACTATAATTCTATAAGAGGGTAAGTTTCTGGAGTGTCTGAAGTTGTGTAACATATACTAGCTGGGTACAATGACTTGCCTGCAGTTTCTTCTGAAAATCTGGCACATTATTCTGAGTCAAAGCTTGACATAAATTAATGGTTGGAATAATCTTAAAATACAGCACCTGCTTCCTTTCAAGGCTTTTTTAAAACATTTTCTTTTATATATATTTCCCCCGCTCTGTTTTCCAAGAGATGGGTTTTAATAAAACTCTCAAGAGTATTCATTCCTGCGTTTTAAAATATCAGATGAGACCACTCTGATGTTCAGGTTGCCACTTCCAAGAGTTTTCATTCTGGGACAAATGAATCCGTTGAGATATGGCCTTATGTCATCATGAATCATCATATTGCAACAGAACATTATCACTGAAAAACAATGTTCCCAAATTGAGAATATATTTGCAAGCTCTGGAAGGGTTTTCAAGTCTTGGGGAAATGGCATCACCCTGTTAAACATATGAGAAACAACACTAGTCCTGGAAGGAGCTTTTGAAAAGCTCCAAAGTGACTTAGAATCCTAAGTCCCATTCTCAAAAGCAACATAAGAGCCTAAATCTCATTAAAAATCAGTGGGATTTACACTCCTAAATCACTCAGCTGGCTTTGAAAAATTTTCCCTGGTCTAACTTGGAAGAAGTTTCTTCTGGATCACAGGGAATAGTAAAGACAAGAGTCAGACAAACTTCTGGGGGTGGGGGGGAAAGAAATTCAGAATTTAAGAATTTGATCTTATACTTAAAACAATATAAATTTGTGCCACATACAAAAAAGTCTATGGATGCCTTGTAATCCAAACAATTAAAAGCATCCTCAAGTAAGTATCAATTTTGTTATGAAAGTTAAAGCAGTTGTAGAATTTTGAGTATAAATAGAAACACTTGTATTTGAACTCTTGTTCACTACTATTCCAAACCAATTAACAGCTGCAATGAAAGTAAAGGAGTAAATGACCAACCCAGATTAACAACGGCTGCTCTACATTAAATAAACGCAACAAATTTTGTGGGTCAGATTTTGATCTTAGTTGTACCAGGATAACTCCATTTAGATCAATGAAATGACTCAATTTTTTTAAAAATTGAGGTGCTCCGATACTATGTTAGAGGGGGCCTGCAATGGGCTGTGCATTCCACACAGGCTCTCAAAGGGTTGATGTGGGCCTGAAAAGCCAATTATGGTATCTAGCTGCCCCTGGAGAGAGAGCAAGGGTTAACTGAACATGAAGCCCAGCTGGGCAGGAGAAGGCTGGTTGGTATAAAGCCAGGAAGCTGTGAGTTCAAGGAGGCTACAGGGGGAGAGTCTGTAGTGAGTCTCTGGGTGCAGAGAGGTGGGGAGGAGAAAACCCAAGAGAGAGAATAAGCTTTGGGATTGTAGCTCTGGAAGAAGTGTCAACCCCAGAGGAACTGTTGAGAAAGACAGCCTGAGGGCTGAGCAGGAAGAAGACCAGGGAAACAGCAGCAAGCAGTAGGACTAAGCAGGCAGTGGCTGCTTGTTATAGGGTCCCTGGGTTGGAACCCACTATAAAGGGCAGGCCTGGGTTCCCCTTTCAGCCACTAGGAAGTGGCACAGGATTGTGAGAGACACTGGTCAGGCAGGACTTTGTAATCTGCCCTGCCTTCTAGGGTATCTTAGCCCTGGTCTACACTAGGACTTTAGGTCGAATTTAGCAGCGTTAAATCGATGTAAACCTGCACCCGTCCACACGATGAAGCCCTTTATTTCGACTTAAAGGGCTCTTAAAATCGATTTCCTTACTCCACCCCTGACAAGTGGATTAGCGCTTAAATCGGCCTTGCCGGCTCGAATTTGGGGTACTGTGGACACAATTTGAAGGTATTGGCCTCCGGGAACTATCCCAGAGTGCTCCATTGTGACCGCTCTGGACAGCACTCTCAACTCAGATGCACTGGCCAGGTAGACAGGAAAAGAACCGTGAACTTTTGAATCTATTTCCTGTTTGGCCAGCGTGGCAAGCTGCAGGTGACCGTGCAGAGCTCATCAGCACAGGTGACCATGATGGAGTCCCAGAATCGCAAAAGAGCTCCAGCATGGACCAAACGGGAGGTACGGGATCTGATAGCTGTATGGGGAGAGGAATCCGTGCTATCAGAACTCCGTTCCAGTTTTCGAAATGCCAAAACCTTTGTCAAAATCTCCCAGGGCATGAAGGACAGAGGCCATAACAGGGACCCGAAGCAGTGCCGCATGAAACTTAAGGAGCTGAGGCAAGCCTACCAGAAAACCAGAGAGGCGAACGGCCGCTCCGGGTCAGAGCCCCAAACATGCCACTTCTATGATGAGCTGCATGCCATTTTAGGGGGTTCAGCCACCACTACCCCAGCCGTGTTGTTTGACTCCTTCAATGGAGATGGAGGCAATACGGAAGCAGGTTTTGGGGACGAAGAAGAAGAAGATGATGATGATGAGGTTGTAGATAGCTCACAGCAAGCAAGCGGAGAAACCGGTTTTCCCGACAGCCAGGAACTGTTTCTCACCCTGGACCTGGAGCCAGTACCCCCTGAACCCACCCAAGGCTGCCTCCTGGACCCGGCAGGCAGAGAAGGGACCTCCGGTGAGTGTACCTTTTAAAACACTATACATGGTTTAAAAGCAAGCATGTGAAAGGATTACTTTGCCCTGACATTCGCGGTTCTCCTGGATGTACTCCCAAAGCCTTTGCAACAGGTTTCTGGGGAGGGCAGCCTTATTGCGTCCTTCATGGAAGGACACTTTACCACTCCAGGCCAGTAACACGTACTCGGAAATCATTGTAGAACAAAGCATTGCAGTGTATGTTTGCTGGCGTTCAAACAACATCCGTTCTTTATCTCTCTGTGTTATCCTCAGGAGAGTGAGATATAATTCATGGTCACCTGGTTGAAATAGAGTGCTTTTCTTCAGGGGACACTCAGAGGAGCTCGTTCCTGCTGGGCTGTTTGCCTGTGGCTAAACAGAAATGTTCCCCGCTGTTAGCCACGGGGAGGGGGGAGGGTTGAGGGGGTAGTCACATGGTGGGGGGAGGCAAAATGCGACCTTGTAATGAAAGCACATGTGCTATGTATGTAATGTTAACAGCAAGGTTTACCCTGAAAGTGTGTAGCCACTGTTTTATAAAATGTGTCTTTAAATACCGCTGTCCCTTTTTTTTCCTCCACCAGCTGCATGTGTTTCAATGATCACAGGATCTTCTCCTTCCCAGAGGCTAGTGAAGATTAGAAAGAAAAAAAAATGCACTCGAGATGAAATGTTCTCTGAGCTCATGCTGTTCTCCCACACTGACAGAGCACAGATGAATGCATGGAGGCAAATAATATCAGAGTGCAGGAAAGCACAAAATGACCGGGAGGAGAGGTGGTGGGCTGAAGAGGGTAAGTGGTGGGCTGATGAGAGGGCTGAAGCTCAAATGTGGCGGCAGCATGATGAGAGGAGGCAGGATTCAATGCTGAGGCTGCTGGAGGACCAAACCAGTATGCTCCAGTGTATGGTTGAGCTACAGCAAAGGCAGCTGGAGCACAGACTGCCACTACAGCCCCTGTGTAACCAACCGCCCTCCTCCCCAAGTTCCATACCTCCACAGCCAGACACCCAAGAACGCGGTGGGGGGGCCACTGGCCAACCAGCCACTCCACCACAGAGGATTGCCCCAAAAAAAAAAGAAGGCTGGAATTCAATAAATTTTAAAGTTGTAAACTTTTAAAGTTCTGTGTGGCATTTTCCTTCCCTCCTCCACCACCCCTCCTGGGCTACCTTGGTAGTCATCCCCCTATTTGTGTGATGAATGAATAAAGAATGCATGAATGTGAAACAACAATGACTTTATTGCCTCTGCAAGCCGTGATTGAAGGGAGGAGGGGCGGGTGGTTAGCTTACAGGGAAGTAGAGTGAACCAAGGGGCGGGGGGTTTCATCAAGGAGAAACAAACAGAACTTTCACACCGTAGCCTGGCCAGTCATGAAACTGGTTTTCAAAGCTTCTCTGATGCGTACCGCGCCCTCCCGTGCTCTTCTAACCGCCCTGGTGTCTGGCTGCACATAACCAGCAGCCCGGCGATTTGCCTCAACCTCCCACCCCGCCATAAACGTCTCCCCCTTACTCTCACAGATATTGAGGAGCACACAGCAAGCAGTAATAACAGTGGGAATATTCGTTTTGCTGAGGTCTAAGCGAGTTAGTAAACTGCGCCAGCGCGCCTTTAAACATCCAAATGCACATTCTACCACCATTCTGCACTTGCTCAGCCTGTAGTTGAACAGCTCCTGACTACTGTCCAGGCTGCCTGTGTACGGCTTCATGAGCCATGGCATTAAGGGGTAGGCTGGGTCCCCAAGGATAACTATGGGCATTTCAACATCCCCAACAATTATTTTCTGGTCTGGGAATAAAGTCCCTTCCTGCAGCTTTTGAAACAGACCAGAGTTCCTTAAGATGCGAGCGTCATGTACCTTTCCCGGCCATCCCACATTGATGTTGGTGAAACGTCCCTTGTGATCCACCAGAGCTTGCAGCACTATCGAAAAGTACCCCTTGCGGTTTATGTACTCGCCGGCTTGGTGCTCCGGTGCCAAGATAGGGATATGGGTTCTGTCTATGGCCCCACCACAGTTAGGGAATCCCATTGCAGCAAAGCCATCCACTGTGACCTGCACATTTCCCAGGGTCACTACCCTTGATATCAGCAGATCTTTGATTGCGTGGGCTACTTGCATCACAGCAGCCCCAACAGTAGATTTTCCCACTCCAAATTGATTCCCAACTGACCGGTAGCTGTCTGGCGTTGCAAGCTTCCACAGGGCTATCGCCACTCGCTTCTCAACTGTGAGGGCTGCTCTCATCTTGGTATTCATGCGCTTCAGGGCAGGGGAAAGCAAGTCACAAAGTTCCATGAAAGTGCCCTTACGCATGCGAAAGTTTCGCAGCCACTGGGAATCGTCTCAGACCTGCAACACTATGCGGTCCCACCAGTCTATGCTTGTTTCCCGAGCCCAGAATCGGCATTCCACAGCATAAACCTGCCCCATTAGCACCATGATGCATGCATTGGCAGGGCCCATGCTTTCAGAGAAATCTGTGTCCATGTCCTGATCACTCACGTGACCGCGCTGACGTCACCTCCTCGCTCGGTATCGCTTTGCCAGGTTCTGGTGCTGCATATACTGCTGGATAATGCGTGTGGTGTTTAATGTGCTCCTAATTGCCAAAGTGAGCTGAGCGGCCTCCATGCTTGCCTTGGTATGGCGTCCGCACAGAAAAAAGGCGCGGAACGATTGTCTGCCGTTGCTCTGACGGAGGAAGGGGCGACTGACGACACGGCTTACAGGGTTGGCTTCAGGGAGCTAAAATCAACAAAGGGGGTGCCTGTACATCAAGGAGTATTTCAGGCAGGACTTCACGGAGGGTTCCACTAAGAAATGGTGCACCTAAGTTATTGTTCTTATTGGAACAAGGAGGTTAGCCTGGCCTCTGATTGATACATGGCTAGATTTACCTCGCTGCACCTTCTCTGTGAGTGACTACAGTGTGACCTAGAGGAATGAGTCCCCTAGACAGGAGAGGGGGGGAAGCAAATGAGTACAAAACAAATCTGGTCTATTTCTCGTTTTGATCCACTCCATCTATCTTTTACATCTTTGGCTGGCAGCAGACGGTGCAGAAGGACTGCATGCCATCCACATCTCATGGCTGCTCGGCAGAAGATGGTACAGTACGACTGCTAGCCATCCTCATTTCTTGCCTGCCTGGCAGAAGATGGTACAATACGACTGCTAGCCATCCTCATCTCTTGCCTGCCCGGCAGAAGATGGTACAGTACGACTGCTAGCAATCCGCATCGCCTGCCTGCTCACCATAAGACGGTTCAATAGGACTGACTGCAGGACTAAAGAGAATGACCTGGTCAAGTCACTCCAAATTTAGTCCCTGCGCCCATGTCTGCCCAGGTGCTCCCAGCCTACGTGGCCAGGAGCACCTCGGACACGACGAGGACGGCTACCAGTTGTATTGCACCGTCTGCTGCCACAAGGCAAGGGGTTGCTGCTACTGTGTAGCAATGCCGTACCGCGTCTGCCAGCACCCAGGAGACATACGATGACGGTTACCTGAGCGGGCTCCATGCTTGCCGTGGTATGGCGTCTGCACAGGTAACTCAGGAAAGAAGGCGCGAAACGATTGTCTGCCCTTGCTTTCACGGAGGGAGGGAGGGAAGGGGGGCCTGACGATATGTACCCAGAACCACCCGCGACAATGTTTTAGCCCCATCAGGCATTGGGATCTCAACCCAGAATTCCAATGGGCAGCGGAGACTGCGGGAACTGTGGGATAGCTACCCACAGTGCAACGCTCCGGAAGTCGACTCTAGCCTCGGTGCTGTGGAAGCACTCCGCCGAGTTAATGCACTTAATGCACTTAGAGCATTTTCTGTGGGGACACACACACTCGAATATATAAAACCTATTTCTAAAAAAACGACTTCTATAAATTCGACCTTATTCCGTAGTGTAGACATACCCTTAGTGACCTGGCCAGAGGGCTGAGTTATGAAGAGGGAGCACCCTCAGTCATGGGGGTGGACCCTCAGGTGAGCGAACGACAGAAGTGGGGGCCAGACCAGATGAGAGCTGATTCCCCAGACACAGCTACAAGGAGATGCCCACAACTGTCAGTGAAGCCTGTGACATGGTCATATACAGGGGTGGCCCTAGACTAGCTGCTAGCAACTGGCGCCCTAGGCGAATCATGCAATCGGCGCTTCTCACCCCCAAACACCAAGGGCAGATCTAGGCTGAGGTTTTTGGTAAACTGGGAAACATTTTGCCCCTTTTTTCCTTTTAATGTTTTTTAAGCTTTTTTTTTTAAACAGAGGCTTAATTATTTGGTTTGTCCATGCATCCGTCTGTCCGCCTGTCCAACCAATGTTTCTGAGATCAGATAAAATAGATACACAAAATTTTCAGAATAGATTTGTACACGACAGCTAGATGATATTTCAGTCTGATTTCAAATAAAAATGCATTAAAATATTAATTATAATTTTTATTATTACACATCCAAAATAAACCATTACGCTATCCTGCTTTAACTGCCATTACCACGTCCAATATAGAAAGAAATAAGAAAACTCTTCAATTAACTTTAACCTGTATTTACAAAACACTCCAAATAAAAAACACTCTGTGCTCTTAAAACATGACTTTTCTTGCTTTAAGTTTTGAAAATTCAGTCACTAATTCTTTTAGATCCAGTTTTCCAGCTATTTCATGCTCTATTGACATTGTGGCAAGTCCAACAAGTCTCTCTTGCACCATTGTTGAACGCAGATATGTTTTTATCAATTTTAATTTTGAGAAGCTACCTTCCCGACTAGCTACAGACACTGGCAAAGTTAAAAGAATGCGTAGAGCTATAAAAATGTTTGGAAAACTGTCTGGGAGTTTATTTTCCCAAACAAACTTCAATACTTGTTCAGGAGTGGAATGTTTCTTAAGTCCTCTTGAAAAAGCCTGAAGCTCACTACACAAATCGGTAGCATCAATGTCTTTTGAATTTTCATGAGTCAATGCCGACTCCGGTTTTATACAAAATTCTCTTATCTGTTTTGCTGTTTTCTTTTGCAAGCTGTGGATATCATATAGAAAGCCAAATACTGGCTCTAGCTGCTGCATCTCTTGAAATCTTTCGTCAACCGAGTGAATAGCAGTATCAAGAACTGCAAAGTAGAAATTCACTTTGAACCTTTGTTTCGGGTTCCGAATGGGTGTTTCTCATCCTTCATACAAAAACTGCCATTTCTTTCACTGAATGACAACTGGCTCTGGTTCAAATTCTGTTGGAAAGTCTATTTCTTCAGCAAGTTGAGAGAGTCTACCAGAGTTTTTTCGAACCCTTCATCACTTCTGAATTCCTCCAGAATATTTTTAGTTTGCTGCAGTTTTTGAATAGCAGAATGTATGTTCAAGTTATTTTCCTGAAGCTGCTTACTAGTGAGGTTAATCTTGAAAAGGATATTATGCCACAGAATGAGTGAAGTCACAAATTTGAACTTGGAAAGGCCATTTGCAAGAGTTTCTGCATCTGAAAGTGCCATATTGCCAGATGATCCAGTAAAGGTAGTATCAGAAATTTCAATTAGGGCTTCATAAACGTTTTCAAGTTCATAGCTAAGAGGCTTCAAAGCATCAATGTGACTCTCCCATCTTATCTGACTAAGTCCTTTCACAGTTAGAGAATTCACATGGCGAGTCTCCCAACAGCGTGTTGAGCCTGAGAAAAACACATAAACACGCTGCACCAGGTCAAAGAAACTGCTTGCCTCCAAACAGCATCTAGCAGCATCATTGACAACCAAATTCAGAGAATGCGCGCTGCAAGGAACGAAAAAGGCCCTAGGGTTGATTTCCATCATTCTCCTTTGCACACACCACACACATTTTACTCCCATTATCATAGCCTTGGCCATGTAAGTTTTCAACAGACAATGACATGATTTCAAGCTCTTGTAGAATAGTTTCAGTCATAAATGCTCCAATTGTCTCCTTCAGTGGTACAAAACCCAAAAAATGTTCTTTTATGAGCACTTCCACATTATCTTCATCTGCAGACTTTTCCATAGCCACAAAACGAATGATCATCGTCATTTGTTCAACATGACTCACATCTGGTGTACAGTCCAGTATTATTGAAAAGTATTTTGCAGAATGGGCAGCTTCTGCAATTTTCTTTTTAATGGAATTTGCTAGGATTTGAATCAGTTCATTCTGCATATTTTTTCCTAAGTAATGAACCTGTGTTTCACGATCAGTTATTTTACATAGCTGCTCCTTCATGCCTGGATCAAACAAACCTAGGTAGTCAACAAATTTTTAAAAGTTTCCATTACCTGGAGTGTGTAATTTTTCATTTCTACCGCAGCCGTGGAATGCTAAATTTTGCCCACCGAGAACTCTCTTTGAAGCAATCAGATGCTCTAATATTTGTTGCCAATATTATTCTTCTTCCTTGATCACATATAAATTTTCTTCATCAATAGTTTTTCCTTTTTTCAATCGTAATTCAAGTTCTTTCCAATTTTGAAAACATTCCAAACGTTCTGTACTTCTTTCATATGAAGAGAGAATTGAAGATACGTTTTTCCAGTCCTTCGAACCATTTTCAGTAGGTGATGTACCAATTGCTTGATTTCTAAACAACTTGCAGCAAAGGGAAAACAGAGTCCTTCAACACTGAATATTGTAACCAGTTTCAATGAATTTCTTTCCCATTAATGAGTTTCCTCTTGTAATGCTGAGCTGAGAATTTTCTTTTATTTCCATCCTTGGGGAAGGGAAATTCATGAACTTGTTCGGGTCCATGTTCCACGAGAATTTGCCACACACGGTCATCACATCTGGGCCATGAAGCTGGGTCCCGATACTCTAACTTGTTTGTAACTTCCTCATCCTTTCTTCCTTCTACTTCATTTACTTCAATTTCTGCACGTGTCTCTGAAGGTGAATAAATTTTCTCCACTTCCATATAAGTCTGATGCTGTGAGCTGCCTTCATCTAGAAGTAAGTTTCCGTCATCTTGAGTTTCCAAACTGCTTTTTTGTGGATGTGAGCTACCCTCATCTTGAAGTAATGTACCTTCATCTTGATGTTCCAAACTGCTTCCATGCGGATGTGAGTTAACATTCTCTCCAAGTAAAATTCCTTCATCTGGATGCTGTGAACTGCTTCCATCTTTATTTGGATTAAAGAGAAGATATTTCAGGAAGGATCCCTGCTGTTTTGCTTGGTCCCTTTCCTTCTCAGCCTTTCATTTACGATACTCTGCTCGTATCGGTTTCCTTTTTCCTCTTTCTGCCATGGGGCATTTGAATATTATGTACTGTGCAGAAAAGGACCTAGGGGTTACACTGGACGAGAAGCTGGATATGAGTCAACAGTGTGCCCTTGTTGCCAAGAAGGCTAAGGGCATTTTGGGCTGTATAAGTAGGAGCATTGCCAGCAGATGAAGGGACATGATCGTTCCCCTCTATTCGACATTGTTGAGGCCTCATCTGAAGTACTGTGTCCAGTTTTGGGCCCCACACTACAAGAAGGATGTGGAAAAATTGGAAAGCATCCAGCGGAGGGCAACAAAAATGATTAGGGGACTGGAACACATAACTTATGAGGAGAGGCTGAGGGAGCTGGGATTGTTTAGCCTGCAGAAGAGAAGAATGAGGGGGGATTTGATAGCTACTTTCAATTACCTGAAAGGGGGTTCCAAAGAGAATGGCTCTAGACTGTTCTCAGTGGTAGCAGATGACAGAACAAGGAGTAATGGTCTCAAGTTGCAGTGGGGGAGGTTTAGGTTGGATATTAGGAAAAACTTTTTCACTAGGAGGGTGGTGAAACACTGGAATGCGTTACCTAGGGAGGTGGTAGAATCTCCTTCCCTAGAAGTTTTTAAGGTCAGGCTTGACAAAGCCCTGGCTGGGATGATTTAGTCGGGGATCGGTCCTGCTTTGAGCAGGGGATTGTACTAGATGACCTCCTGAGGTCCCTTCCAACCCTGATATTCTACGATTCTATGATTCTATGATTCTGTGTTACTTTTCTTTTATGGACCTTATTTATTACATGTGAATCAGATATAACAAAGAAAAGTTCATAATTATACAGCCTGATAATAACGCTAAGGTTTAATAATGCTTAAAGATACTCACATTTTGGATTTATAATGCTGAAATAATGACATTATTCTTTATTCTTTGGCACCAACAAACACAATTTTCCACAGTATTCACTCGATTCTTAGCCATCTACCTGTGACGTGTGTTAAAATGACCATTTGACATGTATCAACTCATGATATCTCCATTCTACATGAATTTCCGACTATGCGATCTTGATGTATATTCGAGTTAGGTGTCACTAGTCTTGCCGCCGGCAGATGTGTTTCATTGTGGCTGAGTTGTTGCTTATCAAAATTGTGGAGTAGGTCATCTTGACCCTATGTCACAAATTGAAAAAAAATTTCGCTAAAATATTATTTATTTTTGCAGTAAATAAAATATTTGAATTATTAATAAATTCTCAGAAATATAGAGAAATTAATTATAATTCATATTCCCTCCATATGCACATGGGAATTGAAATAATGACATCATCATTATTTTATTTGTATTTTTTTCATCTTTTTCATTTAAAATTTTTTTTTAAATTCATTTTTTTTCCTCGAATTTGGCGCCCCATTTAACTTGGCACCCTAGGTGACCGCCTAGTTTGCCTGTCTGGACAGGCTGCCCCAATCATATAAGTATCTTAGATTAGAGGTGGGCAAACTATGGCCCTTGGGCCACATCCGGCCTGCGGGACTGTTCTGCCTGGCCCCTGAGCTCCTGGCCTGGGAGGTTTGCCCCCTGCCCCACCCCTGCTGTCTCCCATCCCCCGCAGCCTCACCTCACTGCACTGCCGCCGGCGCAATGCTCTGGGCAGTGAGGCTGCAAGCTCCTGGGGGAGTGCAGCTGCAGAGCCAGGCCTGACCCAGTGCTCTGTGCTGCGTGCTGTGTGGCTGGCTCCAGCTGAGCAGCATGGCTGTCTGTCCTGGTGCAGCCTTGCCGCCAGCCACTGATGCTCCAGGCAGCACAGTAAGGGTGCAGGGAGTGGGGGAGGGAGGTTGGATAGAGAGCAGGGGAGTTCGGGGGGTGGTCAGGGGCTGGGGGTGTGGATAGGGGTCAGGGCGGTCAGAGGGCAGGGAACAGGGGGGTTGAATGGGGGCAGGGGTCCTGGGGGGGGCAGTCAGGAAGGAGAGGAGGGGTTGGATGGGGTGGCGGGGGGCAGTCAGGAGCAGGGGTTCAGCGGGCGGTCAGGGAGCAGGGGGGGTGGATGGGGCAGGGGTCCCGGGGGACAGTCAGGAAGGAGAGGAGGGGTTGGATGGGGTGGTGAGGGGCAGTGGTGGGGAGCAGTTAGGGGCGGGAGGTCTGGGGGGTGGTCAGGGGGAAGAGGTGGTTGGATGGGGCTGGGGTCCTGGGGGGGCAGTCAGGAAGGAGGGGGGGTTGGATGGGGCAGCGGGGGGCAGTTAGGGGCAGGAGGTCTGGGGGCGGTCAGGGGACAGAGAGTGGGGGGGTGAATGGGGCAGGAGTCCCGGGGGGGGGCTGTCAGGGGGTGAGAAGCAGGGGGGTCAGATAGGGGGCGGGGGCTGGGCCACGCTTGGCTGTTTGGGGAGATAAAGCCTCCCCTAACTGGCCCTCCACACAATTTCTGAAACCTGATGCGGCCCTCAGGCCAAAAGGTTTGCCTGCCCCCGTCTTAGATGGATGGTGTTACATTGGGTAACTGAGATTAGAATTGGCCCTTGACACTTAGTATTTCACAGTGGGGGTTGATTTTTACTGGGGTGCATGTTCCTTACATGTCAGTGCAGTTTTTATTTTAATTTCACTGCACATCTGAGTATCACAGCATGTTTTTGAAATGCGGGTTCCAAGCACAGTAATTTAGAAGGGTAAAAAGATCCTGCTTTTTTCAGCTGTCTTAGATTCAGTTTCATTATATATATTTTTAAAGATTCTTATTTTAAAAAAGACTTCACTTTATCTAGTGCCATTTGCTCAAGAAGTCAGAGGAGGGAGGAAAAAAGGAGTCTTTCCTCTGGTGAGAAGGAAATTGTGTTGTACAGGTTTAGTGAAGAAGCAGACTACTTAATGACCATTCCAATACTTAGTGCTGAAAGCCTCTATGCCTATTTTTTCTAATCTCCAGTGTAACCAGGCAAACAGTTTAATTCTGCATCTCCTATCAGATGTACCCAGAGCTTCCTATGGAAATATTACATTCTAAGAAATGGTATTTGTGACAAAGAATGCACAGATCTTCATTAACTCTTTCCTAAACAAGGTTGCCATATATGTGGTCATCATGTTGTTAAAATCAACTACTGCATGTATTGATAGCCTGGTTCTTCAAATGTGGAAACAAATTTTCATTTAAGCAATTTGTCTTTTGGCTGCAAAATGTTTGACTGCAGGAATGTTGTCTTTTGACTGCAAAATGCTGCTTATTTATGGCACCACATAAATTATGCATCATAATAACACTGATATTGATTGAGGTTTCCAATACTTGGTTTCCATAGATGCAAAAATATTTCTCTTGCCAACTCATTTTCTGCTTTTTTTTTTGTTTTAGTCATGCTACAAAATGAATCCCCCACATTGCATTATGTGATTCAGAAGCTAGAGAGAAGTCACTTTTCTGCTGTATGACAGGTTTCAGAGTAGCAGCTGTGTTAGTCTGTATTCGCAAAAAGAAAAGGAGTACTTGTGGCACCTTAGAGACTAACAAATTTATTTGAGCATAAGCTTTCGTGAGCTACAGCTCACTTCATCAGATGCATTCAATGGAAAATACAGTGGGGAGATTTATATACACAGAGAATATGAAACAATGTGTGTTACCATACACACTGTAACCAGAGTGATCACTTACCAAAAGAAACTACAGCATTTGCTCAAGAAACTCCCTGAAAAAGCACAAGAACAATTCCGCACAGACACACCCCTGGAACCCCGACCTGGGGTATTCTATCTGCTACCCAAGATCCATAAACCTGGAAATCCTGGATGCCCCATCATCTCAGGCATTGGCACCCTGACAGCAGGATTGTCTGGCTATGTAGACTCCCTCCTCAGGCCCTACGCTACCAGCACTCCCAGCTATCTTCGAGACACCAGTGACTTCCTGAGGAAACTACAATCCATCGGTGATCTTCCTGAAAACATCATCCTGGCCACTATGGATGCAGAAGCCCTCTACTCCAACATTCCACACAAAGATGGACTACAAGCCGTCAGGAACAGTATCCCCGATAATGTTACGGCAAACCTGGTGGCTGAACTTTGTGACTTTGTCCTCACCCATAACTGTTTCACATTTGGGAATAATAAATACCTTCAAATCAGCGGCACTGCTATGGGTACCCGCGTGGCCCCACAGTATGCTAACATTTTTATGGCTGACTTAGAACATTGCTTCCTCAGCTCTCGTCCCCTAATGCCCCTACTCTACTTGCGCTACATTGATGACATCTTCATCATCTGGACACATGGAAAAGAAGCCCTTGAGGAATTCCACCAGGATTTCAACAATTTCCATCCCACCATCAACCTCAGCCTGGTCCAGTCCACACAAGAGATCCCTTTTCTGGATACTACTGTGCTAATAAGCAATGGTCACATAAACACCACCCTATACCGGAAACCTACTGACCGCTATACTTACCTACATGCCTCCAGTTTCCATCCAGGACGCACCACACGATCCATTGTCTACAGCCAAGCTCTAAGATACAACTGCATTTACTCCAATCCCTTAGACAGAGACAAACACCTACAAGATCTCTATTAAGTGTTCTTACAACTACAATTCCCACCTGCTGAAGTGAAGAAACAGATTGACAGAGCCAGAAGAGTACCCAGAAGTCACCTACTACAGGACAGGTCCAACAAAGAAAATAACAGAACGCCACTAGCCGTCACCTTCAGCCCCCAACTAAAACCTCTCCAACACATCATCAGGGGTCTACAACCTATCCTGAAGGATGACCCATCACTCTCACAGATCTTGGGAGACAGGCCAGTCCTTGCTTACAGACAGACTCCCAATCTGAAGGAAATACTCACCAGCAACCACACACCACACAACAGAACCACTAACCCAGGAACCTATCCTTGCAACAAAGCCCTTTGCCAACTGTGTCCACATATCTATTCAGGGGACACCATCATAGGGCCTAATCACATCAGCCACACCATCAGAGGCTCGTTCACCTGCACATCTACCAATGTGATATATGCCATCATGTGCCAGCAAAGCCCCTCTGCCATGTACATTGGTCAAACCGGACAGTCTCTACGTAAAAGAATAAATGGACACAAATCAGACGTCAAGAATTATAACATTCAAAAACCAGTTGGAGAACACTTCAATCTCTTTGGTCACTCGATTACAGACCTAAAAGTGGCAATACTTCAACAAAAAAACTTCAAAAACAGACTCTAATGAGAGACTGCTGAATTGGAATTAATTTGCAAACTGGATACAATTAACTTAGGCTTGAATAGAGACTGGGAGTGGATGGGTCATTACATAAAGTAAACTATTTCCCCATGTTTATCCCTCCCCCACCCCCCACAGTTCCTCAGACATTCTTGTCAACTGCTGGAAATGGCCCATCTTGATTATCACTACAAAAGGTTCCCCCCGCCCCCCGCTCTCCTGCTGGTAATAGCTCACCTTAAGTGATCACTCCCGTTACAGTGTGTATGGTAACACCCATTGTTTCATGTTCTCTGTGTATATAAATCTCCCCACTGTATTTTCCACTGAATGCATCTGATGAAGTGAGCTGTAGCTCACGAAAGCTTATGGTCAAATAAATTTGTTAGTCTCTAAGGTGCCACAAGTCCTCCTCTTCTTTTTTCTGCTGTAGTAAGTGGAAACACTTTAACAACTTCACCTGCTCTTATCAGAGAAAGTCAATCTAAAGTACCTCTGGCTACTGTGTAGCAAGCCCAGTTTAGACATTGCTTAGACAGCTTGCTTCAACATTGAAAAGGCGCTTCTAAGTTGTTTCCCTAAATACTCTTTTCCATTTGCAGTAAAGTAGCTGTCCTGTCTCAGATCCTATTTTAAGCCTGAAGACAGCTTCATTGAGTGTATCAGTTAAATTACATCATTCATCTATGCTCTACCATAGGAAACTGAGTTCTTATAGAGGATTATAAGAGGAATGACACAATGTCATTTCAAAAATAAGAGGCTGAGAAGTATTTCTTGCATGTAAGGAGCAAGATAACACCTAATTCAACATACAGGGTCCTGACCAAGGGGAGTTTTGAGAGAAAAGTAGACGAAGAATCTCTTTGCTTAGTAATAAGCGGGGGGAATTAAATTCCCTCAGACAGCGACTTTTGGCTTGGTGGGGAAGTAGGATTAGCACTAAAATCCTTTTATTCTACTTAACAAATCTCAAGCATTCCCAGTTAATTCAGGTAGGTTTATGGATTTTATTTTGTTGTTTGGATTGAAACTCTCGCAGAAAAGCTCCTTGTATGAAACTTTTAAAGATCAGGCACATTTTTACCCTGATGAGTTTTCAGTAGAATGTTCCCCAGGAGTTAAAATGGCTACAGTACCAAATCAAAGGCTTCCCGGATTGCAGATATGGAAAAGAAAAATGCATGGGCCTACATCAAGTTTTGCTCTTGAGTAGTTATTAAAGTTGACTGAAATAGGAAGGGGAACTTTCACTCTACCGGTGCAACTAGAAGAAGAACTGTGGGGGTGCTTGCTTCTGCTTTTACCAGAGGAGCAAGAGCTGCTCTACAGTCTGTTTTCTCTTCTTTTAGCCCTGGTTCCTGAATTAGATGGAGAACAGTCAATCAAGTTGGTTTAATGCAGCTTTGCTTGGAAGGGAATAAAGGGGAAATGGTTCAAAAGCACCCAGGTGGAGAGGAAGAGTATTTCTGAAGCTGATGGTCTAGCACTGGAAGGACAGCTCTACTCTTTCTATTAACCAATTAATAATAACCTCATCTGCTGCTAGATTTGAAATGTTTCAGGGCCTGGTGGAATGTGCTGAGCATTTAGCAGATTAGGCCACTGCAGTCTTGGAAATTGAGACAGCAGATAGCTGTAACCACACAGGGTTGCATCCGATGAAGTGAGCTGTAGCTCATGAAAGCTTATGCTCAAATAAATTGGTTAGTTTCTAAGGTGCCACAAGTAATCCTTTTCTTTTTGTGGATACAGATTAACACGGCTGCTACTCTGAAACCACATAGGGTTAGACAGTTAAAGTTTTTCATCACCCTCAGGACTTCTTGGTCAACAGACCTTGGTCTCCTCTCTCTTCTGGAATTTCAGAGGGATGACAATGTAACTAATTAATCAGTGTATTATTGCATGTTTTGTCACTGCTTTGATTTGTCAGATTGTTTCCTTTTGCTTTGTGTTTTGAATAATCAGTAAAATATATGAAAACACAAAGGAAAGAAGTGGGGAGTGGCTCTCGGAGAGGAAGGGTGCCCAAAGCCGTAATTTTCTGTTTTGCTTTTTTGCCTGAAACCATAATCTGATATTTATCAAATAAATGGAAGAAAATCCCATAGCTTCAATACACAGTGCCCCCCTCTGTTCTCTCTACACAGACTACAGTTGCTTAGCTTGTCTAGAAGGGGCTGACAAAGCACAGCAGAAGGGTGTGATATGTAAAGCACTCAAACTACACCATATAAACCCCGCTGGCACACTCAAAAGGTACCTTGTTCATGTTAACATAGTCCTGTTTTGTTAATGCAAACGATCTACATTATTTAGAGCATTCCAGCAGGGTCTACAAGCGGCAGTTAGAGCATGCAGACAAGCCCTTAAGATGTTTTGGGCCTGATTCTCCTCTCATGTCAATATATATTAGGAGTAACTCTGCTGAAGTCCAGAGGGATGATATTTGAGATGTTCAGTTGAGAAATCTCATGGAAAAGTTTATCATACAGGTGAGTGTGCAAAATCCCTCTTCACTTGCAATAGGTGCTTAAATTACTTTTGTCAAAGATCTGTCTTTTGAAATTGAGTCCTTAATTTCCCCTTGTTGGTGCACTTTAAATGTCCTTTGAAAATTTAGCCTTCTGTTCGGTATCCTCCCTGCTCTGTTACAGATTGCTTAGTACCAAAGAGGTACTCAATACTCATACTTCACTGCTTTAAAAAATCATCTAGAGATTGTTGGAAATGTGTTAGCATACCCAGATCATCTTCAACCTCTACAAAGTTGGCCAAACAAATTCAAAACTAATAGCAACATTTACCCAAGTACAGTAGAACCTTAGAGTTCTGAATACCAGTTACGAACTGACCAGTTGTTAGGGTTCCCTCCCCACTTTGAACTTTGGGGTACAGATGTGGGGACCTGCATGAAAGACCCCCCCACCCCAAGCTTATATTCTACCAGCTAAGGTTAAAAACTTCCCCAGGGCACAAATTCCTTTCCCTTGTCCTTGGATGGTATTGTGCCACCACCAAGTGATTTAAAAAAAATTCAGGGACGGGTCACTTGGAACCCCCACTCCTCCAAAATATCCCCCCAAGCTCCTTCACCACCTTTCCTGGGGAGGCTTGAGAATAGTATACCAACCAATTGTCTTTAATGTAAGTACAGACCAGACCCTTTATCTTTAGGACACTAAAATCAATCAGGTTCTTAAAAGAAGAACTTTATACAAAAGAAAAAAGTAAAAGAATCACACCTGCAAAATCAGGATGGAAGGTAACTTTACAGGGTAATAAAAAGATTTAAAACACAGAGGACTCCCCTCTGGACTCAGCTTCACAGTTACAAAAACAGGAATAAAACTACTTCTAAGCATAGGGAAAATTCACAAGCTAAAACAAAAGATAACCTAACGCATTTCCTTGCCTTACTTACAATTTTTGTAATCTTAGATGGATCATTTCAGGTAGGTTTTCAGGAGATGTTGGTACCTGCCTGCTCTCTCTCTCTGTCTGGAGAGGGAACAACAAAGAGAGGACAAACAACACCCCCCCCCCCCCCCCAGATTTGAAAGTATCTTCTTTCCTTATTGGTCCTTTGGGTCAGGTGCGAACCAAGTTATTTGAGCTTCTTAACCCCTTACAGGTAAAGCGATTCAGTACAGCTGCAAGGAGGGATTTTATGCTACTCTTTCCTTTATATTTATAACATCAGTCAATCACACACCTCATTAGAAACCTGAAGTACGCACTTAAGCAGCAGCAGTGACAAAAAACAAATACAGCACAGTACTGTATTAAATGTAAACTACTAAAAAATAAAGGGAAAGTTTTAAAAGGCTTTGACAAGGCAAGGAAACTTTCTGTGCTTGTTTCATTTAAATTAAGATGGTCAAAAGCAGCATGTTTCTTCTGCATAGTAAAGATTCAAAGCTCCATTAAGTCAATGTTCAGTTGTAAACTTTTGAAAGAACAACCATTCGGTCCCTAGTCTGAGGTGTTTGTAACTCTGAGGTTCTACTGTAATTAACATTTTCCACTCAATGTCATGCAGTCCAGTGTGATGGAGTGTAAAAGTAATACTAAGTAAACTGCTTATCCTAAAAACTTGGCAAGAACATTCTGAGACTACCTGCCTTACTGTGGTCTTTTAGCACATAGCAGACATTAATTAGCAGATCCAATAGCAGATAAACTAGGCCAAGTAAAACCAAAAGCTGCAAGACAAAATAATTAAAAAAAACCCCTAAAAACTTAGGTAAGCAAGGTCATTTTCATTACAACATCACAGACCCAAGTGTATCAGAGGGAATGCAAAATAAACCTTTTTTGTCATGATGTTCAAAAAAGTATTCTCAGGATACTGGCTTTGCTAATGCTTTCGGTGAATAATACTTTGCACTTTCACCGCAACTTTCATCTGAGAATCTTCCAGCACTTTACAAACATTAAGGGATAGACACAATTTATCTCTGCATGGGAGCAAAAGTGGCCAGAGGAGCAGTTCTAAATGACGTTGACCTAAAACGTTAGTGCTAGCCATTTCAGAGTAGCTGTAAAGAGTGGAACAAAGGAAGCCACCAGCAATGAACAAGAAGTTTTTTGGTCCTACAAAAGCCAGGATCTATGCTATATATTCTTGAGTGTCATCTACTGTCATCTTATCTTTCAACTATTTTAATATATATGCAGACATAGCCCTGGTCTACACTAGGACTTTAGGTCGAATTTAGCAGCGTTAAATCGATGTAAACCTGCACCCGTCCACACAATGAAGCCCTTTATTTCGACTTAAAGGGCTCTTAAAATCGATTTCCTTACTTCACCCCTGACAAGTGGATGAGCGCTTAAATCAACCTTGCCGGCTCGAATTTGGGGTACTGTGGACACAATTCGATGGTATTGGCCTCCGGGAGCTATCCCAGAGTGCTCCATTGTGACCGCTCTGGACAGCACTCTCAACTCAGATGCACTGGCCAGGTAGACAGGAAAAGAACCGCGAACTTTTAAATCTCATTTCCTGTTTGGCCAGCGTGGCAAGCTGCAGGTGACCATGCAGAGCTCATCAGCACAGGTGACCATGATGGAGTCCCAGAATCGCAAAAGAGCTCCAGCATGGACCGAACGGGAGGTACGGGATCTGATCGCTGTTTGGGGAGAGGAATCCGTGCTATCAGAACTCCGTTCCAGTTTTCGAAATGCCAAAACCTTTGTCAAAATCTCCCAGGGCATGAAGGACAGAGGCCATAAAAGGGACCCAAAGCAGTGCCGCGTGAAACTGAAGGAGCTGAGGCAAACCTACCAGAAAACCAGAGAGGCGAAAGGCCGCTCCGGGTCAGAGCCCCAAACATGCCGCTTCTATGATGAGCTGCATGCCATTTTAGGGGGTTCAGCCACCACTACCCCAGCCATGTTGTTTGACTCCTTCAATGGAGATGGAGGCAATACGGAAGCAGGTTTTGGGGACGAAGAAGATGATGATGACGATGAGGTTGTAGATAGCTCACAGCAAGCAAGCGGAGAAACCGGTTTTCCCGACAGCCAGGAACTGTTTCTCACCCTGGACCTGGAACCAGTACCCCCCGAACCCACCCAAGGCTGCTTCCTGGACCCAGCAGGCAGAGAAGGGACCTCTGGTGAGTGTACCTTTTAAAATACTATACATGGTTTAAAAGCAAGCATGTGAAAGAATTACTTTGCCCTGGCATTCGCGGTTCTCCTAGATGTACTCCTAAAGCCTTTGCAAAAGGTTTCTGGGGAGGGCAGCCTTATTGCATCCTTCATGGTAGGACACTTTACCACTCCAGGCCAGTAACACGTACTCGGGAATCATTGTAGAACAAAGCATTGCAGTGTATGTTTGCTGGCATTCAAACAACATCGTTCTTTATCTCTCTGTGTTATCCTCAGGCGAGTGAGATATAATTCATGGTCACCTGGTTGAAATAGAGAGCTTTTCTTCAGGGGACACTCAGAGGAGCTCGTTCCTGCTGGGCTGTTTGCCTGTGGCTAAACAGAAATGTTCCCCGCTGTTAGCCACAGGGAGGGGGGCAGGTTGAGGGGGTAGCCACGCGGTGGGGGGAGGCAAAATGCGACCTTGTAACGAAAGCACATGTGCTATGTATGTAATGTTAACAGCAAGGTTTACTCTGAAAGACTGTAGCCACTGTTTTATAAAATGTGTCTTTTTAAATACCGCTGTCCCTTTTTTTTCTCCACCAGCTGCATGTGTTTCAATGATCACAGGATCTTCTCCTTCCCAGAGGCTAGTGAAGCTTAGAAAGAAAAAAAAATGCACTCGCAATGAAATGTTCTCCGAGCTCATGCTGTCCTCTCACACTGACAGAGCACAGACGAATGCGTGGAGGCAAATAATGTCAGAGTGCAGGAAAGCACAAAATGACCGGGAGGAGAGGTGACGGGCTGAAGAGAGTAAGTGGCGGGCTGAAGAGAGTAAGTGGTGGGCTGAAGACAGGGCTGAAGCTCAAATGTGGTGGCAGCGTGATGAGAGGAGGCAGGATTCAATGCTGAGGCTGCTGGAGGACCAAACCAGTATGCTCCAGTGTATGGTTGAGCTGCAGCAAAGGCAGCTGGAGCACAGACTGCCACTGCAGCCCCTCTGTAACCAACCGCCCTCCTCCCCAAGTTCCATAGCCTCCACACCCAGACACCCAAGAATGTGGTGGGGGGGCCTCCGGCCAACCAGCCACTCCACCACAGAGGATTGCCCAAAAAAAAGAAGGCTGGAATTCAATACATTTTAAAGTTGTAAACTTTTAAAGTGCTGTGCTTAAAGTGCTGTGTGGCATTTTCCTTCCCTGCTCCACCACCCCTCCTGGGCTACCTTGGTAGTTATCCCCCTATTTGTATGATGAATGAATAAAGAATGCATGAATGTGAAGCAACAATGACTTTATTGCCTCTGCAAGCGGTGATTGAAGGGAGGAGGGGCGGGTGGTTAGCTTACAGGGAAGTAGAGTGAACCAAGGGGCGGGGGGTTTCATCAAGGAGAAACAAACAGAACTTTCACACCGTAGCCTGGCCAGTCATGAAACTGGTTTTCAAAACTTCTTTGATGCGTACTGCGCCCTCCTGTGCTCTTCTAACCGCCCTGGTGTCTGGCTGCGTGTAACCAGCAGCCAGGCGATTTGCCTCAACCTCCCACCCCACCATAAACGTCTCCCCCTTACTCTCACAGATATTGTGGAGCACACAGCAAGCAGTAATAACAGTGGGAATATTGGTTTCGCTGAGGTCTAAGCGAGTCAGTAAACTGCGCCAGCGCGCCTTTAAATGTCCAAATGCACATTCTACCACCATTCTGCACTTGCTCAGCCTGTAGTTGAACAGCTCCTGACTACTGTCCAGGCTGCCTGTGTACGGCTTCATGAGCCATGGCATTAAGGGGTAGGCTGGGTCCCCAAGGATACGTATAGGCATTTCAACATCCCCAACAATTATTTTCTGGTCTGGGAATAAAGTCCCTTCCTGCAGCTTTTGAAACAGACCAGAGTTCCTGAAGATGCGAGCGTCATGTACCTTTTCCGGCCATCCCACGTTGATGTTGGTGAAACGTCCCTTGTGATCCACCAGAGCTTGCAGCACTATTGAAAAGTACCCCTTGCAGTTTATGTACTCGTCGGCTTGGTGCTCCGGTGCCAAGATAGGGATATGGGTTCCGTCTATGGCCCCACCACAGGTAGGGAATCCCATTGCAGCAAAGCCATCCACTATGACCTGCACATTTCCCAGGGTCACTACCCTTGATATCAGCAGATCTTTGATTGCGTGGGCTACTTGCATCACAGCAGCCCCCACAGTAGATTTGCCCACTCCAAATTGATTCCCAACTGACTGGTAGCTGTCTGGCGTTGCAAGCTTCCACAGGGCTATCGCCACTCGCTTCTCAACTGTGAGGGCTGCTCTCATCTTGGTATTCATGCGCCTCAGGGCAGGGGAAATCAAGTCACAAAGTTCCATGAAAGTGCCCTTACGCATGCGAAAGTTTCGCAGCCACTGGGAATCATCCCAGACCTGCAACACTATGCGGTCCCACCAGTCTATGCTTGTTTCCCGAGCCCAGAATCGGCGTTCCACAGCATGAACCTGCCCCATTAGCACCATGATGCATGCATTGGCAGGGCCCATGCTTTCAGAGAAATCTGTGTCCATGTCCTGTCACTCACGTGACCGCGCTGACATCGCCTCCTCGCTTGGTATCGCTTTGCCAGGTTCTGGTGCTGCATATACTGCTGGATAATGCGTGTGGTGTTTAATGTGCTCCTAATTGCCAAAGTGAGCTGAGCGGCCTCCATGCTTGCCTTGGTATGGCGTCCACACAGAAAAAAGGCGCGGAATGATTGTCTGCCATTGCTCTGACGGAGGGAGGGGCGACTGACGACACGGCTTACAGGGTTGGCTTCAGGGAGCTAAAATCAACAAAGGGGGTGCCTGTACATCAAGGAGTATTTCAGGCAGGACTTCATGGAGGGTTCCAATAAGAAATGGTGCACCTAAGTTATTGTTCTTATTGGAACAAGGAGGTTAGCCTGGCCTCTGATTGATACATGGCTAGATTTACCTCGCTGCACCTTCTCTGTGAGTGACTACAGTGTGACCTAGAGGAATGAGTCCCCTAGACAGGGGAGGAGGCAAATGAGTACAAAACAAATCTGGTCTATTTCTCGTTTTGATCCACTCCATCTATCTTTTACATCTTTGGCTGGCAGCAGACGGTGCAGAAGGACTGCATGCCATCCACATCTCATGGCTGCTCGGCAGAAGATGGTACAGTACGACTGCTAGCCATCCTCATCTCTTGCCTGCCTGGCAGACGATGGTACAATACGACTGCTAGCCATCCTCATCTCTTGCCTGCCTGGCAGAAGATGGTACAGTACGACTGCTAGTAATCCGTATCGCCTGCCTGCTCACCATAAGACGGTTCAATAGGACTGACTGCAGGACTAAAGAGATGACCTGGTCAAGTCACTCCAAATTTAGTCCCTGCGCCTATGTCTGCCCAGGCGCTCCCAGCCGACGTGGCCAGGAGCACCTCGGACACGACGAGGACGACTACCAGTCATACTGCACTGTCTGCTGCCAGAAGGCAATGGGTTGCTGCTACTGTGTAGCAAAGCCATACCGCGTCTGCCAGCACCCAGGAGACATAGGGTGATGGTTACCTGAGCAGGCTCCATGCTTGCCATGGTATGGCGTCTGCACAGGTAACTCAGGAAAAAAGGCGCGAAACGATTGTCTGCCCTTGCTTTCACGGAGGGAGGGAGGAAACGAGGGCCTGACGATATGTACCCAGAACCAGCTGCGACAATGTTTTAGCCCCATCAGGCATTGGGATCTCAACCCAGAATTCCAAAGGGCAGCGGAGACTGCGGGAACTGTGGGATAGCTATCCACAGTGCAACAGTCCGGAAGTCGACTCTAGCCTCGGTGCTGTGGAAGCACTCCGCCGAGTTAATGCACTTAATGCACCTTAGAGCATTTTCTGTGGGGACACACACACTCGAATATATAAAACCGATTTCTAAAAAACCGACTTCTATAAATTCGACCTTATTCCGTAGTGTAGACATACCCATAGAGCATTCTTGCAACATCTCTCTCCCTATAAAGGAAATCAAGTAATTAACTATATAGTCTTTGAAATAGCTAGGTAACTTTACTGTTCTTCCACTATATGTGGTTTTATTTTGATTCTTTTCCTCATCTCATGAGGGTAAACAGCAAAACTTCTGTGCTGCAGGGTTTTCTGGCATCACCACTGCCAACTCACAGGAGGGTCATGGTCACTGCCAGTCTCCCCTGCACCTCATCCAGGTGAAGGAATCCACTTGAGTCATTCCTTGACTACTTGGTTGTTATGGAATAATGGTTGTGGCAATATAATTAACCTTTTATGAACATGCCAACGTGCATTGTCCGAGGTGGCACACTAAACTGCTAATGTGCAGAATTTTAGCCTGGAGTTGCTTTCCAGTAGTTTGGGGGATTTAAGTTGCACAATTTTTCAGTAAGCATTAAATGTTGTTACGCTGCAAGTAGACCCACTGTCAGCAGAAGATTTGAATATCTGAGCTGGTGCTGTCTGAAGTTTTTGCTGTACAAAACACATTTTTCTTTGTTCTTCACAACCCAAATGCAATAGGTAGAGGTGAAACAAAATCACCTGAGAATGTATAATTGTTAGTTCCCTCCCCCCGCTTAGACTATATTGTAGGACTATTTCTGTCAACTGTTTGTAGACTTTTGAACAATGATTTCTTTTTTTGCAATAAGCATAATATGGCACCATATGATGGACATTGATCTCTTTCATGTTCTCTCACAACACATGCATTAAATTTAACATCTTTGTAGGGGAGAAAATACCAAAGAAAACCATCACAATAGCATTTAACTTCAAAAAGTGGAATAACTCAAAAATGGGGAGGTTAGTTAAACAGAAACAGTCACAAGAGTCTAATACCTGCAAGCTGCATGGAAATTTTATTAAAATACCAAAGCAGAGGCTCAAACAATATGGATAGCCCAAATAAAAAAAAAGTAAGAGAACCAAAAAAAGCCACCTAGTTAAACAACAGAGTACAAGAGGCAGTTAGAGACAAAAAGATACCTTTTAAAAATTGGAAGTCAAATCCTACTGACGAAAATAAAAAGGAGCATAAACTTGGCAAGTCAAGAGTAAAAGTATAATTGGGCCAAAAAAAGGATGTGAAGAGCAACTAGCAAAAGATACGCACACTAACAGCAAAAAACTTTAAGTACATCAGAAGCAAGAAGCCCGCCAAACAGTCAGTGAGGCCACTGGGTGACCGAGGTGCTAAAGGAGCACTCAAAGAAGACAAGGCCATTGCAGAGAAGCTAAATTAATTCTTTGCACTGCTCTTACCCCGCAGAGGATGTAAGGGAGATTCTCACACCTGAGCCGTTCTTTTTTGGTGACAAATCTGAGGAACTGTCCCAGACTGAGGTGTCAATAGAGGAGGTTTTGGAACAAACTGGTAAATTAAACAGTAATAAGTCACCAAGGCCAGATCATATTAACCGAAGAGTTCTTAAAGAACTCAAATATGAAACTGCAGAACTGTGGTATGTAACCCATCACTTAAATCAGTCTCTGTTCCAGATGAGTGGCTGATAGCTAATGTAATGCTGATTTTTAAAAAGGTTCCAGAGGCGATCCTGGCAATTACTAGCCAGTAAGCCTAACTTCAGTTTCAACCAATAGTAAAGAACAAAATGATCAGACGTATAGATGAACATGATAGGTTACGGAATAGTCACAACATGGCTTTTGTAAAGGGCAATCATACCTCAGCAATCTATTAGCATTCTTTTAGTGGGGTCAACAAACGTGTGGAAAGGGGTGATCCAGTTGATATCATGTATCTGGTCTTTCAGAAAGCCTTTGACAAGGTCCAACACCAAAGGCAAAAAGAAAAATGGGCAGTCACGCTATAAGAAAGAAGGTCCTTTCATGGATCAGTAAACTGGTTAAAAGACAGAAAACAAAGGTAGGAATAATTGGTCAGTTTTCACAGTGGAGAGAGGTAAATAGCAGTGTCCCTCAGAGATCTGTACTGGGATCATTGATGTTCAACATATTCATAAATTATCTGGGGGAGAGGGGTAAACCGCAAGGTGGCAAAGTTTGCAGACAGTACAAAATTACTCAAGATAAGTCCAAAGCTGACTGTGAAGAGTTACAAAGGGATCTCACAAAACTGGGTGACTGGGCAACAGAATGGCAGATGAAATTCAATGTTGATAAGTGCAAAATTATGCACATTGGAAAATGTTCCATCTCTATATACAAAATGATGGGGTTTAAATTATCTGTTATCACTGAAGAAAGAGATCTTGGAATCATTGTGGATAGTTCTCCGATAAAATCCGCTCAATGTATAGTGGCAGTCAAAAAAGCTAAGAGAATGTTCGGAACCATTGGACAAGGGATAGATAATAAGACAGACAATACCACAATGCCACTATACAAATCCATGGTACGCCCACACCTTGAATACTATATGCAGTTCTGGTCACCCCATCTCAAAAAAGATATATTAGAATTGGAAAAATACAGAAGGTGACAACAAAAATGATTAGGGGCCTGGAACAGCTTCTAGATGAAGATAAATTAAAAAGACTGGGACTGTTCATTATAGAAAAGAGAGGAATAAGAGGGGATATGACAGAGGCCTATAAAATCATGAATATGTGGAGAAAGTGAATATGTGGAGGGGTAAATAACACTTCTTGTTCTGTTCATTCCCTCTGAAGCAGTTGGCACCGAACACTGTCAGAAGACAGGATACTGGGTTAGGTGGACCATTGGTCTGACCCAGTATGGCCATTGTTATGTTATGTGTTGCTTGTCTTTCTTTGCAGATGGTACTCTGTTTCTTGATTTACTCTGTATGTTTGCATATCTTCCACGATTTCTAATACTTTCAGTTTTTGTAGCTGTTTCTTTGCCTGTTTTGCTGCTGAAGCAAAGAGCAGCTTCACAATTAAGTTCACTCTGGCTTCATTATCTTTGGTGCCTAAAACTACATGATCTCTAATAAGTTTGTCTGTAAGTGTGCTAAATGTGCATGATATGTCTAACTGGCGTGACCTTGTTGCGTATTAGTCTATAGCTTCTATTTCACTTTGATTATATACATTGAAAATACACCTCTGGTGATATTGCATTGCTTTTAAGCACAAATAATTTTTCTAGAGCATTTCAGATTACTTACACTTTTGCCTTTCTTCATCTGCTAGCTGTAAGTGCTGACAAACTAGGAATCAATCCTAACCCACTGCTTTATTCAGTGCATTATTCTTACAGCTACTTCCTACTTTATCCAGGAGTCCCTGAAGAAGTTCCAGTTTTCAGATATCTCCATTCATTTTCATCACGTTGATCACAGTCATTCCCAACATGATTCAGTGTCTCTAATAAGCTGCAACAGAGAATGAAAAGAATAAAATTAATAGATTTTAAAGCTAGAAAAGGACCATAACATTATCTAGTCCTGAGGTGGGCAAACTACGGCCCGTTGGTAACATCCGGCCCACGGGACGGTCCTGCCTGGCCCCTGAGCTCCTGGCCTGGGAGGCTTGCCCCAGTCCCCTCCCCTGCTGTTCCCCCTCCAATGCAGCTACGCCACCGCGTGGGCAGTGGGGCTGTGAGCGCCTGCTGCTCTGAGCAGCATGGTAAGGGGGAGGTGATGGCGCACGTGCGGCAGTGGGGGGTTGGGTAGCAGGTCCCGGGGGGCAGTCAGATGGGGCGAAGGTTCTGGGGCAGTCAGTGGTCGGGGAACAGGGAGGGTTGGATAGGGCATGGGAGTCCCAGGGGGCCTGTCAGGGGGCGGGGGTGTGGATAGATCGGGACAGTCAGAGTACAGGGAGCAGGGGGGGTTGGATGGGGGTAGGATCCCGGGGGGGTTAGAGTGGGGGGGTCCCAGGAGGGGGCAGTCAGGGGACGGGAAGTGGCAGGGGGCGAATAGGGGGCGGGGGCAGGGGCCAGGCAGTTTGGGGAGGCAAAGCCTTCCCTACACGGCCCTCCATACAGTTTTGCACCCCGATGTGGCCCTCGGGCCAAAAAGTTTGCCCACCTCTGATCTAGTCTGACTTTCTATATTACAGAATTTCTATATATAGAATTTCATTCAGTTGCTCCTGTATTAAGCTCAATACCTTTTTTGACTACAGCACATGTGACCAAAGAACTTCTTGATGCCAACTGGCAGATGGCACAGAGGGTGAGTAGAGTTTTACAGGAAGCCCCTATGTCAGTTATATTTGTAACAATTCACTAAAAGGTGGCATGGAAGGTCTCCACTGAAAACCAGTAACAAACTTGTCATCATAACCATTGCAAAATGTATGTAAGGATAATATTTAAGAAGGTATGTGCCTATGCTGAAAAATATGTTCTTAAGTTCTATGGGTTAAAGCAGGTCACTAGGAGGTGACAAACATGCTTCTTTCAGACAGGCAGGAGACAATTATCTGTCTGATTTTATGAAAATTGAGTATTGTTTATTTCACGATACCTATTTTCTTACTATGCCACCAGCTAATCAAGATTAAGACATTAACAAGAGATTGTAAAATCTACAGGAAGGAATACAAACACGAGTGTTTCTAGTTTACGAATAAAGATCAAGATACATTTGGGATTGCAAAGGGACACCCTACTATGAAGTTAGCTGTCAGTGTGCTTGCTTCATGAACAGAAGATCACAGCCAAGCCAGGCTAATACACTAAAAAGATTTAGAGTGAATTTTTGCTCTTATGACATTATTATGTCATATTGGTTAAGTTTAGGATCCAGTATGTGTGTTATGATTTTATTTTATATGTAACCCTTTCTTTGCAATATTCTGCTTGCTCTCATTTGAATCTCTGTTCTTTGTTAAATCAATTTATACTTGTTTTCTCTATAAACAAATCTAACTGCTGTGTGTTAAGCAGAGCTGTGTTCTGAGATAACTGTGAAGCTGGATGTACTGGTCCTTTGGGAACAGTGGATTTGGAAATTCTGTGAGGGTCCAATGTTGAAAAACCCTAGAGTAGACAGGGTTTAAGAGAATACTGCACATAAATGCTTCCCCTGATCCCTGCTTCCCCTGAGGAGGGTTTCTGTTGATGTTCTGTCATCAGAGGGTGTTGGGTGATATGAAAGCCTGCCACAGGCAGGGAATAAACATTAAAAGAACAACAGTAGAGATAAATATAAAATTTTTGAGGTTTTAATATGCCATGTTTGATAGTTGCTGTATTTGGGGCAATTTTTGGTTTCTCTTTGGATTAAATCTTTACTAACTGAGTTTTGTCCAAGAAGTCAATCACATTTCTCTTCAGGGGACTGAGAATGACAAAAATATCTCACTACTTACATAAGGCAGTCCTGGAGATATCTAATGAAGTGATTAAAGTATCCAGCCTCTGCTGCAGATAATCCTATCCTAGAGTGCCAGGGACAGTGTATGACAAAAAATATTATCCAGATAAGGATCTCCTCATTGCGCACTGTGTCCTATGTTAATGAGATCTCCTTAATTCAAAGCACTGAGCATTCAGTAATGATGAATGTAACTGTCATTTTCTTTTTCCTAGTTAATAAACTTTGAGTTAGTTTATTACAGGATTGGCTACACATTTTGTCTTTGGTTTGAGATCTGAAGTGCAATTGACCTGGGATGACTGGTCATTTGGGACTGGCAGTAACCTGAATATTGGTGTGATTTTTGGTGTAAGTGATCATCTATCACAAGACCAGGTTGCCTCAGTGGCAAGATAGGCTGGAATGCGCAAAGGGACTGTCTGAGACTCCATGGTAAAACTGTTATAGTGTTTTAGGAGTTCACACCTGTTACTGGGTTGGTGAAATCTAATTAGAGAACATACCTCTGGTTTGGGGTGTCTGCCCTGCTTCTTGACAGTCTGCCCTGAGGTTGGCACTCAAGGTCGTGAGCCACTCCACACAGCATGAAAGTGATGTCAGCTGGCATCCTGTTATTATTGATAATGTCAATGAACATGCATTTAGTTTTCACCACATTCAGGGATAGTCCATATTCCTCATTGACTGTTTTTACAGACTCCTACATTCATTGCATTGCATTGCATTGATGGTTGCAGCAAATAGTTTCGTATCATCAACATATCTGAGGTCAGTTAAGTGTTCGCCAATGGAAATCCCAGCTCTTTCCACTTTATCCAACTGTCCAGGCTTGCCTTATAATACATTCTGCATACATGTTGAAAAGACTTGGGCGGCACAGAATACACCATTGTCTCACACTGTGCCCGATGGAAAACCACTTGCTGGTTCCTGCTGCTGTCTGCACTGTGGTCTCTTGTTGACAGTTCAGAGTTGTGATGAGTTCAATGAAATGCTTTGGAAACTCCTCAATCTGCCAGTATCTTCAAGAGGCAGTGATGTTGGACAGTACCAAATGCTTTGGAGTCATCAATTCATAGCCAAATACACGACAGTAACTCTGAACTTTCTTGATCACTGAATATCTGTGACTTGAAGGGTGTTTCTGGTCCATGAGCACCTTGGTGGGGTAGCCATACGGCTGGATGCAGTAGCTCTGGAAGGCTTCTATGGTTGCTCTGGCTGTGATCTCCCCAAGGAGCCTGGCAACCAGGAATTTGGGGCATTGATCCGCAATGGTCAGCATGTAAGATGCACTGCTTTGGCTTGAGTTCATCCCCAAGTGATACAGTGCTTCCAATTCCGAGGGCGTGCTGGCTTCCATCATCTGGAGGGGGGGCCCTGTCTCCCACCCTGGAGTTCCTTCTGCTGGCGCAGACTGGGCAGTTATCGTGCCACTCCTGAATGGCTCAGGCCATCCCCACCTAGTAAAACCTCATGTGAACATTCATATCAGTCTTCTTGGGGCCAAAGTGGCCCAAAGCATCATGATAGGCTTTGGAGAACCATATCGGCTGCCATGCGAGGCAGCACCATCTGGGTGATTTCTTCATTTGTCCTGGAGTCTACTTGCTCTCTCTCTATCTCAGGGGATAATGTGGGTCTCCGCGCTGACTGTGAAGCTTCAGTCCACCTCCAGCCAAGCCCCAAATGTCAGGTGTGGGTAACCCAATCCCAGCATGGGGGTGGCTGTCTAGTCCTGGCTCTCAGGTGTTTGCAACCCCACTCCCTCCACAACCTTCTCTTTAAAGTTCTCAAACTCCATATTGGGGTATTGGACTTGGAGGGAGCGCAAAGGCTGCTGAGCAACAGCATTACAGGTGCCTTCTGCCAATCATTGTGCCAGGTAATGTCCTAGGTCCTGGGCCAGGGAAGGCCTCATCTTTTTGATGGAGTGAAGGATCACTTGGAGGCTATTGCTGAAGTCCCTGAGTGGCTCGGAGGTTTCTGATCCTGAGCACAGAACAATTTCATCTGTTCGTGGGACTTGGGCCCATAAATCTGATCCAATTGCTTTAAAATATTTTCGACTGTACTTCTGGTCAGCTGGGCAGGTCTGTGCTTCCACTGGGAGACTCACCCCACATAGCCCAACAAGATCCGCACCATCTGGCGCTCAGTGAGGCAGTACCTATTAAATGTGGATTCCAGCCCTGCCTGGAAAGCTGTGAAGCTGATCTGGCCATTCCCTCTAAACTGAGGTAACTATAGGGTCTTCATGAGTGAAAGTCATTGGGGCAGGGCAGGCTTCCAGGAGGAGGGCAGGGTTTCAGGGCTTGCCTGAGAGCCTGTACTATTCAAAGATGTCCCTGGCCCTCCGGCTACTTGAGCCTCAGACACTGTCCCCAGGGATCCCTGTCTAAACTCCCCAAATCCTGTCAGGTGAGGGATTCCCAGAGTTGGAGAAGGGGTTCCAGGTCCCAGCCCTGTGCCTCTGCTCAAACACCAACCCTATATTTTAGGTGGGGTCAGAGTTAACTTCTGGAACAAGCACCACACTTAACAGTAGAACACCATTTTTATCTAACCTAGGCAAAGTCCAGAGTAAACCCAGGGGAGGATCTCTAGCAGGGTTTACATAGACTTCCTGGCCCCTATTGCAGCATAGGGAATAAACCTTGTGTCTGGTGCAACATACAGTGTGCCCCCCATCTAGTCTTGCTACAGATGGAGCCTCTGTAGCTTCTTTGTTACACCACCAACCTTTACAGGTGAGGTCCCTGATCTGCCCCCTGGCATCAGCTCATTGGCTCAAAGCTTCCCAGTCTGTAGCCAATTCTGTGTCCTTGTTTTGGAGTGGCACTTGACCTCAGCCAATCAGGTTTGGTTGTCCAGGGGGGCAGGACAGGGGTAAGAAAGGGAAAGGAGCTCTAGTCCCACAATCACATCTGCACTGCATGTCTATCACTTACTAAGCTTCCAACATCCCGTCCCAGCATGAAGTGGGCTGAATATAAAACCTGGATAAATTTTCTTGGAGAGTCTCTCTTTCAGTTGTTCTAAAGTCCTGTTCAAGGAATCTGGGATGGCTGTAACTGTATTCATTTTTAACCAATAAAAGTTGTGATTAAGCATGGAAATCAAGTAGCTGTGCATGCAAATAGAAATGTATTTAACTAGCAAGTTGCCTGCATAAATATTCATTTACAAACACAATTATAGTCAGTCAGTGCACAGAAAATCATAGTAACCGCAACTGTGTACTTTTTTCTGCATGCATACTTTTTTTAAGTCAGGCCTGTAATGTCCCATTGTATGAACAAATACCATGCAAGAATTTTATTCTTGACCAGTGGTGTCTTTGATCCAGTCAGGCTCCCTGTGAGGTGGCCCACCAGACTGGTATGGGAGAATCCAGCCTCTGGATCCTTGGGTGTTTTAAGCCTTCAGAAGCTGAACAGACCCTAGGCTCTTTTCAGTTTTGGGGTCCCTAGGCATATTCTCTGCATGAAGACCCCCTCTCTAACCTTCCCTCCTGAAAACTGCAACCTCATGGTTACCTGTCCATGGTACCCCTGGAATCAATGCTGACCCATCAGACTCCCCCTTATCTTAAACGCATCCTCTCCTAGAATCCCACCAAAGTTGTGAGCCTTCTGGTTTACCTCTTCAAAGGGCCACATGGTAGGGGTAGCAGTTAACACACAGATGCTTAGCACAGAGTTCTCCATGCTGTTGCTCTTTACTTAATCCCATGAGAAATACAGAGATCTATGCAAAAATAATAAAACCTACACACAGTTTCCTGCTTCGATTTCCTCAGAGCATTCTTTGGACAGGGATCAGAGGCCCTTGGATCATTCAGGGTCCTTATGCTCTAGTGCATGACTTGTCCCGAAACATGGTAAGTTCTTCCTTAGCTCTGCTATGCTCACCTGGACTGGTCCATGCCCTTCCTACCCAAACTTTCTGTGTCTCTCTCTTCCTCTTGCTGCCCGAGTCCTTATTTAAGCCCCTAATGGGTCACTTGGCATCCTTTCTGTGCCTGCTAAATTTCGTCTCTCCCCTCCCCTCAGCGAGGTAGGGTGAAACCATTTTTTCCCCCTAGGCCTGCGCTTACCCATTATTCTAAAGTGTTGAGTTCTAATGATCCTCCATTGTACCTGGTCGAGGTGGACATGATACAGCCCCACAAGCCCAGGGGGTATACATAACTGGAGGTGTGTGATGAATTAGGGCTATATCCATACAACTTATGAATTCTGATTGATATTGTGAAATTGTATTATGAAAATCTGCTGTGTGATAAGTGCCCATATGCATGTGGACCATCACTATTAACAAGTCCTGTAGCATGTATACATCAGTTAGCTACAATAAGAAGGTACTTAAGACTTAATGACCCTATGTAGTCAGGTACAATCATCTGGGATGGTGGGTAAGCTGCATTCTTAGAAAACAAATTTAGCTGACTCCAGATAGGAAGAAGAAGGTAGGAGCAATAGAAAGTTACCAGATGGGAGTGCTTCACAACTTCTGCATGCCCCTGAAAGAGTTAAACTGTAAAGCAGAAGCTTCACACCTTTGGTATGGAGTTCTGGGAGAAGGGTGCGCTTAAGTACCAGGGAGTCTGAAGGGTCAGCTCTGTGCTCAAACGAGCTAGGCAGCTGGACAGAAGATTCCAATGCTCAGAGAGAGGTACCAGATAGAAGGTCTGCGCTCTGAGAGTAAGTCTCGGGACCCTGAAATTGGGGCCCTGACTGGACCCATTCAGGCTCCAGAAACTGAATACACCCAAGGGATCCAGAGCATGGAGGCTTGGATTCCCTTCACATCAGTCCTAGTGGGTCGCCAAGAGGGGGTGCTTATGAAGATCTGTGACAGGGGGTACTTGCTCATAACACAGAAATTTACATTGTAAACACTTCATAGTAACTTATAGTATCTACCACAATTCACAGATTGTACAGACATATTGGCAAATCTGGGAGGTTTTACCATACTGAAGATTTTAACAAATGAGACATCTGAGGGTCAAGTAAAGTGCTTATTTGCCTACAGGTCTCCAAGTTGAATGGTCAATAGGTGACTTTAAGTCACGGAGAAATGACATTAAGCTCAAATCTCCTCTCAGTTGAATTAAGTGAATTTGCAGGACATTGAGGGCCAGCTTTTGCCTCATTGCTCTGCGCAAGTGGTGGAGGATGATATGAAAAGCCCAGCTCTTGTGTGTTTCTTTGGAGCAACTGGACACATTTCATACTGTGCTCCTTGAAATGCAGGAACTAATTCCTCTGTGTTCCTCCTTTATGGGTTGCAAGGCCCTGCAAAAGGAATGTCGAGTATGTGCAGCCACAGCCCTGCCCCACTTACGCATAGGCTAGCAAAGCTCTCTGGGCACATGGGTTTAACAAACAACAGGGAGCTCTAAGAGGAAAACTCTTTTACTCTCTGAGGCAGAATTCCTCCGGGAAAGGGGCAGCTTCATACATCCCTGAATGTGTGTGTGTGTGTGTGTGTGTGGTGGGGGGGGTCACCATGGCTAATGACAATAACTGAAAGCCCTCCCTTTCAGCAGACTCAGAGGGAAGGAACACATACAAAGGCTTTGATGCAGGCAAAGGAGTGTGATACTGATGTTAGGTTTTGCTTGCCCTTGTATCAGAACTGTAGACAAGCATGCTATCCCTGGTAGAAAAAGATGTAACTAGTATTTATCCTGTTTGCAGATAAACATCTAATATAAGATAGGGCACGTCTACACTGGCAAAATTACAGGGCTGGCACTTGCAGCGCTGCTCAGAGAGCGCTGAAGGGAAACCGCTGTTGTGTGTTCACACTGTTAGTTGCCTGTGCAATAGCATGTTCACACTTGCGGCACGTGCAGCGGTATTTGGAGTGGTGCACTCTGGGCAGCTATCCCACAGAGCTCCTCTTTCTCTTTTGCCGCTAAGACTTGTGGGAAGGCGGAGGGGGTTGCAGGGCATAGAATCATAGAATCATAGAATATCAGGGTTGGAAGGGACCCCAGAAGGTCATCTAGTCCAACCCCCTGCTCGAAGCAGGACCAATTCCCAGTTAAATCATCCCAGCCAGGGCTTTGTCAAGCCTGACCTTAAAAACCTCTAAGGAAGGAGATTCCACCACCTCCCTAGGTAACGCATTCCAGTGTTTCACCACCCTCTTAGTGAAAAAGTTTTTCCTAATATCCAATCTAAACCTCCCCCACTGCAACTTGAGACCATTACTCCTCGTTCTGTCATCTGCTACCATTGAGAACAGTCTAGAGCCATCCTCTTTGGAACCCCCTTTCAGGTAGTTGAAAGCAGCTATCAAATCCCCCCTCATTCTTCTCTTCTGCAGGCTAAACAATCCCAGCTCCCTCAGCCTCTCCTCATAACTCATGTGTTCCAGACCCCTAATCATTTTTGTTGCCTTTCGCTGGACTCTCTCCAATTTATCCACATCCTTCTTGAAGTGTGGGGCCCAAAACTGGACACAGTACTCCAGATGAGGCCTCACCAGTGTCGAATAGAGGGGAATGATCACGTCCCTCGATCTGCTGGCAGTGCCCCTACTTATACATCCCAAAATGCCATTGGCCTTCTTGGCAACAAGGGCACACTGCTGACTCATATCCAGCTTCTCGTCCACTGTCACCCCTAGGTCCTTTTCCGCAGAACTGCTGCCTAGCCATTCGGTCCCTAGTCTGTAGCTGTGCATTGAGTTCTTCCGTCCTAAGTGCAGGACCCTGCACTTATCCTTATTGAACCTCATCAGATTTCTTTTGGCCCAATCCTCCAATTTGTCTAGGTCCTTCTGTATCCTATCCCTCCCCTCCAGTGTATCTACCACTCCTCCCAGTTTAGTATCATCCGCAAATTTGCTGAGAGTGCAATCCACACCATCCTCCAGATCATTTATGAAGATATTGAACAAAACCGGCCCCAGGACCGACCCTTGGGGCACTCCACTTGATACCGGCTGCCAACTAGACATGGAGCCATTGATCACTACCCGTTGAGCCAGACAATCTAGACAGCTTTCTATCCACCTTATAGTGCATTCATCCAGCCCATACTTCCTTAACTTGCTGACAAGAATACTGTGGGAGACTGTGTCAAAAGCTTTGCTCCTATCCCAATGCCCCATGATGCATTGCTTCGCATCCCAGCAACCCCTGTGCTTCCATCTGCATTTGGTGCCATCTTTCAACAGTTTGTGTACTGTGTGCCCTGCCTCTTTGGGCTGCAGGAATGGATCCTGAACTGTTGACCAGAATGCTGCTTGCTCTGACCAACATATCACGAGTGGCAGTGGAGTTATGCCTTAAACTACAAAGGCAAGAGGAGTGCGACATTGATCTTGCCACACGTACTAGCTACGACAAGAGATTGCTTGTGGCATTCATGGAGGCGCTGACCACAGTGGAATGCTGCCATTGGGCTCAGAAAACAAGCACTGAGTGGTGGGATCACATCGTCATGCACGTCTGGGATTATGAGCAGTGGCTGCAGAACTTTTGAATGAGGAGAGCCACATTCATGGGACAGTGTGATGAGCTTGCCCCAGCCCTGTGGTACAAAGACATGAGAATGAGAGCTGCCCTGTCATTGGAGAAGCGCGTGGCATTTGCACTGTGGAAACTGGCTACTCCAGACTGCTACCAATCAGTTGCTAACCAGTTCAGAGTGGGAAAGTCGACCATTGGACTCATATTGATGGAAGTGTGCAGGGCCATTAATTGCGTCCTGGTCTGAAAGACTGTGACTCTGGGCAACATGCATGACATTGTGGATGGCTTTGCATAAACGGGCTTTCCTAACTGCGGAGGGGCAATAGATGGCACGCACATTCCAATTCTGGCACCAGACCACCTAGCTACTGAGTACATTAATTGCAAGGGGGTATTTCTCAGTGGTTCTCCAGGTGCTTGTGGATCACCATGGACGTTTCACAGACATTAATGCAGGCTGGTCCGGAAAGATGCATGATGCATGCATCTTTCAGAACACTGGCGTGTTCAAGAAGCTGCAAGCAGGGACTTTCTTCCCAGAACAGAAGATCACTGTAGGGTAGGGGTTCCCAAGCTTGCGGCTTGTTCAGGGTAAGTCCCTGGTGGGCCACGAGGTGCTTTGTTTACCTGAGCGTCCACAGGTACGGCTGCTTGCAGCTCCCAGTAGCTGCAGTTCACCGTTCCTGGCCAATGGGAGCTATGGGAAGCAATGGCCTGGCCTGCGCTGCTTCCCGCAGCTCCCATTGGCTGGAAACGGCGAACCGTGGCCACTGGGAGCTGCAAGTGGCCGTGTCTATGGATGCTCAGGTAAACAAAGTGTCTTGCGGCCCACCAAGGGCTTATCCTGAACAAGCCACGAACCAAGTTTGGGAACCCCTGCCATAGGGGAAGTCGAAATACCCCTTGTGATCCTGGGAGACCCTGCCTACCCCTTAATGCCATAGCTTATAAAACCATACATGAGGCAACTTGACAGCAGCAAGGAATGGTTCAACAACAGGCTGAGCAAGTGCAGAATGTCTGTTGAGTGTGCATTTAGCCATTTAAAAGCCCGTTGGCGATGCCTGTATAGGAAGCTGGAGATGACTGGTGAAAATATTTCTATGCCTATAGCCACGAGCTGTATGATCCATAATATTTGTGAAGGGAAGGGTGAAAGCTTCACTTAGGGCTGGACTGCAGAGGCTCAGCACCTGGAGGCTGAGTTTGAACAGCCAGAGGCCAGGGCTATTAGAGGGGCACAGCCTGGGGCCATAAGGTTCAGGAATGCCTTGAGGCAGCAATTTGAAGCTGAAAGCCACTAATATTTGTTGCTATGCTCGGGATTGTAGTGCTTGTAATGCTAGGAGGTAATTGGTGCACATGATGCAGTAAGGGGGCTTAACCTAATTGTACGTTGCTTTGCATTTTTGCTTTCACTTATTAGAATAAAGATTGCTTTCAAACCAACACAATTCTTTTATTAAAAGACAGCAGCCAGAGGAGAGAGTCATACAAAAAAAAATACATCAGCAGGGAAGGGGATGGGGGAAGGGAAAGTCCCAGAAGGAAGAGGGGTCCCGGGACGGCTAAAGATTTGTGTATGTCCAGGGATCATATCCAACCTTCTCCTTTGGAGTACAATGCAGCAGGTACTGTATTTCAGCAGGGCCAGACTTCAGAGGGATGGGTGTTGAGTGCAGTGAGTAGTGAGAGTCCACAGTGCTGGACTGTGAGGAGGGAGGAGTGGAATGCTGTGGGTATAGAGTGAAGTCAGAAGGTTGATAAGAGTCTGTTGGCAGTGTGTGGGGGACGCATGGGAAAGAGTTTTGTGGCAGCGGCTGTAGGGGAGGGTGGGCACAGAGCTGCTCGGTTTGAAGAGCTAGTATCACCTAGAGTGTTTCCGCTTGGCACTCCATAACATTTAAGAGCTGCTCTGTGGCTTCTTTCTGGTGTGCCATGTTCTCCTTCCGGTCCCTCTTCTCGCTGTCCTGCCACTCATTCAATTCCTGTTTCTTGGCGTCGGAGTGCATCATAACCTCACGCAGAAAGTCATCCTTAGTTCTTCTTGGCCGCTTTCTAATTCTGCGCAGCTGTTCTGCTGCCGATAACAAAGAGGGAGGCTGGGCTCCCAAGGTCATCACTGTGAAGTTTAAATGCAACATTTTACAGAAGCAGTATTGTTTGCAACATAAACAACACTGATTCAGTGCTTTAAAACACAGCCAATACTCACACACCTGTCACTACCTGGTTGACCCCAGGCAAGCACACATGAGCCACAAGACTCCCAAAATGGTGAGTTGCCGCAGGGGCAGGTTAAATCACTGTTCCTGGATCCTGCTGTACACTGGGCACGTGGCTCTTGGGGAGAGCCAGCACTGTAGGGGAGGCTTGATAATCATTCCTGTCCCCACACTTTCCACAGGATGTGATCATAATGGAAGATATCTCGCGACTGAGGTGAGCAGGGAATCAAGGGAGGGTCTTCTCCAAGCCTGCGGCTTCCACCCTGGCCTCTATGCGGCTCGCCTGTGTATAGTAATGGTGTCCCACCCCAGGACGGCACAGTGGCACGGGAAAGTTACCGTTTATGGGGCAAGAAACAAAGCAGCTCGCCAAAGAACCTGCGGCAGCGGATTGCCCAGTATCTCCACGAGAGTTTCCTGGAGATCTCTGAGGGAGATTCCCTTGAAGCGAGGGAGTCAATCAACAGCCTGTTTTGCCGCTCAGACTAGGCATGCAGTGGGAGACAAGCCTATTTTCTGCAACCCTCCTGCCCCCAACAACTCGTTTCAGAAATTCCCAAAATCAGATCCACTTACCAGGGGCCTCCTCTCCTGTTTGCGCTTTGCCAAGATCCGACAGCTGTGACTAGCTAGGATCCTCCAGTGTAGAAATGAACTCCTGGCTGTAGGCATCTCTGGCCTCCGAGTCATCCTCTGCCTCTGGGTCCCCTCCCCCTCCACATCCTCATCCAAAATTTAGTCCTCCTGGCTTGGTCCACTCTTGACTGGCACGTGAGCCAAAGAAGTATCCACAGGGACCTTTGCAGTGGAGGTGGGGTCACCACCGAGTATCATGTCTAGCTCTTTGTAGAACTGGCAGCTCATGGGCGCAGCATCGGAGTGGCGGCTTTCCTCCTATGCCTTGTGGTAGGCGTTCCGCAGCTCCTTCACTTTGACCCTGCACTGCAGTATGTCCCAGTCATGGCCCCTTTCTATCATGCACCGTGAAATCTTTCTGTAGGTATCATAATCCTGATGGCTGGAGTGCAGCTTTGACTGCACTGCCTCTTCTCCCCAAATGTTGATGAGGTCAAGTAGCTTGGCATTGCTCCAAGCGGGGGAATCGCCCGGTGCGCAGAGCAAGTGTGGCCACCTGGAAAGATGCGCTGAGACCCCTGCATGCATCACCAAGCAAACAGGAAGGGGACTTTCAAATCTGCAAAGGAATTTACGGGGTGGAGATGACAGTTGGTCACCTGAGGGCACGACAGTAGAGTTCAAACCAATGATCAGAGAGATGAGAACAGGCATTGTGCAGCGCTGTAATCGCCATGGTGTCTACACTGGCATTGCAGTGCTGTACCCTCGGCACAGAAAGCTGTACACCTCTCATTAGGGTGTTTTTTTTAAAGCGCTACAACTGCACAGTTTCTGCGCACTAAGGGGCTTTGCAGTGTGTACACCTCGGGAGTTACAGTGCAGAAAGCTGCTTTACTGCGCAGAAACTTGCCAGTGTAGACAGGGCCATAGAGACTATTAAAGTCCTCATGCTGTTGAGTGAAAACTCTGCTCAACAAGTCAGTCAGTACATCATCTTTCCATGGTAGATGAGACAGTGGATGCGTCCAATGAGGGTACTGAATTTTATGATCAAGGAATTTCTTGACACACCTGGCAGAGCATATATTTGGAACAATATTTTATTTATTTTCTTTGGCTTATGGTAGTTTAATGGAAAATGTCTGGAATTTTTGTATAACCTTTTTTCATCCATGCTTTCTGAGAACAATAAAATGGTAAAGGGGGGAGAGGGTTAAATTGTGATTTGACTCTTTCTTTCTTTGGTGCTTTCCAAACAGTACATCTTTGGACAAGAACGCTGCTAGAGAAATTGAACTGAGAGCAAACACTGGACTATAGAGGTCTCCCTGAATGCAGCTTTACTAGTCATCATCAGGTCATTCAAAATTTATTATTTTGGCCTATGCTGGATTAAAATATAGAGTAAATTAAACTGAAATCAAAACAACACTATAATGACAGTATTGACAATACTCATGCAAATATAGAAAGTATTAGAGCTCTTTCTGGATCATAGAATCATAGAATATCAGGGTTGGAAGGGATCTCAAACATTATCCTTAAGGATAATGCTTTAGTATACCGCCAAGTTGAAAAACAGAGGTAAATTTAGTGTACTAGGCATAAGAAATGGAGCATATTATGAGAATCCTACTGAAAATAATCCTATTAACACTGGAAAATATTCAGGACAAAACACTGTTTTCACTTCCTTTAAATGAAAAATAGACTATTTTGTATCTTTATTAAATATATTAATGCCAGGAATATTTTAGAGTATTCTTTAATTCCACAGGAAGCTTATTAAGCATTTAAATATTTCCTTCAGTTCAGTTTGGCAAAAAGAATGGGTTATTAGCCTCTATTTTTGAATGTATCAATCTTCTTTCAGATTTTTATATTCCCAGCTATTGCACAAGTGACAAGTTTGGAAATGTAAACTTAACTTTTTAAAGAAAATGATATCTTTGTAGTACAGAAATTACAACTTTCTAAATTGTGTATTGTTTTGAAATGGCAAGAAGATATCTAGTTTGACTCTGAGAACATTAAACAGTCCTTGACTGCTCAACTACCAATGAAGTCAATAGACTATTTTTTTGAAAGTTCTTCACATTCAGAAAGAGATATCACTGCCAGCTTAAAGCAATGTAAATAATTTTCTGCTGTGTAATTAGTATGGGTTTCCACCACAGAGCTCTCCCCACCCTTGGGTTTTGGCTTATTTTCCTTTTCTGTGAAAGCATTGTACATTACAAACAACTGTGATTTTGGGTATGTTATTTAATGATCTTTTACACATTCTACTTACTTTAAAAGCTGTCATGCTTTTTTTCTTTCTCTGTTTTTAAGCTCTCACCCCCTTGTCCCACTAATACCTGTACGAAGTGAAAGCTGGTCTCCATTTTGGAAGAGAAGGCTAAAGGACTAGAGACCCAAGTATCAACCGTGTGCTGCATCAGAGAAAAAGACGACTTTCTGGATAGAAGTCAGCGTTTGGTACTGCAGGCACAGCATGCTGAAGAATCAGAGAGGGCCGTGCAGAATAGGGAAGAATATTGGCAGCATGTAACCTCCAGAAGAAGAAAGAGGGGAAGCCATGTTTCCCCAATGCAGATAGAGGTAAGAAACTGTTTTCAGGTTCTCTGCACAGGTACTACAGTGGAGAATGGTTTGGAAGAGTTATCTGAGGGAAGGGATTAGAGGGACACCCCATTGACTGGAAGGCATGGGATGCATTGTCCTAGGAGTGCGGATTCCATGACCACCAATCCAACGAGAAGGAGATGAATGGTGGTGGTTGGGGATTCCCTCCTAAAGGGGATGGAGTCATCATTCTGCCGTCCAGACCGGGAGACTCGAGAAGTGTGCTGCTTGCCTGGAGCTACAATTCAGGATGTGATGGAGTGTCTGCTGAAATTGATCAAGCCCTCGGACTGCTATCCCTTTCTACTTCTCCATGTGAGCACCAATGATACTGCCAAGCATGACCTTGAGCGGGTCACCACAGACTACATGGCTCTGGGAAGAAGGATAAAGGAGTTTGAGGCACAAGTCCTGTTCTCATCCATCCTCCCTGTTGAAGGAAAAGGCCTAGGTATGGACCATTGAATTGTGGAGGTATATGCATGGTTACGCAGGTGGTGTCAGAGAGAGGGCTTTGGATTCTTTGACCATGGGATGTTGTTCCAGGAAGAAGGATAGCTAGGAAGAGATGGGATCCACCTAACGAAGAGAGGGAAGAGTATCTTCACAGGCTGGCTTGCTAACCTAGTGAGGAGGGCTTTAAACTAGGTTCGCCGGGGGATGGTGATCTAAGCCCAGAGGTAAGTGCAGAAAAGTGGGATACCGGGAGGAAACACAAGGAGGTGGGTGCAACAGGGGAGGCCTCCTGATTCATACTGAGAAAGCAGGGCAATTGGCTAGTTAGGTGCCTGTACACAAATGCAAGAAGCCTTGGAAACAAGCAGGAAGAATTGGAAGTCCTGCCACAGTCAAGGAACTATGATGTGAATGGAATAACAGAGACTTGGTGGGGTAACTCACATGTCTGGAGCATTGATGCGTATAAACTATTCAGGAAGGACAGGTACAGGAGGAAAGGTGGAGAAGTTGCACTGTATGTAAGAGAGCAGTATGATTGCTCAGAGCTCCAGTATGAAACTACAGAAAACTCTTTTGAGAGTCTTCGGGTTAAGTTTAGAGGCGAGAGCAACAAGGGTTATATTGTGGTGGGCATCTGCTATAGACCACCAGACCAGGAGGAGCAGGTAGATGAGGCTTTCTTCGGACAACAAACAGAAGTTTCCAGATTACAGGCCCTGGTTCTCATGGGGGACTTCAATCACCCTGACATCTGCTGGGAGAGCAATACAGCAGTGCACAGACAATCCAGGAAGTCTTTGGAGAGTATTGGGGATAACTTCCTGGTGCAAGTGCTGGAGGAACCAATTATGGGTCATGCTCCTCTTGACCTGCTGCTCACAAACAGGGAAGAATTGGTAGGGGAAGTAGAACTGGGTGGCAAACTGTGCAGCAGTGACCGTGAGATGGTTGAGTTCAGGATCCTGACAAAAGGAAGAAAGGAGAGCAGCAGAATATGGACCCTGGACTTCAGAAAAGCAAACTCCCTCAGGGTACTGATGGGCAGGATCCCCTGGAAGGCTAATTTGAGGGGGAAAGGAGTTCAGGAGTGCTGGCTGTCTTTTAAAGAAGCCTTATTGAGGGTGCAAGAACAAACCATCCCAATGTGCAGAAAGAATAGCAAATATGGCAGGTGACCAGCTTGGCTTAACAGAGAAATCTTCTCTGAGCTTAAACACAAAAAGGAAGCTTACAAGAAGTGGAAACTTGGACAGATGAGTAGGGAGGAGTATAAAAATATTGCTCGAGCATGTAGGGGTGTAATCAGGAAGGCCAAAGCACAATTGGAGTGGCAGCTAGCAAGGGATGTGAAGGGAACAAGAAGGGTTTCTACAGGTATGTTAGCAACAAGGAGATCAGGGAAAGTGTGGGACCCTTACTGAATGGGGGAGGCAACCTAGTGACAAACGATGTGGAAAAAGCTGAAGTACTCAATGCTTTTTTTGCCTTGGTCTTCACAGACGAGGTCAGCTCCCAGACTGCTGCACTGGGCAGCACAGTATGGGGAGGAGGTGAGCAGCCCTCAGTGTTGAAAGAACAGGTTAAGGACTATTTAGAAAAGCTGGACATGCATAAGACCATGGGTCCGGATCTAATGCATCCGACAGTGCTGAGGGAGTTGGCTGATGTGATTGCAGAGTCATTGGCCATTATTTTTGAAAACTTGTGGCGATTGGGGGAGGTCCTGGACAATTAGAAAAAGGCAGATATTGTGCCCATCTTTTAAAAAGGGAAGACGGAGAATCCAGGGAACTACAGACTGGCCAGTCTCACCTCAGTCCCTGGAAAAATCATGGAGCAGGTCCTCATGGAATCCATTTTGAAGCACTTGGAGGACAGGGAAGTGACCAGGAACAGTCAACATGGATTCACCAAGGGCAAGTCATGCCTGACAAACCTGATTGCCTTCTGTGATGAGATAACTGGCTCTGTGGATATGGGAAAAGCGGTGGACGTGATATATCTTGACTTTAGCAAAGCTTTTCATACCATCTCCAACAGTATTCTTGCTAGCAAGTTAAAAAAGTATGAATGGACTATAAGGTGTATAGAAAGATGGCTAGATCGTCGAGCTCAACGTGTAGTGATCAATGGCTTGATGTCTAGGTGGCAGCCGATATCAAGCGGAGTGCCCCAGGGATTGGTTCTGGGGCCAGTTTTGTTCAATATCTTCATTAATGATCTGGGTGATGGGATGGATTGACCCCTCAGCAAGTTTGCGGATGACACTAAGCTGGGGTGAAAAGTAGATACACTGGAGGGTAGAGATAGGGTCCAGCATGACCTAGACAGATTGGGCCAAAAGAAATCTGATGAGGTTCAACAAGGACATGTGCAGAGTCCTGCACTTAGGACGGAAGAATCCCATGCACCCCTACAGGCTGAGGACCGACTGGCTAGGCAGTAGTTCTGAAGAAAAGGACCAGTGGATGAGGAGCTGGATATGAGTCAGCAGTGTGTCCTCGTTGCCAAGAAGGTTAACGGCATATTGGGCTGCATTAGTAGGAGCATTGCCAACAGATCGAGGGAAGTGATGATTCTCCTCTGTTCGGCACTGGTGAGGCCACATCTGGAGTACTCTGTCCAGTTTTGGGCCCCGCACTACAGAAAGGATGTGGACAAATTGGAGAGAGTCCAGAGGAGGGCAACAAAAATGATCAGGGGGCGGGGCACAAGACTTATGAGGAGAGGCTGAGGGAACTGGGCTTGTTTAGTTTGCAGAAGAGTGAGGGGGGATTTGATAGCAGCCTTCAACTACCTGAAGGGGGGTTCCAAAGGGGATGGAGCTCGGCTGTTCTCAATGGTGGCAGATGACAGAACGAGAAGCAGTGGTCTGAAGTTGCAATGGTGGAGGTCTAGGTTGGATATTAGGAAAAAGTATTTCACTAGGAGAGTGGTGAAGCACTGGAATGGGTTACGTAGGGAGGTGGTGGAATCTCCTTCCTTAGAGGTTTTTAAGGCCCAGCTTGACAAAGCCCTGGCTGGGATGATTTAGTTGGGGTTGGTCCTGCTTTGAGCAGGGGGTTGGACTAGATGACCTCCTGAGGTCTCTTCCAACCCTAATCTTCTATGATTTTGTATATTAACTGTCTTACTAACTTGAGAATGTGATAGCATAGTAGTTGAAGTTTCTTTTTGTCCTTTAAGAAATGTTTAACTGTTGTTCCATCTCCTGGTAGCTACGATGTTATCTGAGAAAATTATTTTTTTTGTGGAAAAAATTCAAAATTTCCTGAATTTTCGATTACAAAAACCCAGCCTTTCCCCCCTCTTCCTCTCCCTATCCTTCTCCAGTGACAAAATGGGAAAAGGGAAAGAAAGTAAGGGAAAAATAAAAATTAAAACAAAACTATTTTTGGTTTTTGAATTTTTAATTTAAAGATGAAAAAATAAAAACGTTACAAATTTCAGTGACAAATTTTGTTTCTGAAAAAGGCCATTTTTTGCTGACAATGAATGAACAATTTCAATCAGCTTGAATTAAAATGTATAGAGTATATAAATCAATTAGTGATAATGTAATATTAATTATAAAAAGTATCCCAACGTGGCAACTTTTTAATTTTTGAGCTTTTATTTTTACCGTGAGAGTTTTAGATTAAACCTTTAAGATCAAGGTCCTGTCCCTCTGGACATAACTGTTTGTCAGAGGGAGAATTTTCTCCAATACCTTTGGTTCATGATGATTTTGATGGATTGCAAATTCCTTCCTCTCTTTCCCCTACCTCCCATTCTCCCTGTATCTTACTTTACACAAACAGATTAATTATTAATGGATGGTCACTGTTTCACTATACTAATTACACAGCAGAAAATTATTCCAGACTAGATAGCAAAAAAATTGCATGCGTCTGAGACTGCGCTTTCAAATGGTGCATCATATTTGCCTGAACTGTATTGTGTGTGTCAAATTTAGGTTGTAAGCTCTTTGAGGACAAGGATGTCCGCATTTTGGTGTCTTGTGCAGTGCCCAGAGCATTGTTGGCACTTACTAATGAGAACAGTCTGTACAGGGCCAAGCACACGGATGTGGCTCAGCAAATACAAATTAATTTCCAAATACAAATTAATGGCAGATAGAGCCTAGGTTCTTCTGAGAGAGGCAGGGCCGTCACTCGCTATTTTGGTGCCCTAAGCAGTGCCCCCGTAGGGGGGGGGGAAGGCTTAATATTAAATGATTAAATAACGGGTAAACTGTGATTTAACGAGGACCTCTTCCTGAGCTGTACTGTGGAATTGAGTTTAAAGGGCTGATAGCTTGTTGTACTTGATTAATGATTAGCATTGTTGCCCAAGTATGAGATACACTATGGCTGCAAGGCCGTCGCTAGCTATTTTGGGGGGTGGGCTGTGTGGGGCCGCAGGCCTCCATGGGGGAGAAGGGTTGGCCACTTCCTGCAGGAAGTGGAGTGACCCGGCCCCAGCCTGCTCTGCTCCCCCGGCTCCCAGGCTTGAGGGGACGGGAGAACCGTCCCTCAGCACTTGCCGGCACCGTGGCTGGGAGCCAGGGGAGCGGAGTAGGCTGGGGCTGGGTTGCTCTACTTACCGGTGAGTGCAGGGTCGACCGCTTCTGGAGTCCTTAGGGGAGTGAGGCTGGGGCAAAGCAGGGACTGGAGCTGCACGCAGCTGTGCAGGGCACCAGGAAATGTGGTGCCCCAAATTTCCTGGTGCCCTACGCAGCTGCGTACTTTGCGTAAGGATGAGGGGTGTGTGGGGAGCAACTCTGGGAACAGACGGGCATACCGGCCAAAAGCAGGAATGAATTATGTATACTGTGGTCATGCCTCAAGGCCTCATCCAGGTCAAGGGCCTATGTACATGTGTATAGTATGGTGACAGGTTTCAGAGTAGCAGCCATGTTAGTCTGTATCAGCAAAAAAACTGAGGAGTCCTTGTGGCACCTTAGAGACTAACAAATTTATTTGAGCATAAGCTTTTGTGAGCTAAAACCCACTTCATCGGATGCATGGAGTGGAAAATACAGTAGGAAGATATATATATATATACAGAGAGAATATGAAAAAATGGGTGTTGCCCTACCCACTGTAATTTGGTCTCCTTACAGTTGGTATGGCAACACCCATTTTTTCATGTTCATCTCTCTCTCCCCACTGTATTTCCCACTGCATGCATCCCATGAAGTGGGTTTTAGCCCACAAAAGCTTATGCCAAAATAAATTGGTTCGTCTCTAAGGCGCCACAAGTCCTCCTTGTGTACACTATGGAAAGTCCCTGCCCACCCTTGCTCACAGCCTGGCAGGGGCTCCAATGGACCCCTCACGGAGCGCAGGGGTGTAGAGGGTGCCCATCCCCGGGGTATCTGGCCAGGGCTATGGAGATCATTCGAGCGGGAAGCTGGAAGGCAGCGGTACAATTCTGTGGCAGCCCCTGGTGTCCGGGCGGGCTCGGGGGTGTCTCCGGCGGGGCGGTGCAGACCAGGGGAGGAGTTAGCGGCGGCCGGGACCCGAGGCTCTGGTGGGCGGAGGAGCGGCGGGGGCCGGCCGGGCTGGGAGAATGACTCTCCCCACGCCCGCCGCCGGGCCAGCAACGCGGCCCCTCTGCCCGCGCCATGGCTCCGCACTGGGAGCGCCTCTTCGACTCCGTGGGACACTTCGGCAGGTAGCGGGAGGGAACCCCAGCGCGGGGCCGGGCGGGTGTTTTCCAAGGGAAACTGAGTCTTCCTGAGCCTGCTCCCGGGCAGCGGGGGAGCTCCTGGGAGGCAGCGGCTGCCGGACCCGCGGGCCAGGGGGAGCGTGGCGGGTCGCTGCCCTGCTGGCCCCCCTGGGGGCTGTCACGCTTCGAAATGCCGAGTCAGACCTACCTCCTACCCGCCCGGCTGGCTGGCTGCGAGCCGCGGGAGCGAGACCCTGCTGCCGCTGTGGTTCTTTCGGCATGTGGTCAGAGTTACACTAGCTCAGGTCAGGACCTCACAGGGATAAGCCCCCACATTACAAAAACTTAGTAATGTGTTTTCAGCCTGAGCTATACACGTTTTCAAGAGGTTACAGCTGGAGAAACAGATAGTCATGGCTTATTATGGCAGGTTTCCGAGTAGCAGCCGTGTTAGTCTGTATTCGCAAAAAGAAAAGGAGGACTTGTGGCACCTTAGAGACTAACCAATTTATTTGAGCATAAGCTTTCGTGAGCTACAGCTCACTTCATGCTGTAGCTCAGGAAAGCTCATGCTCAAATAAATTGGTTAGTCTCTAAGGTGCCACAAGTCCTCCTTTTCTTTTTGGCTTATTATGGGTGTATAACCCCTTCCCCATAAATGTAAGTAACCTTTTCAAATGGTTTTATTATTGTTTTTAGGGTTGACATCATTGCCTAACAAGATTTTTTTTTTAACCCAAAATGATCTCCTTCATCTATCATGAAATGGCTGCTTTAATGGTGTGTTTTATTAGTTTTGAATCATGCATAGTACTACAGCTGAGAATCCTTGTTAGAAAATCAAATAGCTTCCTCAGTCAGCCTATTTTTATAAGCTCATATAAATCATGTGCTATATATGGTTGAAATAGTTCTTGCACAGTTAGATTCTGACCAATCCAAATATGACTGATAGTATTTTGGAACTGGTTTATTTTAAGCTCCAGATCATACAGTAAAGAATGGCCAACTGTTAATTTTTTAAAAAAATCACTTTTAGTTAAAAGCATTAAATTTGCCCGGTTAATGCTAATCCCTTTTTTTATTTGGCTCCCTTTCAAAATCTACTTTGGTGCCTACAGCCATTCAAATATTGGTTCTGTCATGTGCATACAAAATGTTGATATAAAAATAAATGACAATAATTTTCAAGCTATGGCATTTAACATTTCATTTAAAATATTTCAGCAGTTCCTCAATGTTTCATAGCTTTTATTTCCCCACCCCCCACTCCCGTTTGTTCAACTCATCCCAGTTTTTGTAAAAGTACGTTAATACACAGGTTTGTTATCACTGAAAAGTCAAAACATGGCTTTGTTCAAAGCCATTTCAAAACAAAATATGTCATTAAGGATGTAAAAAGATAATTTGTAATACCAATGTTAGAAAATTGCAATAATTAAAATAAAACATATGTTTGAAAAGAAACACCGAGCTAATACTACAAAAAAATTACATTTTCCCTGGTGCATATATGAATTACAGCAGTATGGTCTGCTGTTATCAAGAAAAGGACTGTGTCCATTTGTGTTTGACTTGTGCCTAACACAATGGTGCTGTGAGCCTGATTGAGGCTATCTGGCACTAACTGCAATAAAAATAAATAATAATAACCTGCATTCTCCCTTTCTGATGTCTATCAGTAATAGGAGAATCTGAAACCTATATTATGAAGGTGAGTATGTTATTGCCAGGGGGGAGTTGAGGTGGGGGAGGCTGTCTGTGGTTCATAAATTCAGGAAAGTTGGCTTAAAAGTTGCTCTCTGGCCTGTATTTGGAGTGTGAAGTCTCTGATGGTTTTTGGGAAGATAAATGGAGAAGAGTATGGTGTCTAGCCCATCACAGAATGGTGAATTGAGCCATGGTTTAGTCTGGAATAAATATAGAGAGTAATATATGAGCTATCCATACCAATAGGATGTATGAGAGTCAGGATTCCAGTCCCTAATCTGAACCACTAGTGGATGTGGGTTGCAGTTTACAAGTAGGTATGTAGAGCGTTCTGTGGGGTTGTAGGGGAGTCTTGGCTTATACTTTAATTAAAACAGATGAGGAAAAATCAGGGCTGGCTCTACACTTTTTGCTGCCCCAGGCAGCGCGCCGAATTGCCGCCTGAAGAAGGGAACTGCCGCCTAATTGCCGTTGCGGGACTGTGAAGATACAAGCTGCCACGGCAAAAGAAACCATGCCGCTCTAACGACATACGGACTGCCGCCCCTTTAAGATTGCTGCCCCAGACACCTGCTTGGAACGCTGGTGCCTGGAGCAGGCCCTGGGAAAAATGCCAGGGGAAAGGGGTCAGGATTTTCCCTATTTGTAGATTTCTTGGTGAAATATTTCTACACTTTCTGATGTATAGGTTTTTTTGAACTGCAATGATCTAAATTCCTGTCTTTCAAACACTTGATTTTAAATCTGACTCCAAATTTTCTAACTTTACGTTTTTTGCTTAATAAATGAAATGCTCTTACAGCATTCTTATCAATTAATAGTACAGTTGCTACCTTAGCTTTATTTTAACAAGATTTTTGGTTGATTTACTGCACTTAAAAAAATCTTTTTACACTGCTGGTGTGTGAAAACTTGTACTATGTTATGTGGAGTTGTTACAATTTGGAGCAAAGAGAAACCCAATGCAAGAACTACTCCAGTGTTTATAAATTCAGCAGGAGACTGAGTTGCTTATAAAAACTGCTTTGGACCAGAGATTCCTACATTGGAGCTCTGCCACATCCAGACCCCAGGTCTGTACTATTCCATCTAAGCTTTTATATGTGCTCATTGCCCTAGCAGCAGTATTTGAGTTCCATGTGCCAGGCCTTCCCTCTCCTTCCCACTTGTTGGGGCCTTATCTGTCTCCAGCCCATCCATTCAGTGATAGACTCTCCCTCTCCTTTTCACTCAGAGCTTTTCTAGACTCCTCCTTCCCATATAGAGTCCTATATTCCCTCTCCTATGTCATAGCTCACAGATCTTGTTGTGGCCATATTCCCTCCTCCCCCCCCCCCCCCCCGTTGTAAATTACTATATGTTCATAGGGCCTCATGGAATTCCCAATGTTCACAAAAGATGAATCAAATAACAAAAAAACCCAACCATCTCAAAAGTACTCAGACACCATTCCTTGCGTAGAGAAAAAGAAGATAATTGTACAGAGTGTATTTTTGATTTTCCAACCTCTCTTATCTCAAAAATGCCTTGAAAGATTACTTCCAGACTTTCTCAAAATACACAATTCTGGCAGATATGAATACACATGCTTAAGAAATTTAAGGACAATTGGTTTTGGTTCACTCAATTTACTGTGGAGAAACAGGTGGTCATAGTCCACTTTCTAACAGAGCTACACATAACCATAACAATGAAGAGACTACAGTCTTTCTATAATCTATATAATAAGATTCTAGGATTGTCACTGTGTGTGTCACTCTGAAGCTTAGAATGCCCATTGAGTCAGCGTGAATCAGTGGAAACAGCTACAAGCATCGTTCACAGCTCTTTTTGTTCAGAATAGATTGGATCATCACTGGATTTCACGGTCAGTTACCTTTCAGTTTTGAAGTTCTCAGCATTTTGACTTTATGAATTACACCTGTACGCCAGCATAGGCTTTCAGCTACTGTAAAGCATGTATCTATGCCATGCAAAGAGTCCTAGACCACTGTTTTCAGAGTAACAGCCGTGTTAGTCTGTATTCGCAAAAAGAAAAGGAGTACTTGTGGCACCTTAGAGACTAAACAATTTATTTGAGCATAAGCTTTCGTGAGCTACAGCTCACTTCATCGGATGCATACTGTGGAAACTGCAGAAGACATTATATACACAGAGACCATGAAACAATACCTCCTCCCACCCCACTCTCCTGCTGGTAATAGCTTATCTAAAGTGATCACTTTCCTTACAATGTGTATGATAATCAAATTGGGACATTTCCAGCACAAATCCAGGTTTTCTCACCCTCTACCCCCCACACCCTCCCCACAAACTCACTCTCCTGCTGGTAATAGCCCATCCAAAGTGACCACTCTCTTTACAATGTGTATGATAATCAAGGTGGGCCATTTTCAGCACAAATCCAGGTTTTCTCACCCCCCCCCACCTTTTTTTTTTTCCCCCAAAAACCACACACACAAACTCACTCTCCTGCTGGTAGTAGCTCATCCAAACTGACCACTCTCCTTACAATGTGTATGATAATCAAGGTGGGCCATTTCCAGCATAAATCCAAGTTTAACCAAAACGTCGGGGGGGTGGGTAGGAAAAAAACAAGGGGAAATAGGCTACCTTGCATAATGACTTAGCCACTCCCAGTCTCTATTTAAGCCTAAATTAATAGTATCCAATTTGCAAATGAATTCCAATTCAGCAGTTTCTCGCTGGAGTCTGGATTTGAAATTTTTTTGTTGTAAAATAGCGACCTTCATGTCTGTAATTGCGTGACCAGAGAGATTGAAGTGTTCTCCGACTGGTTTATGAATGTTATAATTCTTGACATCTGATTTGTGTTCATTTATTCTTTTACGTAGAGACTGTCCAGTTTGACCAATGTACATGGCAGAGGGGCATTGCTGGCACATGATGGCATATATCACATTGGTGGATGTGCAGGGGAACGAGCCTCTGATAGTGTGGCTGATGTTATTAGGCCCTGTGATGGTGTCCCCTGAATAGATATGTGGGCACAGTTGGCAACGGGCTTTGTTGCAAGGATAGGTTCCTGGGTTAGTGGTTCTGTTGTGTGGTATGTGGTTGTTGGTGAGTATTTGCATCAGGTTGCGGGGCTGTCTGTAGGCAAGGACTGGCCTGTCTCCCAAGATTTGTGAGAGTGTTGGGTCATCCTTCAGGATAGGTTGTAGATCCTTAATAATGCGTTGGAGGGGTTTTAGTTGGGGGCTGAAGGTGACGGCTAGTGGCGTTCTGTTATTTTCTTTGTTAGGCCTGTCCTGTAGTAGGTGACTTCTGGGAACTCTTCTGGCTCTATCAATCTGTTTCTTCACTTCCGCAGGTGGGTATCGTAGTTGTAAGAATGCTTGATAGAGATCTTGTAGGTGTTTGTCTCTGTCTGAGGGGTTGGAGCAAATGCGGTTGTATCGCAGAGCTTGGCTGTAGACGATGGATCGTGTGGTGTGGTCAGGATGAAAGCTGGAGGCATGTAGGTAGGAATAGCGGTCAGTAGGTTTCCGGTATAGGGTGGTGTTTATGTGACCATTGTTTATTAGCACCGTAGTGTCCAGGAAGTGGATCTCTTGTGTGGACTGGACCAGGCTGAGGTTGATGGTGGGATGGAAATTGTTGAAATCATGGTGGAATTCCTCAAGGGCTTCTTTTGCATGGGTCCAGATGATGAAGATGTCATCAATATAGTGCAAGTAGAGTAGGGGCGTTAGGGGATGAGAGCTGAGGAAGCGATATTCTAAATCAGCCATAAAAATGTTGGCGTACTGACACTGGAGATAACTCAACCAATCACCACCTTATTCTACAGCTACCTGAACAGCACCTACCCTTCAGTACCTGTGTTCTAGTTATGACTACTATTCCATGTTTCTGTTGTCCCTATAATATCTGATTTCCACTTCGTGCACCAATAGTCCTTGTTCCTCCATTTTGTTAACTCAGGCTTCTTGCATTGATGTACGGACATCTTATTTGTTTCTGCTTGGCTTCATGCGTATTCCTTGCCTAATTTAGGTAATCATTTTACTGCCATCATCACCTACCTGACTGTCACTGTCAGTAGTACTGGCTCTATCTTTCCTTTTGTTGTCTATTCTCCTACCCTCTGTTGTTCCTTTCTCTGTTGCTGTGCTCCTTTTACTTGATTTTCCTTCCACTCAATATTAGAATCGGGTGTGAAGATTACATGAGTATCTCCCAACCATCTCCCCTAAATTCTTAGTTTAAAGCTCTTTTAATCAGTTGTGCTAACCTCCATCCCAGAAATCTGTTTCCCGCTCTACTCAGGTAGAGTCCATCCAATTAGAACCATTGTCTGTCTGTGAATGCCTCCCAATGGTTGAATATCCCAACGCCCTCCTTATAGCACTGTTATCCGAGCCATTTGCTGATCATCATCATCTTGTCTTGCTTTTTGTTCTTCTCCTCTAGGGAAAGATATAATCCCGCTGAAGATCACCTGAGCCTCCATTTCTTTAATTGTCTTCCCCAGCCTAGCACAGTCTTTTTTTAATGCATCCCAGGGAGAATCTAGCAGTATCGTTTGTTCCATCATGAAGAACAATGAGCGGATTCTTTCCTGTTCCCATTAGGATCCTCTTCAGCCTCATGTTCATATCCAGTATCTGTAATATTGTTCTAGTTTTTTAATCAAAAAGTTGTGCAGTAGCAAGTGAAACACTTTACAGAAGTTTAATTATATTATCTCAACATTATTGCCTTCATCAACCAAACTTCATATCTTTTTTTTATGAGACTACAAGTTAGTTTGACAAGATCTATGTTCTATAAACCCATGTTGATTTGCATTAAATACATTACCCTCCTTTTAATTCTTTATTAACCAAGTCTCATATTGGACGCTCCATTACCTTGCCTGGGATCGATGTCCAATTTACCCTTATTAAAAATTGGCACAGTGTTAGCTTGCTCCAAGACTTCTTCAAATTCAACGTTAATGATCCAGCAATGCAAGTTATCCGGACCTGCTGATTTTAAAAAAACTGACTTTATTAGCTTCTGTTTAACATCCTCCAGAGATACTAGTGGAATAGAAAGAGTGTTATCGCCGTATGATGAGACTACATAATTTATTTTTCCCCAAAATACAGAACAGAAATATTTATTGAACACTTCTGCCTTTTCTGTATTATTATTGATAAGACTTCCATTTTCATGTAGTAATGGACCAGTACCTTTGTCAGGATTCTTCTTGTTCTTAATATATTTAAGTAACTCTTTATTATCCTAACTCTGCTGGCCATAGATTTCTCTTTGAGTCCCTTTGCTTCCCTTACCAATTTTCTACAATTCCTAACTTCTGATTTATATTCATTACTATCAATTTCCCCTTTTTTCCATTTGTTGTATGTTGTGATTTTTTTTTTTTATACCGGCTTTCACTTCCACTCTAAAACAGGTCATTTTTTCAACCAGTACCATCACCTTCCTTGATTGTGGAATTGTGGCTTTTTGTGCATCTAGTAAAGTGTTCTTAAATACTTCCCAATTATCAGTCACATTTTCCTGACTAAATTCTTCCTCCCAGTTGCTATGGCTCGTAATTGTTTTCAGCTTTGTGAAATTAGTCCTGTTAAAGCACTAAGTGTATATATTACTGTTCTGACCTTAATTCTGCGTGCACATTGTAAATGTGATCAAGTCATAATCACTTGTGCCTAAGCAACCGTTAATTTTTACTTCTGTGATCAGTTTCTCTTTATCTGTTAAGACAAGATCTAATAATAGAGATCGAAGAGGAGATACACCAGTGCCAAATAAAGAGGTAATATAACCTTCTTACTCCTACTTGATATTTCCATTAATATAGCCAAGGATAACATTAGCCCTTTTCACTGCAGCATTGCTCTGGGAGCTATGTTCAGCTGATTATCCACCATGACCCCCAAGTCCTTGTGAGAGTCACTGTTTCCCAGGATAGAGTCCCCCATTCTGTAATAAGGACTACATTCTTTGTTCCTCAAAGTATGACTTTTCATTTGGCCGTATTAAAATTAAAGTTAAAAATATTGTTTGTTTGCTCTCAGCTTATCAAGTGATCCAGGTCACTCTGTAGCATTTCTGTCAGTCTTCATAATTTACCACTCCCGCAATATTTGTGTCATTTGTAAACATTACCAGTGATGATTTTATATTTTCATGCAGGTCAATGATAAAAATGTTAAATAGTGTAGGGCTGTGGGCTGTGTTTCACAGACTGGTAAGAATCTATAATTTTTACCAAACCCAAAAGCAGTTCAGACTCATGGGTAATTGGTCATGTACAACATTCACTTGAAAAAAGCCACAATGGCTGTCTCTACAGAATTATTAATTATTTTGTAATGTACGTGATAAGCTGCATCTGCAACATGGAACATGATGCAAATATTATATGAGCATGATGGATTATACCCAGTGCTGTACCTTAAGGGTGAAAATAACACAGTTTCCCTCAACATTTTAACCTGGTAGCTTCAAGAGTTTAGTATTGTTTCCTCTGATTTGCAGGAGCTATTCCTATTTACTTGTATAGAGCTTTGGAAAATGCATATTTATGAACACCATCACCACATTTCTCTCAAATGATTGCTTCAAACCTTCTAGAAACTAAGTATCTCAAATCAGTGTCCACCTATGGGTTCTAGTTGGGAGTGGATGTGTGACAGAAAAACTGCATCAGTGTAACATCTTAATTGTGCCAAGTGATAGCATCTGCACAGAACTGTTGCCCCAGCTCATATTGTCATGTAAAAAGTCATTAGGACAAGTGGAACTTCAGTGGTGATTGATTGTTGTCTAGATGTCTTATAAGGTCTATCTGCGTGCATTCATGTGTTTGATTCCTGTGGGGTACTTATTGTAGAAATGCCTGAATCTCATACTTGAAGAATTCTTCCAGATTGATTGAGCATGTTTGGCATGTGATGTCTGATGTGCCAGAGATACTCTAGTCATGCTGAATAGCTGCTGTGAGGATCTTCTCCGATGAATAATTCCCCTGAACAAGGGAAACTTGTTTTCTTTTTTTGGTTCTCTGATAGGTTCAAACAAAGCACCACATCTTTCTGTTATGATATAAATAGCTTCCCAATAGGGGTCCCTTAGGAGCTGAGCAGGGCAACTTTGTTCCATGCAGTCTTCTGACTGACCTCTCTGGTGGATGCCTCTATCTCCTTCTGTCAGTGCCAAATTCATGGCAAACAGGGAAAGAAGGGAAAGAAGACCAGGGGACATGCCATGGTAGGGCGCATCTATCTTGTACATGGTTTCACTATTTGCACTTGTTCATGTACTTTTGGTTTGGAGATTTTTTTTTCTTTAAGGTTCTGTTGTTACTGGTGTTTTGGTGTGGTACGGGCAGCTGACCGGCCTGCCAATAGGTGAATATTGCACTTTTCTAATACATGTTTATAAATAGAGTTTTTTATTTCATCAAGAAAATGTATTGCTATCAATGCATTGCATCACACAATGAGTATTTAAAATCATAAAGGTAAACACAAGATCAGGGACAATTAGAAATTAGTATCTTCTGTACAGTTAGCTAAATCAATCCATACTTCAATCACTTCCTTACATTGATCCATACTGTGAATCAGCACCCCACCCCCCATTTGATAAGCGGTCATGTCAATCATAAGTACATTGCCTGGCAATCAGTCACTCCCACAAGCACATTCATAAAGGTACTATTCTTCCTCTTCCATTGGGCCATGCAAGTCCATAATATGGGAGCACAAAGGGTCCTTGGCTTCTGTTGCCCAGGTGTATCCCACTTCAGCTGTGGCTGGTGCATTTTCTGGGCTCAGTGTACTAGTTCAGCAGCCCCTTGCTGTCATAGGTCCATTCAGGAAATAATGGCTTACCTTTGGCTTCACAAAGATTGTAAAGAGCACAGGAAGTCTTAGTAATGCGGACAGAATTAATGTCACTCAAATCCAAATTGTTCCATAGACATCTACAGTGGGATTTCAGGTTTCAGAGTAGCAGCCGTGTTAGTCTGTATTCACAAAAAGAAAAGGAGTACTTGTGGCACCTTAGAGACTAACAAATTGATTTGAGCATAAGCTCTTGTGAGCTACAGCTCACTTCATCGGATGCATTCAGTGGAAAATACAGTGGGGAGATTTATATACACAGAGAACATGAAACAATGGGTGTTACCATACACACTGTAATGAGAGTGATCACTTAAGGTGAGCTATTATCAGCAGGAGAGCGGGGAGAAAAAAATCTTTTGTAGTGATAATCAAGGTGGGCCATTTCCAGCAGTTGACAAGAACGTCTGAGGAACTGTGGGGGATGGGGGGGGAATAAACATGGGGAAATAGTTTACTTTGTGTAATGACCCATCCACTCCCAGTCTCTATTCAAGTCTAAGTTAACTGTATCCAGTTTGCAAATTAATTCCAATTCAGCAGTCACTCGTTGGAGTCTGTTTCTGAAGTTTTTTTGTTGAAGAATTGTAACTTTTAGGTCTGTAATCGAGTGACCAAAGAGATTGAAGTGTTCTCCAACTGGTTTTTGAATATTATAATTCTTGACGTCTGATTTGTGTCCATTTATTCTTGTACGTAGAGACTGTCCGGTTTGACCAATGTACATGGCAGAGGGGCATTGCTGGCACATGATGGCATATATCACATTGGTAGATGTGCAGGTGAACGAGCCTCTAATAGTGTGGCTGATGTGATTAGGTCCTATGATGGTGTCCCCTGAACGGATATGTAGACAGAGGTGGCAACGAGCTTCGTTGCAAGGATAGGTTCCTGGGTTAGTGTTTTTGTTGTGTGGTGTGTGGTTGCTGGTGAGTATTTCCTTCAGGTTGGGGGGGCTGTCTGTAAAAGGACTGGCCTGTCTCCCAAGATCTGTGAGAGTGATGGGTCTTCCTTCAGGATAGGTTGTAAATCCTTGATGATGCGCTGGAGAGGTTTTAGTTGGGGGCTGAAAGGTGATGGCTAGTGGTGTTCTGTTATATTCTTTGTTGGACCTGTCCTGTAGTAGGTGCCTTCTGGGTACTCTTCTGGCTCTATCAATCTGTTTCTTCACTTCCGCAGGTGGGTATTGTAGTTGTAAGAATGCTTGATAGAGATCTTGTAGGTTTTTGTGTCTGAGGGGTTGGAGCAAATGTGGTTGTATCGTAGAGCTTGGCTGTAGACAATGGATCCTTGGCTGTAGACAATGGATCGTGTGGTGTGGTCTGGATGAAAGCTGGAGGCATGTAGGTAGGAATAGTGGTCAGTAGGTTTCTGGTATAGGATGGTGTTTATGTGACCATCGCTTATTAGCACCATAGTGTCCAGGAAGTGGATCTCTTGTGTGGACTGGTCCAGGCTGAGGTTGATGGTGGGATGGAAATTGTTGGCATCATGGTGGAATTCCTCAAGGGCTTCTTTTGCTTTCTTTTTGATGATGAAGATGTCATCGATGTAGCACAAGTAGAGTAGGGACATTAGGGGACGAGAGCTGAGGAAGCTTTGTTCTAAGTCAGCCATAAAAATGTTGGCATACTGTGGGGCCATGCGGGTACCCATAGCAGTGCTGCTGATTTGAAGGTATACATTGTCCCCAAATGTGAAATAGTTATGGGTGAGGACAAAAAGCACATTCAACAACCATTCTACATCTGCTGAGAGTGTAATTAAACTTTCTTTTGCCAGGTCCTCTGAATTCAGGGTACAGTTTCATAAGCCAAAAGCAAAAGAGGGTACACGAGGTCTCCCAGAATATAAAAGGGGACAGTAACTCTGTTTATGACCATATCATTTGGTGGGACTAGTATCCCAGCCTGTCCGTGAATGTATATGACCAGTGAAAAACTCTGGCATCATGGATTTTTATGTCTGCCGCCGTGGGGTAAACCACACCCCTGATTGCATCAGAAACTTCCACCAGCACTTCACCCCCAGTTGATTTTCCAAACCCAACCTGGTTGGCAATGGACCAATAGCAGTCTGAGGTAGACCGCTTCCAGATTGTTATAGCAACCTGCTTCTGGACCAGCAAGGCCTCTCTGATGCATGTATCTTTACCCTGGAGGGTTGAATCAAGTTGCTCACAAATTTCCAGAAATGTAGCTTTCTTCATGTGAAAGTTCTGGACCCACCGCTGGTCATCCCAGGTCTGCATGACCATGTGATCCCACTGATCTGTGCTTGTAGCCCTGTGCCAGAAGCCCCAGTCTACGTAGGGGGGCATCAGCAGCTAAACTGAGTGTCATGAGCAGCATCAGCCAGTTCAAGTCTGCCACATCTCTGTCATCACCTACCTCTTTCTCCTTCTTTTCCTGCTTAATCATAGGCTCTGTCAGGTGCCTTTAGTGAGTCAGGAAGTGCCGCTGCAATGTCCACTAGTGCCTCATGGAAGTTCTGTCCATTTCCTGACATGGGAGTGAAAGAGCAAGCAAGAGAAGCTCTTCAAAAAGTTCCTCCTCCATGTTGCTGGCTCTGGGAGCTGAGAGCACACAGACCAAAAAGTCTGCTCAGCAGGATGTGTTGTCAGGCTGTTCAAACTTTCTGTAGTAGGCAGGTGAACTGTCAAGTTTTCCCACAGTGCACCACAGTCAAAGGGCTTTTGACTCAGATCTGTGTGCTACAGCATTGATGGCAGAGCCCCAGGTTTGAGACTGGTTTAGAAAATTCTTACTGTAGGGTAAACAATCAGTGTAGATGTTCAAGCCCTGGGTTCGCTAACCAGGCTCAGGTGACTCAAGTCCCACTAATCCTGGCCTTGCATTGCAATGTAGACATACCCTTAGTGCTATATAGGCCACTTGGCCTTCCCTAGCCGCAGGGTCCAGGCTCCTCTGTCCCATCCTGCACCCAGAGCCACCATCTGAAAGATACCCAGGAATATAGTGGGATCATCCATAACAGCCCATCTTCCAGGGCCCAGTCCCTGTGCACAGCTGCCATTCCCTACCAAGGGACTCACTGTCCTTTGCAGTAACTGCTGCTGCACATTCTCTTGCTCTTTGATGACGCCCTGCAGACTCTCTTGCTGCTTTGCCTACCAGGCAAGCAATGTCAGCCTCTCCAGGTGGTGCTGGAAACCTTACAGAGTCTTCTGCATCTCCTCTTGCTGTTTCACTAGCCTTTGCAGGGTCTTCTCCAGTGTCGAGGCCACTGAACCCTCCTGCTGGCTATGACCCCAGACAAACCCCCCTTGTCTAACAGGGCATCATCCCGCTCATGTCTCTTTTCTAGCCACAAACTGCTTGGAGACCTTCTGGTCAAACACCTCATGCAATTTATTTTCAGTGTCCTTTCCACCACCCTTAGAGACTTGTGCAGCTCTGTATTTACAATGGCACACACTTTGCCAAGGAGCGGGAGAGACTGAAAGTATCTTTCCCCCTTTGAGATCTTTCCTGACTTCGACACTGAAGAGCCTGCCAATCTCTCTCCTCCCTGTCCCCCTCTTTGGTAATGGGATAATTAGCTTTTGGGGGCTCTCCTCAGACCATTCCAATCTATAAATTAGGCACAGCTTTCCTGCCTTAGGGATGACTCCTGAGCAATGTAATTGATGATTTAATGATCAGAGTGCTCGTACAGCTGCGGTTGGCCAGCACTCTGTCACAATTGCTGAAGTCACTGAACCCAAATTAAATGAACAGCACGTAGCCATTGAGGAGTCATGCAAGCTTTGCTTTTGCATAGACCCAAGCAATTGAAATAGAGCACTAAAAAGAGCTCAGTACAAATGCCTGCAATTGAACAAATCATGAGATCAATCTCATATGCCTTTCAGAAAGAGCCAGGGAAGTATATCTAATGTTGAATAAAACAAGATGAAATTGTGATGGACTGCAGTATTATACATGGGAAAACTTGCTGACCTCCCAAGGGCTACAACCTTGGGATAGATCATAGTATTATAGTATTGGTGGGATAGCCAATAGTATTATTTCAGATAATGCCGCTAGAGGGGGACTATTGTACAATCCACTAAAAACGAGAAAAAACAAGGAAAGAACTCGATATTATACAATATCCTCGTGCAGGATACATAGGTAGTGACATTGAGTAAAAGAGAAATTCTGGAATATGTAAAATGAGATGATTACAGTACAATCTGAAGATAGAAAACAGGCTGTAATTTAGGGAGATGGCTTTAAATATCTAGCAATAAAGAAAAAAATTGTGAATTGGCTTCCTTGAAAGAGAAGAAACAAAAAGAATATCTGCTCTACATAAGGATACAAAAAGCCAAGAGCAATACAGAATATTAATAAATGTAAGGGGAAAATTCAGTTTTTCTGCTGACTAAAGAGCCAAAGTCACAATAAAGCTAATCAAAAGATCCTGCTTTAGAAAGGTCAATAAACCTGATAATATTTTGTCTCATCCTCTTAGGAGAGTTCATGGGAAAGCTATCTGTCGAATTAAAAACCAAGGAAGGTATGACAAAAAATCCAATAGCTATTATACCAGCTTTCAGGATTTGAATACTAATTTATATGCATCACAATGTATAAATCCCTCAGAACAGCTAGAGAAAAACAAAAACACCTTTATTTTTGGAAGAAGATACAGTTAGTTTAGATGAACCAGTGTCTGGAGCTTGAAACAAAAAGTCCAGAACGAGACTGCTAAAAAGAAGCAAAAGCAAAACTTTTTAGAAGAACTCAATCATTTTATTGGGCAGGGTCTGTACTAAAATACAAGGGAAGGGTATATTCCCCGAAACTGTAGCATGCTATCACCACACCATTACACAAGAAGGAAAAACCAACAGTTGACTAAGGGCCAATTTCCCTTCTGAATGTACACATCACAAATTTTGCCAGTGTATTGCCAACAATATTAGAGGCAGTAGTTAAACAATTGATAGATTCATAAAGAGCAGACATATTTAATCTCTGGAAAACAGTACTCAGACAATCTACGGTGTACATTAAATTCCATCCCCTCAGCCTGGATAAAGAAACAGAAATTTGATCTGAGTGGCCTTTTCTGAGGGCTTTCTTGAACTATATATTGATTTGGTCTGACAATTAGAAAACAAATATTTTATACTTACCCCAAAATATAATATCTTATAATAATAAAGGGCTCCTTTAATAAAGAAATATATAATGTAACTGGAATATGCTTCATCCAAAAAGTCTCTTGTAAAGTATCATAACAAGCTTATAATCTGAGTGTGGTCATCCTATTTGTATAAATGTATCATTCTTGTATATGAAACTAGAAATATGAAATATAACTCTGTATATTGTAATTATGCAAAGTGTGGGCCATTAATGGTGGTTTGGAATCTTGATGGCTCCCATCAACTAGGACAACTGGTTGTAAATGGCTCCGTTTACTTGCAAGCCTATCTGTGAGTCAGGCTGGGAAGAATGAAGGCTTGGGGTCTCACAGGACATGTGACCATGTCACCTGGTACTGGAATTCATCTTAAACTTGGTGCTTTTCCACTTAGAAGGAGGGGTGGGAACCCAGAGAGACAAAAGATTCCCACCTTTATGCCAAAGCTATAAAAGGGGGTGGAACAGAACAAAGGAGGCTGCAGTCATGAGAAATCCCCTAGTTACCACCTGAGCTGGAACAAGGACTGTACCAGGGGAAAGGATTGGGCCCAGACGAGGAAGGACTCCAGTCTGTGAAAGAAGCTTATTGGAACATCTCTGAGGGTGAGATTTTATCTGTAATCAGTTTCTTAAAGTATTAGGCTTAGAGTTGCATGTTGTGTTTTATTTTGCTTGGTAACTTTCTTTGTTCTGTCTGTTATTACTTGAAACCACTTAAATCCTACTTTTTATACTTAATAAAATCACTTTTGTTTATTGATAAACCCAGAGTAAGTAATTAATACCTGGGGGAGCAAACAGCTGTGCATATCTCTATCAGTGTTATAGAGGGCGGATAATTTGAGTTTACCCTGTATAAGCTTTATACAGAGTAAAACAGATTTATTTGGGATTTGGATCCCATTGGGAACTGGGTATCTGGGTGCTAGAGTCAGGAGTCCTTTCTAAGCTTTTTTCAGTTAAGTCTGTAGCTTTGGGGGCGGGGGTCAGACTCTGGGTCTGTGTTGCAGCAGATTAGCATATCTGGCTCCAAAAGACAGAGCACTGAAGTCCCAAGCTGGCAGGGAAAACGGGCTCAGAGATAGTCTCAGCACATCAGATGGCAGTCCCAAAGGGATCTCTGTGACCCAACCCGTCAGAACTAGTTTTACATGTTCCTAGTAAAAATACCAAAGATAATCTTGGAAAAATTAGAAAAAAATGCAAGTAGGGTTTTATGGATCTTTAAGAACCCTCAAGTCAAAAGGAAAATTTACATTTCTCTTCCATGCAGGGAGGAACTGGATTTCCAAACTATAAACAGTATTATTGGACAAAGTTCAGAATAGCAGACTGAAATAAAAATTAAAATAATTTACCCTAGATCCAAATGCAGAATGATTTGACTAAAACCAGATCTCCCTTTACTATACTATGGACAAAGAATAAGGAGCGTATTCTTAAGGGACAGTCTTTAATTATGGCAATACTAAGGCATAAGTAATTGGGAAAGTGTTCTTACAGAAAATGGATTGCTATATTATAACTTATTTCAGAGTAGAGGATTTATATCACTGTCCAATATCAAAGAGAAGAGGGTTGGGGGTCTTCATAATTTTTCTTTGTGCCTATATTTCCAGATGCATAGCTTTCCAATAGAAAAAAAATAAATAACTCAAGGCATCATGGACTTAGTTTTGTTTCAGGGTTCTCAGTGGAAAAAAGTTGCAAAAAGAATTTATTAAAGCTTACATAGTTTGAACAAAAATAATAAAATAAGCCATAAAGATAAACAGAAAAAGCATTCTACTAACCAAATAGAAAAGGAAGAATGAAACTAAATAATATTGTACACCTAAAGGAGTGCCTTATACCTGTAATTTGATGGAAACATGGTATAAACTCCTATTCTGTTAGACTCCTTTCAGTTTATGGGCCATGAAATTATTGCCTCATACACTGTGTTGGTGAAACTAGTATAATGTAAAGGGAACAGAAAATCTGGAATTGGGATGTGCTTCAAAATACAAACATAATGATAGAAAATAGTGTTACCAAAAGTAGTAGTAGTATTGAGTTCTCCCTGCAAGAAATAATATCTAGAAATAGATAATACAGAAGTAGCAAATGCTAAAACATAAATGGTTGTGAAAATGTAGTTCTTGTGCATAGTGGATGTTGGAAATGGAGCACTGGTTCTATTAATTTCAAAACAAATGGAAGAACTTTAAAGCTGTGCAGTTTCCTTTATTAAATTACATGACAAATATTCTCAAGATGTGTTATCTAGAAGAGAGAGAAGTGGACAAATTAACAATTTATGATGAAATGGGACTGATTCCAGCTCTACCTTTGTGAAGTATTAGAGTCTTTTGTGGTTGCTTGCATATTAGTAGTGTAAGATATAAAATTATTTCATAATGATTTTCAAGTTTATCAAGTGCATGTTAGATATTTAATGTGTGCCATTGAATATTTGGCTTTTGGTTTTATGTTTGATATTTTTCCCCTTTTTTATTTTGTTTTTAGCTCTAACAGTTATAGAGCAGATGTGTTATAAATAGGCTTGGCAGGATTTGAGTGAAATCGTTAGACATCTGTAAATGTCATTTTCACCTGACACACAGAAATAGACAAAAACAAATACATCGATAACAGTCAATATGTACAGCCTCCCTCACGTATAGTGCCCCCCACCCCCAGGATCCAATGTCACTGGCTGCACAGGGAGCCCTCTGCAGCCCTGCTGTCATTGCCCTCATTCACCCACTGGCCAGGAGTAAAAGGTCTGTCTCTGGGCACGAGCCATTCAGCAGTGATGTGGCCAGTGGCTGGTCCTCCGCACTGCAGCCCTGGCTGGGGGTCTCGGCACCACTGGCCAGCACTACAGTCTACCCCACACCTTGCACCCACGTGTCTTGGGCCCCTTGATCACACTGGGAGCCCCCTGTAGTCTCACTTTCAGCACTGCCCTAAGCCCATCCTCCCTTATTTTCCAACAACTGTGAAATTTGAAATAGATAAAATTAGGAAAAAATGCTTAAAACCCATAATTTTGCACAACTGAGGAAATTAAAATAGTGTGACAGGGTCGGGCCAGATGGCTACAGGAGAGTAATAGAAGGCAGATATCTTAGCCCCAGGTTAAGTAGATCCCTTTTCCCTGGGTAAGGTAACAGGGAAGGTTCCAGAACAATAAGGAACCTTCTGGAGACAATTAAGACAGACAGGCTGATTGAAACACCTGCAGCCAATCAAGAAGCTGCTAGAATCAATTAAGGCATGCTAATCAGGGCACCTGGGTTTAAAAAGGAGCTCGCTTCAGTTTGTGGTGCACGTGTAAGGAGCTGGAAGCAAGAGGCACTAGGAGCTGAGGGTGAGAACGTGGACTGTTGGAGGACTGAGGAGTACAAGCATTATCAGACACCAGGAGAAAGGTCCCATGGTGAGGATAAAGAAGGTGTTGGAAGGAGGCCATGGGGAAGTAGCCCAGGGAGTTGTAACTGTCGCACAGCTGTTCCAGGAGGCGCTCTAGACAGCTGCATTCCACAGGGCCCTGGGCTGGAACCCGGAGTAGAGGGCGGGCCCAAGTTCCCCCCCAAATCCTCCCAACTCCTGGTCAGATGCAGGAGGAGTTGACCTGGACTGTGCGTTCCCGAAAATGGCCAAACTGAGGGCTGCCGTGAAGCTCCAAGGCGAGCAAATCTGCCAATAAGCGCAAGACCCACCAAGGTAGAGGAGGAACTTTGTCACAATAGATAAAAATTGAAAAATAATGTTTAAAAATAAAAAATCGTTCTCTGTGAAAACTACAAAAAAAATTTATTCTTGCCAAGCCAAGTTATAAAGAAATAAATGGTGAAGTTCAGTCAATATATGTAATGAGAGAGAGAACATATTTAAGATGCTTTTAAATATGCTTATTAACAGTGTGTGTTTATATATGACATATTGATAAGAGTTCACTAAAAAGCTACCTTAATAAAACCTGTCAATCTGTTCATGTGCCTTACCAAGGGGTATAGGCCGAGAAGTAAGGTAATGTCTTGTGTGCAACTAAAGCTCTGTAATGGAACAGCTGACAGACCTAAAAATGCTTATCAGTTAGATTATCATTTGCAGGTGTTGCAGCACAACATTGGGAGCAAAGGCGTATTCAAGCCTGAGTCTATTCTGGTAATATGTAACAGCTCAGCATAAGCAGTTCTGCACACGTTTAAGAAATTGCAGAGTAATCATGGTTAGTGTTGTGTATGTGTAGGAGAGACATAGAGTAATCATGTTTGTGAGGACAACAGACGATGAAAGCAGTTAGAGAGCTGAAAAAGACCTGACGGGGTGGGAAATTATACATATTCATAAGAAAAGATAACAAAAGTTATAAATAGTCATGATAGGCAGAGCCTTTCTTGGGGGTCACACTCAGGCAGCTTCTGAGCCTTTCCCCCTTTCAAAGGTCTTTTTGGGTTTTGGTAAGTCTTTGCGGGTGGCTACTCTGTCACAAGAGTCAGCTCCTTCTAAGGCACAGCAGCTTTCCTCCTGGTTGCTGCCCCTTCCTGTGACCATATCTCCTTTTTCAGCTTTCTTCATCCAGCTGGAGCAGATTCTGCAGGTATGTTTGTTTGGTAGAGACTGAGCCCAGAGGAGCTCATTCGCCTTCTCCGGATTGGGATGGAGGTATGCTTCTTCACACTCAGCCTAACAAAGGGAAGCTAAAGCTAAAGCTGACTGGTCCTGGAAGTGTATGTGGTGGTGGTCTAGTGAGCTTCCCATGTGTAAAGTAACTGATCATTGCTTGCTTTGGTGTTTTTCCTTAGTAAAGATTTGTTACCCTGATCTGCTGAGTGGTGATTCTCAGTCTGCATAATTTGGGTGGCCTAGTACAAATAACTGTGTCATCAGTTATAAAAGTCAATTGATATGTGTGCATAGCAGAGGTGGGCAAACTACATGCGGCCCACGGGACCGTTCTGCCTGGCACCTGAGCTCCTGGCCTGGGAGGCTAGCCCCGGCCCCTCCCCTGCAGCCACGCCGCTGCATAGTAGCACTCTGGGCAGCCTGGCTGGCTCCGGTCGGGTGGCGTGGCTCCAGACATGCTGCTCTGAGTGGCATGGTAAGGGGGCCAGGAGGTTGGATATGGGGCAGGGAGTCCTGGGGGTCAGTCAGGGGACAGGGAGCAGGGGGCGGTTGGATGAGGCGGGGAACGGGGGGGCTGGATAGGGGGTGGGGTCCTGGGGGGCGGTTAGGGGTGGGGTGTCCCAGGAGGGGATGGTCAGGGGATAAGGAACGGGGTTGGATGGGTTGGGAGTTCTGAGGGGGGCAGTCAGGGGGCGGGAAGTGGGAGGGGGTCGATAGGGGCAGGGGCCAGGCTGTGTGGGGAGGCACAGCCTTCCCTACCCAGCCCCTCCATACAGTTTCGCAACCCCGATGTGGCCCTTGGGCCAAAAAATTTGCCCACCCCTGGTGTATAGATAAAGATTGCTTCATGCAGTGAATGCACAAACTGGAAAATGTTTAACATAATTAAAGACAAGGTTGTCCATTAACTTTGTTAAAGGAAAGATTATCCAGTAACAAAACTCTCATGAGATACCAATCAGTGACCTGAAGTGCACTATCATCTTTCTCTGTAGTATCTAGATACTTGGCATGAATCTGCTGAAGAATGTACAAACTAGCATTGACAATAAATATGTAGGATGTTCAAATAAGAGGAGGTGTTTGAAGGAAGAAGTCCATTGTGCCTGTTGCTGTGTCAGCTTAAACTGTGGAGCTATGCAGCCACTATCTTTTGGTCAGCCACCAAGAGTCTTGAATGTTGCCATCTCTTAATGCAGGCTGTCCAACAGAATCCCAAGGGCCTTGGCATGGCGAAATACTGAAATCATCACTCATGCAAAGCTCCCATTGACTTCATTGACCAATGATTCATAGAAGTGTAGGACTGGAAGGGGCCCTCAGTAGGTCTTCTAGTTCAGTCCCCTGCACTCAAGGCAGGACTAAATAATAACTAGACCATCCCTGACAGGAGTTTCTCTAACCTGTTCTTAAAAATGTCCAAAGATGGAGATTCTACAATCTCCCTAGGCAATTTGTTTCAGTGCTTAACTACCCTGACTGGTAGGAAGTTTTTCGTAATGTCCAACCTAAACCTCCCTTGCTGCGATTTAAGCCCATTGCTTCTTGTCCTTGCCTTAGAGGTTAAGGAGAACAATTTTTCACCCTCCTCCTTGTAACAACCTTTTCTGTACCTGTCAACTTTGTCTACACTGCGCATCTTACACTCTTTGTCAACAGGAGAGAGCTCTTCTGCCAACAAAATAAAACCACCCTCAACGAGGGGTGGTAGCTTTGTTGGCGGGAAAGCATCTCCTGCCGAAAAATCACTGTCCACACTGGCGCTTTTCATTGGTAAAACTTGTGTCGGTCGGGATGTGGGTTTTTTTCACACCCCTGACTGACAAAATTTTACTGACGAAAGTGCAGTGTAGGCACAGTCTCAGTCTTCTCTTCTCCAGACTGAACAAACCCAGTTTTTTCAATCTTTGCTCCTAGGTCATGTTTTCTAGACCTTTAATCATTTTTGTTGCTCTCCTCTGGACTTTCTTGAATTTGTTCACATCGTTCCTGAAATGTGACACCCAGAACTGGACACAGTACTCCAGTTGAGGCCTTATCAGTGCTAATCTGCTTTTCTGTTTCAAAGACTGGCCAGTCCATTGTGAGGACTGGAAGCTGACTTGGGATCAGGTGCTGCCTAGGACTTTGACAACATAGTGTCACAGTTCAGGGCAACTGCACCTGTATTTCTACCCTGTGGTCAAGCAAAGGCATCCACTTTAGGCTTCCGGTTCCTCAGCTATCCCCTCTCTTGGGTGGAGACCTGTGTCTTTCTCCCTCCTGACCTGGGTTTTTGCAGGATGCACAGTTCCCTGTCTACACTGTGAGTTCCCTAGCAGGTCAGACCGCCTAAGCAAGCCTGCTTTGCTTTCTCCAAAGAGATTATAAGCTATGTAATTGCCCCCAGTTACACGTTTCCACTCACCTCTTTCTAAACAAGCGTGTTTATTCTTAAGGTGAAAACATTACAGGAAAAACATTTTAAAAACAATAAAAGAACCTACATGCATGCTAATAAGCTTACCAGTGATCACCCCAACCCCTCAACTCCAGAAGGGGTTCTGGTAGAGGATCAGTTCTTCAAAACTTTTAAGGATTGAGATCCCCCTTGGACAGAATGTCCTGTTTGTTTTCTGGATCAGAAGGAAGGCCCTAAATCAGTTTAAAGTGAGGCTGTTTTTCCAGAAGTCCTTTCTTTGTCTGTTGATTTCTGGAGAATCCAGTTTGAACTAGTAACCTGAATAAATTTGCCTAATCACGCTCCATTGTTCTTAATTCCTGGAGGGCTTGGCCCACAATGATACGTAAACTTTATATAGTACCATCTCCTAAAGGTACTGCAGAAAATTGCCATATCTGTCACACAAAATATGGTTGATCACTGTGAGTGAGAACTTCAGCTGTTCTAATGAATTCTGTTAGCAAGTTAATGATCAGAAACTTATACCAGGTTGTTTCATGAGCTATGAGTACAGCATCAGTAGCTGACCCTTCACTGCGTCTTGATAAGTTTTTTTTATTAAGTTTATCTGCAACCCACTTCATCAACACATACATGCTTTTCAGCCAAGGATGTGTACCCAGCATTAACTTCCTTGGTGTTACATTTCACTGGGACATTTTTCAGAGTAACAGCCGTGTTAGTCTGTATTCGCTAAAAGAAAAGGAGTACTTGTGGCACCTTAGAGACTAACCAATTTATTTGAGCATAAGCTTTCGTGAGCTACAGCTCACTTCATTGGATGCATCTTAAATCACCTTTTGACAGAGCACTTCAGTCAGTAGGACAGGCTGCTATTGACGCAGTAGAGATAAGTACATGATGTGTAAGGTTAGACACCTAGCACTTCACTTTGGCAATACAAAGAAAAGATCTTCATTAATACAGACTCATATACAGGGCCCTTTTAAGGACTTCTGATTAGCTCTGACTAATTTTGGGCTTTCTCAGGTAGAAAATAAGTAGTCAGTTGTTCTGGAGCAGGGCTGTTTTGTTTGTGCCAGGACATTTCTCGATTAAATATATTTTAAAAATCAAATGTTAATTATTCCTAGTATTAAGCAAATGTTTATGTAAAACATTAGTTTATTGGTTTAAGTACAAATGCATATGGTCCTATTAGCTTAAAATTTCACCTCTCCTATAGAAAGGGACAGAATTATTTTTACAGGGATTCAATGTTTTTCAGTGGAATTCACCTTGCAGAGCAGGAAGCCCCCATTTAAGACTCCAGGATTGCACACAACTACTTGCATTAGCCTTTTTTCTGGAGAGTCTGCAAAGTGCATGACAAATGAGTCATGCAAAGATTTAAAAACATTAACCTAGATACAGAGCATTATGATGTTGACTACTTCTACATCCTAGCTACCTGGAGACTTATTTCTACCTTGAGTTAGATGTTAAAGATCAAATTCTTCAAGTGCTTGTGCACATGTATATTCCATTGTTGGTGCCCGTGTACCCAATATATTCAAGACAGATTCTTTTGGCAGCAGTGTCCATTGAGTTAGTGCTGTATCCTGAGTGTCCTTGTGCTTTCAACTGAGAGCATAAAGGGTGGGACAACTCTAGTGGCCCCTCAGTTCCTGCTCACCATCCATTGCTGTAAGTTGGAGCTTGAAATTACTGTCACTTTCATATTTGTTTAAACAGATAGTTGGATATTTAGGCTACACCTAGGAAATAGGGGTGTGATTCCCAGCTCATGTACACATACTCATGCTGACTCAATGAGAGCTATTGCTAGAAATAGTAGCATAGTCATGGTAAGATGGGCAGTGGTGGCATGGCTTAGCCATGCTGAATGCAAACTCTCTTGAACCCTGTGGCTTTGTATTCGGCCATGGTAGGCTGAATTGTAGGAATTCTGTGAACAAGTAAAAAGAAGAGGAGTACTTGTGGCACCTTAGAGACTAACAAATTTATTTGTTAGTCTCCAAGGTGCCACAAGTACTCCTTTTCTTTTTGTGAATACAGACTAACACAGCTGCTACTCTGAAACCTGTGAACAAGTAGCAGACTTCATACAGCAAATTCTATTTCTGTTTACCCAATTAGGTCTTAAAGTAAACATGGACATGCCAATACTGATCCCACAACAAAAAAAAAAATAGAATTCATTGGGGGTATTCTGGACTCTGCAGCACTGATGGTTTATCTACCTCAGACTTCAGAGCCATAGGTATCTCGCATCTTCATGACTCAGCATACCAGATTTCACCTGTGCTGCATGCGAAAAGGGTGGTTGAAGCCTTTACAACAGCCATGCAAACATCATGGGTATGCTGGTTCCCATTCCATGTGTTGTCATTAAAGTGGTGGATGGACGCAAAAATGTCTACTTTAGAAAGTTTGACCCCAGGCATTCCCTTTGGCATTAGCCACAGTCAGAAGACAGATACGGGGCTAGATGAACCTTTGGTGTGACCCAGTATGACCATTCCTATGTTCTTATGATATGCACAAATCCTGTTCTATCAAAAGGAGTTTCTCAAACACTTCATTCCAAGCACACCAATTCAGATAAAACAAGTTTATTAACTACAGAAAGATATATTTTAAGTGATTACAAGTAATGAGGCATAAAAGTCAGAATTGGTTAAAAGAAAATAAATGCAGCTAATACTTAACTTAACATGCTAAGTGAATTCAAAGCAAAAGTCTCTCTCACCACATGTTCTAGCATAGTGGTCACCAATTGGTTGATCGCAATAGACTGGTCGATCCTAGAGGATCTCCCCATCGTTTGCTATCTCTGTCAGTGAAGTGTGGCTGCCTCTAAGGCAGACTCCCTGCCTACCCCAGCCCCATGCCGCTCCCAGAAGCGGCCAGCGCAGCCCCACAGCTGGGGGGGGGGCAAGGGTCTCCCTCCGTGCGCTGCTCCTGCCTGCAAGCACCACCCCCGCAGCTCCCATTGGCTGGGAGAGCTGCGGGGGTGGTGCTTACAGAGACCTCAGGCTCCCCCAGGGGCCACAGGGTTGCGTTGGCCCCTTCCGGGAGCCGTGTGGGGCTGGGGTAGGCAGGGAGCTTGCCTTAGCCTTGCTGCGCTGCCGACCAGGAGCCACTGAACATAAGTGCTGCTTGGCAGGAGGCTGCACCCCAACCCCCATCCCTGAGCCCTCTCCCAGAGCCTGCACCCCAAGCCCCATCCTGAGCCCCCTCCCAGAGCGAGCACCCTGTACCGCCTCCTGCACCCCAACCCCCTGCCTCAGCCCTGATCCCCTCCCAGAGCCAGCACCCCATACCCCCTCCTGCACTCTAAACCCCACCCCGAGCCCCCTCCAAGAGCCAGCACCCATGCCCCTTCTTGCACCCCAAGCCCCAGCCCTGACCCCCCTCCCAGAGCCAGCACCCTGTACCCCCTCCTGCCCCCCGACACTCTGCCCCAGCCCTGACCTCCTTCCAGAGCCAGCACCTTTAACCCCCTCCTGCACACAAACTCTCTCCTAGAGCTTATACCCCTCTTCCCTTCCTGCATCCCAACCCATTGCCCCAGGCTCCTTCCCACACTGCGAACCCCTCGGCCCCAGCCCAGAGCCCACACCCCCTCCTGAACCCCAAACCCCTGCCCACCCCAGTGAAAGTGAGTGAGGGTGGGGGAGGGAAGGCGACAGAGAGAGTGGGGGATGGAGTGGTTGGAGCTTTGGGGAAGGGCCAGGGCCTCGAGGAAGGGGCGAGTTAGATGCTGGGTTGCCCTTAGATTCAAAAAGTGATCTTGGGTGTAAAAAGAGACCACTGTTCTAGCATGTTCTTACTGGCTGAATTCCTTTCTGCCAGGATCTCTCCCCAGTCCAATGATACTTCCTTTTTCCTTCAAGTGCTGTGGGTAGAGATGAAGGGAGAGATATCTTGGGGTTGATCCGTTCCCCATTCTTGTACATTTTCTACTTCTTTGAGAATCATCTCCAGCTGGGGTTCAGGAGACATCACAGAAAGTATGTGGGGATGGGAACCTCCAGCTGTTTCTTTGCCAAGACGTAAATTTCTCACTCACACCTTTTTCTTGCCAAAGAACAGCCATTTAAACAGGTAATAGTCCATTTGATTTTGTTGACACCTGGCTGAGGTGTCAGTTTGCCTTTGTCTCTGAGGAAATGGTTTGTGGCTGCTTCCCCAGATATGAACTGTGTCTGAGTAACATCATACAGTAGTATCTTATAACTTTACATACAATAAGAAAAGGAGTACTTGTGGCACCTTAGAGACTAACCAATTTATTTGAGCATAAGCTTTCGTGAGCTACAGCTCACTTCAAGCTGTAGCTCACGAAAGCTTATGCTCAAATAAATTGGTTAGTCTCTAAGGTGCCACAAGTCCTCCTTTTCTTTTTGCGAATACAGACTAACACGGCTGTTACTCTGAAACTTTACATACAATGTTGCCACACACATTTTACCAGGAGAATAAATCTCAGGAAATCATGAGTTTTTAGATGATACCTTAGAAGGTCTACTTTGTACACAATTTATCATAGTCTTAAAATGGGGGTGAACATAGGGATACACTGTCACACCCACATCCCCAGATCATCCCAACAATAACTCATCTCTGCCCTAATTTTCCTTTGAGAGTGTTATCTAATCAGTTTCTGAACATTTCCAGTGATGGCACTTCAGTGACCTTTCTTGAAAGACTGCTCCAATGTCAACTTGCTCTGTTAAAATATGTTTTATTATATCGAATCTTGATGTCCCCTTCTTTAGTTTGAGGCCATTAACTTCTTGTAATACATCCTTGGGCAACCTTGAATAAATCTTCCCTCACTATCATTTCCATGTATGGTGCTATTAAATTTTCCCCTCTGCTTATTTCTTTCAACTGTATAAATTACAGTTCCTTAACCTTTCCACATTCTTCTTTTTATCCTGTAAAACAGCACCCATCTCTTTAAAAAGCAATAAAAAATTTACTTGAAATAGAAATTTGTGTCATTTTTCATTCCCTCAATCTTTCGAGAGTTTAAATTAGAACTGGATACAACTGATTCTTGTAAGTGGAAAGGGAGTTTTCACAATGTATTATCCAAGCCACTTCAGTTTTAATAATAACAACTCTGCTATCATATCCTTTTTCAAAAAGAAAAGGAGTACTTGTAGCACCTTAGAGACTAACCAATTTATTTGAGCATGAACTTTCGTGAGCTACAGCTCACTTCATCGGATGCAACTTATTATTTTTATATCCTTTTTATAATTATTATCATCATCATCATCATCATCTATTTGGAGAACCCAAATGTGGAGTCTGCATAGGCAGGATAGTGGATAGATCAGGAGGTTGGTAAGGTTGGGATCCAGAGACTTTAAGGTTTGGGCAGCTGGTCTATATTTACCCCAGATTGGTAACACCCAACATTTTTACCATCTAATGGTTGTTGAGAGAAGTGGCTCTCAACTTTTCCAAACTACTGTACCCCTTTCAGGAGTCTGAATTGTCTTGCATACCCCCAGGTTTCACCTCACTTAAGAACTATTTGCTTACAAAATCAGATATAGAAATACAAGTGTTACAGCACATTATTATTGAAAAATTGCTTACTTTCTCATTTTTACCATATTATAAATTGATTGGCATATAAATAATTTACTTATTTCAATGTATAGTATATAGAACCATTTAAAGTCATTATCTGTATGAAATTTTAGTTTGTACTGACTTCACTAGTTCTTTTCATGTAGCCTGTTGTAAAACTAGGCAACTATCTAGATGAGTTACCCCCTGGAAGGCCTCTGTGTACCCAGGAGTACACGTACCCCTGGTTGAGAACCACTGGTTTAGAGGCCTTTATAGTAGGAATTGGTGGCCCCAGTGTATTTCCTGATGCACAAGTGCCCAGAGTACAAAATAATACCAACATTTTTACAACCTTTTTGGCAGTCTTAGCAAAAAGTCAAATGAAATGTAGACCATAAGGAAGTATATGTAATGTAGATAAGCTATGTCTTCATGGCAAAAAAAGGTGTTTTTACATCAAGATAACAATCTCAGTGTAAAATCCTAGAGGAGACAAGGCATTCCAGTTTTTAGTGTCAAGCTAGTCAAGAAGAGGAAACAGGGTTGATCTCAACTAGCTATATTGAGGTGAAAACTACTTGTGTCTTGTCTCCACTAAAATTTTACTTTGAGTTAGTTATAGTGTAAAAAGAAACTTTTATTGCAGTGAAGACAGAGGCATTGATGGCTGCAATTCAATGTTATGAAATTAACACTACAGATATACAATTTAAGGGCCCAATTCTGTGAAATGCTAAGTACTTCCTGTGATGCATTAAGGCCCCATCATGTTCAGTGAGAGTTGGGGAAGCTCAGCAGCTTTCAGGATTACTTCCTAAAAAGGTGTTATTGGGTAGTCAGTGACTACTGCCAGGTTCCCTCCTCTGGGTCTTATGATGTGTCCACTCTCATGTGCAGGATGGTTGTGGGATCCTCAGTAAATACAGCATCCAGTGCAACATAAAAGCAGCAGGTCTGGGGGCAGCTCCAGATTTTCTGTTGGCCTCCCTTATTTTTTGAAAGGGCTGCCAGAGTTCCTTCCCCTTCACCTTGCTTTGCTGCTTATCTGGGCCATACCTGATGAGTTGTTGCATGCCTTCTGCAATGTCTGAATGTACATCTTTATTACTGTGATTATTTCTCATCTGAGCTTGCACTGCTCCTTCTCCCCTACGGTGACCAGGGGGAATGAACAGAATAGGTAATCATCAAGTAATCCATCCTCCGTCACCCATTCCCATCTTCTGGCAAAGAGAGGCTAGAGACACTATCCCTGCCCATCTTGGCTAATAGCCATTGATGGACCTATCCTCCATGAACTTATCTAGTTCTTTTTTGAACCCTGTTATAGTCTTGGCCTTCACAACATCCTCTGGCAAGGAGTTCCACAAGTTGACTGTGCGTGAAAAAATACTTCCTCTTGTTTCTTTTAAATCTGCTGCCTATTAATTTCATTTGGTGACCCCTAGTTCTTGTGTTATATGAGAGAGTAAATAACAATTTTATTAACTTTCTCCACACCAGTCATGATTTTATAGACCTCTATCATAGCCTCCCTTAGTCATCTCTTTTCCAAGCTGAAAAGTCCCAGTCTTATTTATCTCTCCTCATATGGAAGCTGTTCCATACCCCCTAATCATCTTTGTTGCCAGTTTCTGTACCTTTTCCAATTCCAATATATCTTTTTTGAGATGGGGTGACCACATCTGCATGCAGTATTCAAGATGCGGGTATACCATGGATTTATATAGAGGCAATATTATATTATCTGTCTTATTATATAGCCCTGTCTTAATGATTCCCAACATTCCATTCACTTTTTTCACTGCTGCTGCACATTGAGTGGATGTTTTCAGAGAACTATCCACAATGACTCCAAGATCTCTTTTTTGAGTGGTAACAGCTAATTTAGACCCCAACATTTTATATGTATAGTTGGGATTATGTTTTCCAAAGCGCATTACTTTGCATTTATCAACATTGAATGTCATCTGCCATTTTGTTGCCCAGTCACCCAGTTTTGTGAGATCCTTTTGTAGCTCTTCACAGTCTGCTTTGGACTTAACTATCTTGAGTAGTTTTGTATCATCTGCAAATTTTGCCACCTCACTGTTTACCCCTTTTTTCCAGATCATTTATGAATATGTTGAATAGGACTGGTCCCGGCACAGACTGCTGGGGACACCACTATTTACCTTTCTCAATTCTGAAAACTGACCTACCCATTGTTTCCTATCTTTTAACCAGTTACCGATCCATGAGAGGACCTTCCCACTTATTCCATGATAGCTTACTTTGTTTAAGAGCCTTTGGTGAGGAATCTTGTCAAAAGCTTTCTGAAAATCTAAGTACACTGTATCCACTGAATTCCCCTTGTCCACATGCTTGATGACCCCTGTCAAAGAATTCTAGTAGATTGGTAAGGCATGATTTCCCTTTACAAAACCCATGTTGACTCTT